>NC_069502.1:702255710-702566274 GCF_027579735.1 Bombina bombina | reverse complement strand
TTTTACCAAATTCTACCATTTTGTTGTATTTTCTTCTTCTGAAGCAGTTTTGGTAGAAAAGTACTTCAGGCAGCGTTTTCAGTTTGAATCTTCTGCTTATGTTTTTCATTAAACTTTATTTTGGGTGTGGATTATTTTCAGCAGGAATTGGCTGTCTTTATTTTATCCCTCCCTCTCTAGTGACTCTTGTGTGGAAAGATCCACATCTTGGGTAGTCATTATCCCATACGTCACTAGCTCATGGACTCTTGCTAATTACATGAAAGAAACATAATTTATGTAAGAACTTACCTGATAAATTCATTTCTTTCATATTAGCAAGAGTCCATGAGGCCCGCCCTTTTTTTGTGGTGGTTATGATTTTTTTGTATAAAGCACAATTATTCCAATTCCTTATTTTATATGCTTTCGCACTTTTTTCTTATCACCCCACTTCTTGGCTATTCGTTAAACTGAATTGTGGGGTGTGGTGAGGGGTGTATTTATAGGCATTTAAGGTTTGGGAAACTTTGCCCCTCCTGGTAGGAATGTATATCCCATACGTCACTAGCTCATGGACTCTTGCTAATATGAAAGAAATGAATTTATCAGGTAAGTTCTTACATAAATTATGTTTTTTAGAGCGGACTAGATATTTTCCTCTAACCTTATAGCTGGTTATTTACCATTGAATATAGATATTCAAGATATTTTTTATGTTAGAATGACGTCAAGGGTTACTTTATTGAGAGGCCCCTTGCAAAGGTGAAAAACACTTTGCATTGGTGAAGAGCTAACAAAGATAAATATCCCACTTTGGTGAAATTGGCAAAACCCTACTTATACATCTCAAGCACCTCAACACCATCTGAGTGCCTTTTCTCTGCTGCAGGAAATATAGCTGCAAACAGAGAACCAGCCTTAGCCAGAAGCATGTGGACATGTTGAGATTTTTGCATTTCAATGCAAAGTTTCTGAAAGAGTGAATAACAGAATGTTATTAACAGTGATAGTCTAACTCTTTCTAGTTCTACCTCTTTTCAAACAGTTTTTGTTTTTGTTTTGTTTAATTATAAAAATGTGCTCTGCTGCTTAAAAATTGGACAAACAGTTGTGTTAATGTAAAATGTTTAGTCTGAAGTTTATATTTGTAACACTCAGTATGTTGATTTTATTTAAAATATAGGAAACAATTATTGGTTCTTTTTTTATCTGATTAGTCGATTAATCGAAAAAATAATCGGCCGATTAATCGATTATGAAAATAATCAGTTGCAGCCCTACTATTGAGCTGTTGTTCGTACCTTGTAGAGTGCTTCTCTCTTTGTAGGCATTTGAATAATGACCCTGGGGAGGTCTCCCTATTGGTGATGGGGGAAAACCAGACATGGACTCCTTGCCCAGTGAAGCTTAGAGGAATATGGCTGCATCTCACTAATGAGGCCCATAGGTGGCCGAACGATCATCTGGGGTTGTCATTTTCCTTGTTCAAATGAGAATTGCCTGGTATTTTGGGTCTGGGCTGACCTTACTTGGCAGGATCAGACTGATATACTTCAGTAAAGTTTTCCTTTGTGAAAGCAGAACTGGGCTAAAAGAGGCTGCTTTCAGGTGGTAACTCTCATAGAACAAGCAACTGAGTTGTTGTTCATTTCATGGTAGAGTGGTTCTCTCTTTGTATGCATTTATACCAAAATCTATCTTTTTAATATTAAAAAAAATTGCTTAGGCGAAGTAACTTATGACACATGTGTAATGTTTGGGCACTCACAGTGCTGCGCTGAAGGAAGACTTGTCATTGGGTTCCATGCTTGCCAATACCTAACAATAGGTTAAATATGGATATGTGGCTGACAAAATGGTTGCAGGGCTAGGACTCTGATTTGATGGCGTAATGTAACTGATAAAGGTGTTGTACAGTCAGGAGTCTGATTCAGTCATTGTATGTGACTTATAGAAGAGTTGCAGAGCCTGTGAAATGATCTGATTTTGTTATATATTATTATTACTTTACTACTACTAATAGTATTACTTCAGCACAGTGCAGATGAATGTTTGCCAGCTACTGGCTTAAGCGCTTCCTTAAAGGGAGAGTCTAGTCCAAAAAAATGTTCATGATTCAGATAGGGCATGCAATTTGAAACAACTTTCAAATGTACTTTTATCACCAATTTTGTTTGTTTCTGTTGGTATGCTTAGCTGAAAGCTAAACCTAGGAAGGTTCATATGCTAATTTCTAGGGATACCCCGAACCAAAAACGAAACCGAAAATTACTCTAACATCCACCAGCTCTGTGATGTCATCTTGGAGGAGTGGAAGAGGACTCCAGTGGCAACCTGTGAAGAGGGTTAAGGCAGTGCTTTCATAACACATTGCTGTGTATTACCTTCTATTACTATGGAGCATTCTGGTACTGTCCCCATTTCTGACATTCCTTTAAAGGGAGAGTCTACACCAGAATTTGTATTGTTTATAAAGATAGATAATCCCTTTTATTACCCATTCTCTAGTTTTGCATAACCAAACACAGTTATATAATACACTTTTTACCTCTGTGATTACCTTGTATCTAAGCCTCTGCAAACTGCCCCCTTATTTCAGTTCTTTTGACAGAAATCCATTTTAGCCAATCAGAGCTAGCTCACCTGAACTCCACATGCTTGAGCGGCAGTGTTATCTATATGACACACATGAACTAACACACCACTAGTGGTTAAAAACTGTCAAAATGCCCTGAGAGAAAAGGTGGCCTTCAAGGGCTTAGAAATTAGTATATGAAATCTCCTAGGTTTAGCTTTCAACTAAGAATACCAAGAGAAAAAAGCAAAATTGGTGATAAAAGTAAATTGGAAAATTGTTTAAAATGACATTATCTATCTGAATCATGAAAGTCTATTTTGGACTAGACTGTCCCCTTTTAAAAGGACAGATCTTCTGATCATTTATGTAAATGCATTGTATGACCTTTCTCATGCACTCTAATAGACACTCTCATGCTTTTGTTACCTCTAAATAAGTCTTTCCTCCCTCTGTTAGTACAGTACAAGGAAGTGATTTGACTTAAAGGGACAGTATACTGTAAAATAGTTTTTCCCTTAATGTGTTTACAATTGCTTTTTTTACCAACTGCAGAGTAAAAAATGTATGAAAATTAGCTTTTTAAGGTTTATTTCTGTATATTAAAGCTCGGATTTTGTGTTTTGAAGCCACAGCCTAATAAAATAGGTTGAGCTTGTAGGTATAATCAGATCTCATTACTGTATCACATTGTGCACATATACCTGCTTCTTTATCTTATATCTGTCCTTAAAACAATCACCAATACTTTGAGAGAACAATGGAAAATCAACATTTTACTACCTTATCTCTGCTTTATCACACTGGGAGTGTAATTTCTTCTGCTGGCTGTGTTTACAAAGCGTTATCTATAGCTGGTACGCGCGGCCACAAACCTTTCAGAATAGGTGGGGATACACATGCTAAATTAACAATTTCAAATGCCAATATAAGGGTAAAGGAGCTACTTGTAAACAATTTAATACACTCCAGGCAGGTAAAGTGGATCATGGGGAACAAATTAAAGGGAGAGAAAAGTTTTGAGTAATACTGTCCCCCTTTAAAGCATTGGTGCTCCACTGTTTCTGAGATGTTGCTGACCATGCCCTCCTCCAAGTAACTGCAAAAAAACCCTATGTTATCTGATTTACCCAGACTTATGATCTTCTTAAGATCTGAACAGCCTAAAAAGTTACTTACATATTCAGATTCTAACTCCTCAGACCTTGTCTTCTGAGGGAAAAGTATTTCACTACTCTGCTATAGGTTTAAGATTGAACATCTGAGAACCTTATAAAGATAGGTCTAAGTACGTTAGGGGCACACGATCTAAACCTGCTAGAGAAAGATTTGTTAAGCAATCGATTTAATTTTAGCAGTTAGTATTTCCTGTACCATTAAGTCGGTTATTCCATTTAGTCCCTTCTTCTGCATTCAAAAGGATGTTTCTGCTTCCTACCTCTAG
Organism: Bombina bombina; assembly: GCF_027579735.1. Classification (NCBI taxonomy): domain Eukaryota; kingdom Metazoa; phylum Chordata; class Amphibia; order Anura; family Bombinatoridae; genus Bombina; species Bombina bombina. The sequence goes on along the minus strand of NC_069502.1, from coordinate 702,562,273 downwards.
CGTAGATCTTTGAGAAACAATTGCCAAGGTAGATGGTGTCATTTCTACTCTGAAAAAGTGGACTACTATTCCTTTAAGAGCCTGGCTTCTCAACAGCCGGGCCGTGGCCCAGTACGGGCCGTGATAGCCTGCTGGTGGGCCCCGACCTGTCATGCCCCCACTACACACCAGGGGCAGACTGAGACCAATCAAGGGCCCCAGGAACACTATCTCACACTGACCAAAATGTATTACATTTTATGCAAATGAACATGGTAGCCTCCCTGCCCTGCCCCAACAGGCCCCTCAACTCCAGAGCCAGGACCCACAACATTAAGGTCCAGAGAAAGGGCACCCAACCTCCAGGGCCAGACCCCACACTCCATGGCCCTCACAGCAACAGACCCCTGCCAGGGCCCCACTAAACCCACACTTTTTTGCTTAGTTACTGATAGGCAAACTGAAAAACTCCCAGCTTAAGGAATGCACCAGGATCTGTAGAGATGCTATTTGGGCCCCCTACTTGCTGGTCCCTCAGCCCAGGTCCTATTCTGCCTGGCTGATCAGCCCGCCCCTGCTGCTCATTTTATATATATATGTGTGTGTGTGTGTGTGTATTGTATGTATATATATTCTATTATATATATATATTATATATTATATATAAACTACCGGGCCCTGGACATGTCTAGCTAAAATTTACTGGCCTTGAGGTCACTTTGGTTGAGACCACTGCTATAGAGGACAGTATATCCTTTCAAAGACCCAATGGACAGGGAATTAGAGTCTTTCCTCATGAAAACGTTTATTTAGCAGGTGTTATTTATTTAATCCAACTGTTACCATTGCTTGTGTGGCAGCTGCTTCTACACACCTGGTGTTACCAGTTATCTGATTTTCCTTAACACTCTGCAAATTACGTTCTGCAAATACGTTTATTTGTGATGGTATTGTTGACATTATCAAACTAAATGTAAAAAATATGGCATTAGCATTTTTGAGAGGGCCTGACCTTGTGGCTCAATTCTTGGTTTGCTGACATGCTCTCCAAATCTAGACTCTTATCTCTTTCCCTTTCAGTGAAAGATTCTATTTTGGCCTGGTCTAAATGCCATAATTTCTAAAAGTCATGGAGGAAAGGGAGCTTTGTCTCTCAGGACATGAAATTTAAATGAAAGAATGTCTCATCCTTTTGTTAATTCCGCCAATAAAGGGACCAAAGATCCTCATCTTCTTCTCAGAAGCAGGAATCTCCAGATTTTCCTGGACATCTAATGCTTCCTGGAACAAATCCTCAAAGAAACCTACATCTTCCTACTAAAACTGCATGAAAGTGTGTCCAATGATCAAGATTCTCTTCTTGTAGGTGGCAGATTTAATACCTTTTTCAGAAGCCTGGTTTCAATCCCTTCGGGATCATTGGGTTCTCAACATAATATCTGGGATACAGAATTGGTTTCATATCACAGGCCTCCCAGGGAAGGTTTCTCCTAGATTTGAAGACTCTAAACAAAGGTCCCTTATATTCAAAATGGATACAATTCCCACAATTCTTCCAGCAGGGACAGTTTATGTCTATAGTACATTTAAAGGATGTTTAACTTCATATTCCTATCCTCAAAGATCATCATCTGTTTCTTTGATTTGCATTTATAGACAAACATTTTCAATTTGTGGCTGTACCTTTTTGTCTGGCTATGGCTCCCAGAATTTTTACAAGAGTTCTGGTCTCTTTATTATCTGTGATTCAAGCTCAAATGTATTTAAATAGCTCCATCCCCTGTACAATATCTTGATTCTTTACATTTAGCAATTTCTCTCACCAATGAGATCTTATTGTTTCTGCGCAACCACGTTAGAAGATCAACATTCAAAAGAGCTCTTTTGCTCCTCACCAGAGTCTCCTTTCTAGGAGTCATAATAGGACCTCAGTGTGAATAAACTTAAATTGACGGGTCAAAGAAAGAAAAATTGAAATCTACTTGTGACAAGCTTCATTCTTTTCCAAATCCAACTGTAGCTGGTGCCATTTCTACTCTGGCAAAGCGGACTACTATTCCTTTAGCGGACGGTATATCTTTCAAAGACCTAATAGACAGGAAATTAGAGTCTTTCCTCATGAAAATGTTTATTTAGCAGGGTATTTATTTAATCCAACTGTTACCAATTGCTTGTGTGGCAGCTTCCTCTACACTCTGGTGTTAACCAGTTATCTGAACAGAAATTTGATGATTGTCATTAACATCTTAAGCTAGTTTGTTCTGCAAATGCATTTATCTGTGATGGTATTGTTGACATTGTCAAATTAAATGCAAAAAATATGGCAATAGCAGTTTTGAGAAGGCTGACCTTGTGGCCCAATTCTTGGTTTGCTGACATGCTCTCCAAATCTAGACTCTTATCTATTCCCTTTCAGGAAAGATTCTATTTGGGCCTGGTCAAATGCCATCATTTCTTAAAGTCATGGGAGGAAAGGGAGCTTTTCTCCCTCAGGACATGAAATTTAAATGAACCCTTTTTGTTCATTTTGTCAATAAAGGGACCAAAGATCCTCATCTTCTCAGAAGCAGGAATCCTCCACGATCTTCCTGGAAATCTAATCCTTCCTGGAACAAAATACTCAAAGAAACCTACATCTTCCTCTAAATCTGCATGAATGTGTGTCCCACGATCAAGATCTCTTCTGGTAAGGGGTGAATTAACCTATTTCAGAAAGGTCTGGTCTTAATCCCTCCAGGAACCTTTTGGTTCTCAACATAATATCTCAGGGATACAGAATTGGTTTCATAGCGAGGCCTCCCAGGGAAAGGTTTCTCCTAGATTTGAACACTCTAAACAAAGGGTCTTTATGTTCAAAAATGGATACAATTCCAACAATTCATCCTCTAGTCCAGTAGGGACAGTTTATGTCTATAATACATTTGAAGGATGTTTAACTTCATATTCCTATCCACAAAGATCATCGTCAGTTTCCTTCGATTTTGTATTTATGGACAAACATTTTCAATTTGTGGCTCTACCTTTTTGTCCGGCTATGGCTCCCCGAATTTGTACAAGAGTTCTGGGCTCTCTATTATGTGTTATTCAAGTATAAGGTATTTCAATAGCTCCATACCTGTACAATATCTCGATTCAAGCTCCATCTTTACTTTTAGCAATTTCTCTTACCAATGAGATCTTATTGTTTCTGCACAACCATGGTTGAAATATCACATTCCAAAGCTCTCTTTTGCTCCTCAGACCTAAGTCTCCTTTCTAGGAGTCATAATAGACTCAGAGTCAATAAAACTTAAAATTGACGGAGCAAAGAAGAGAACAATTGAAATCTACTTGTGCCAAGTTTCAAACTATTCCAAATCCAACTGTTAGCTTTATGTATGAAGTCCTTGGTTTGATGATTTTGTCATCAGACAAAATCTCTTTTGCTTTATTCCACATGAGACATCTTCAGCTTTGTATGCTTTGTCAATGGAACAAGGACTTCAATCAACTTTCTCAAAGGATTCTTTTGGTTCCGACTACAAGACATTCTCTATCTGGTGGACCGACTACAAGACATTTTCTATTCTGGTGGATAAACAATCAATCCATTTCCTACGAGGGCATTTTGGACAATAAAGAATAAAGTGATTTACGCTGTAGGTAGAAATACTACAAATATATATAGATCTGATCAAAATTGCTGTATTTAAACTATAATTATCTATGGAACTTTTGAGTAGATTTACTTTCTTTTACATATCTGATTTGCAACATAAAAAGCACATCAGTCTATTATCTAATGTTTCTATCTCTATATTTGTATTTTCCTGTCTTAATCCTGCAGAAGTTTTAGAGTAATAAAATCATTGGAAAAAAAATCATTTGTTTCTCTAATTTGCTGATAGCCTGCTTACCTTGCTTTACCCGGGTTAGTCTAAACCCCTTTAGAAATTCTTTAAATACCCAAAGCTAATTGGTTTTTTTTGTTTTGCTGTATTTTTTCCTATTACCAAGACGGGTTACCTTTGCTTGCAAACCGCCCTAATATAACTGTGTTATTCAGAATGCCCATTCAATCCATAGTAATAGCAAAACATGATTCTCTTCTTGTATCCTTTTGACAACTATTTGCTGCTTTTGTAATATAAATGATTAGAAATATTATATATATAATATATATATATATATATATATATATATGCACATCAGATTAAAATGACTATGTTTAAAAATTAAGATTAAAATTGCTATATTTAAATAAGGTGTCAAAAATAATCGGCACAACGATGCATCACGATGCAGCCTTTAACGATGCTGCATCGATGCAGTGAAGAGCCGAATCGATTCACGCAATGTCACGTGACCCCTCCTCCAGAAATAAAGTTTTTTTGTTGTCATTTTAATAGCGGCCAGCGGGGCGTTGCGGTAGTGGGGAGAAGTGAACTGAGTGTCTTGAGGGCGGAGTGAGTGGGAAAAGAATATGAATATGCTATGAATTACGTACTTCCAGCAGTGCTGACAATAGCACTTCAGTTTCTACGCTCTTCTGCTCTTTAAAAAAGTTGAGTCGCTCCTAACCCAGTAGTAAGATCACTAAGGGACATAGAGGTAAATATATTCAGGAAGGAGTACATTATTTAATCAGACAAACACAAGGAAACAAGTTTGTATACATCAATCATGAAGTGTCTGCTCTCTGAAGGAAAAAATATGCAGGTATTAAACAGAGTGACGTTAATAAAGGATGTCAAACCCTTTACTAGAGCAAGTTGTTCCTATGAAGAAACACAGGCTTCTGTAGAGAGGGGTGAGTGTAGTTACATGTTTAGAGCAGGCGTGCTTTAAACAGAGGCTTGAAATGAAAGTGGCCGCTCAGAATTGCCAAGTACCCGCCCACCCCTCTCTACACTGAAGCCTGCGTTTCTTCATTGGAACAACTCGCTCTAGTAAAGGGTTTCACATCCTTTATTAATGTCACTGTTTAATATCTGCATATTTTTTCCTCAACTTCTGGTTAATGAATTCCCTGATTTCTACAATCTACTCTTACCCGGGGGCCAGAGAGCAGACACCTTTCATGGTCGTTGTATACAAACTCGTTTCCTTGTGTTTGTCTGATTAAATAATGTTCTCCTTCCTGAATATATTTACCTCTATGTCCCTTAGTAATCTTACTACCGGTTAGGAGCGACTCGCTTTGTGCAAAAAGAGTGACTCAACTTTTTAAAGAGCAGAAGAGCGTAGAAACTGAAGTGCTATTGTCAGCACTGCTGGAAGTTGTCATAAGATCATTGTTCCTTATATGAATAACTCGCTCCTGCAGGACCAGCACATTCTATAGTCCTGTATATAGAAGTGAAGACAGGAAGCAGGAATCCCTGCAAATGCAGGCTGTTTAGAATTAAGTACACCCTCTTTGCACAAATAATAACTTGTACTTCTGAAATGTGTTTTGGTATATGTATGTGTGTCTGTATGTATGTATGTGTGTGCATATGTGTGTATGCATATATATTTGTGTGTATTTATATATGTACTCTATATGCTTGTATGTATGTGTGTGTATGCATCTATGTATGTGTGTGTATCTGTATGTATGTATATATGTATATGCATGGTATGTTATGTATACTATATGTATGTGTGTGCATATACATCTGGTACTCTCCTTATACACAGGTACACATGCTTATACTCATTATGGAGCAGTAGCATTTTATATATATATATATATATATATATATATATATATATATATATATAAATTCATGAAAATCATGGGCAGCAATCGTGATGCATCGCCGAATTGAATCGTTACCATGATAATCGTAATTGAATCGTGAGAACAGTGAAGATGCGCAGCCCTATATTTAACATTGTAGGGTATCTTTGGAACTATTGAGTAGATTTACTTACTTTTTCATATTGGTTTAGTTTTTGCTAAGATATTTCTACATACCAAATAAGAACAAATTCCATTTAGCAATTTAGCTGTTGGTCTTATATAGGGGAAAGTAAGTGAGTGAGAGAGCAAATTTAATTTAAATATATCATTATGGATATGTGATTTATTTTTTTAATTCTATGATAAAAATGAAATTGGGATAATACTGGGCAGAATATGTTTTATTGTTGTTTAAATAAAAAAATAGATCTAAAATAATCACAATTGATAAATTATATCCAAAAACATAGCATTTTGATAAACAGACATAAGCTAGCGCCCGATATTTGTCATGGTCACTGTACATTATGTTTTTCTATCACAGGAATCCTGGGGGACAGCACAGTTTTCATATGGTGCTTAAGGGAAAGCAGCTGTCAATATATAACTTTCAGTTAACTTTTGTTTCATTCTGTGCTCTATTAGAGGCATATTAATGTTGATAAAAGCCATGGCAGATGTATTTTACCATGGCTTTCTTCTGGGCATCACTGTAGCTGACATTCATGCTTTTAGCTATATTGTGTCATGGAAGTTCATTGCTTTATTATTTGTAAGCATATTTTATTTATTTTTATATAGTCTTTTTTTTTAGAACTGATGTTCTTGGAAGATGATTGCATAGCTTTTCTCTTCTCTAAGCACCCACATTTAAAATTAGTTTGGTTTTGGCCACTTCCTTCCTTGTATAAGGGAGTTTATCTTTCATATGGACCATCAGATGACAACATAATTCAAATTGTTACCTGGATTTCTACAATTGACTCATTTACCTAAGATTGTATAAAGATGGTAGCTCCAAGTATAGCTTAAGCAGAGCTAGTCCAGCCTTATTAAAGGGACATAACACCCAACATTTTTCTTTCATGATTCAGATACAGCATACAATTTTAAACAACTTTCCTATGACCTTCTATTACCAATTTTTCTTTGTTTTCATGTTATCCCTTTATTGAAAATCATGAAGGTAACTTCAGGAGCGTGCACGTGTCTGCAGCAGTTTTGCAACTATGTTATACATTAGCAAGAGCACTAGATGGCAGCACTGTTTCCTGTCATGTAGTGCTCCAGACATGAGCACGCTACCTATCTAAATATCCAACAAAGAATAACATGAGAATAAAGCAAATTTGATAATAGATGTATATTGGAAACTTTTTTTAAATAGTTTTTAGGATTAGGGAAAATCCTAAAAAAATATTACTAGGAACATGCTACAAGCCCCCCAACATTAGTGACCTGGATGAAGCTCAACTACTAATACAAATGGGTAAGGCTGCTAATAACAGTGCTGTAATTATGGGAGATTTTAACTACCCTGATATAAACTGGGCCAATGAAACTAGTAATTCAGCTAAGGGGGATATATTTATAAATGTTCTCAGGGATAACTTCTTGTCCCAATTAATAGAGGAGCCAACTAGGAGTAACACTATATTGGATTTAGTGCTATCAAACAATACAGATATAATATCAAACATAGAAGTCAAAGAACATTTGGGTAACAGTGATCTTAACATGGTCACATTTGAAATTTCTTTTCATAATCAGTGCCTTAAAGGTTTAACAAGACTTTTAATTTTAAGAAAGCAAAATTCAATGATTTAAGGAAATCATTAAATAACATAAATTGGGGACAATGTATCCTCTAATAAAAATACAGAGGATAAATGGATAACATTTAAAACTTTGTTTAATAATATAGCATATCAACAAATACCATATGGTTATAAAAATAAAAATCCAAGCCAATGTGGCTGAATATAAATTGTTTAAGAGCAATTAGGAAAAAACGTAGGGCATTTAAATTATTCAAAGAAAATAGTACAGACTCAAAATTCCATATTTATAAGGAATGTAACAAAAGCATGCAAAAAGCAATCAAATTAGCCAAAATTAAATTAAAAATTAAATTGCAAAGGATTCTAAATCTAACCCTAAAAGATTCTTTAAGTACATAAATAGCAAAAAATCTAAGAAAGAACAATATAGGTACATTAAAATGCGGGGAGGGGTAGCATGATTAACAGTGGCAGGGAGAAGGCTGAGATACAAACCAGTTTTTTCTTCAGTATACACAAGAGAGGAACCATTGGATGATACTTTGGAACAAAATAGAACATGCCAGCCCATACCATTAATTGGGTTATGTATAGAGGATATCTTGAACAAATTGGAATAATATTAAGGTAAATAAAACTCCAGGCCAGATGGAATACACCCAAGGGTGTTGAGGGAATTTAGCACTTTTATAGACAAACCTCTACACTTAATTTTTCAAGACTCATTATCCTCAGGGCATGGTACCCTAAAGCTGATGTGGTGCCACTCTTCAAAAAGGGAAGTAGGGATGATCCAGGAAGCTATAGACCAGTTAGTCTGACATCAATAGTGCGGAAGATATTTGAAGGGATTATAAAGGGATTATATTGATGAACATGTTCGTGTAAACAAGATTATGAGTTCTAATCAGCATGATTTTATGAGAAATAGATCATGTCAAACTAATCTAATTAGATTCTATGAGGAAGTAAGTAAAAATATAGATAAAGGGGAATCAGTTGATGTGATATACTTAGATTTTGCAAAAGGCGTTTGATACAGTGCCACATGAGAGATTAATGCACAAAATTAAGGGACAGGGGAAAAAGCTGAAAATGTTAGTTTGTGGATAAATAACTGGATTAAAGATAGGTAGCAACGAGTAGTAGTAAATGGATCATAACTCATATTGGACAAGTGGAGTACACCAGGGATCAGTGCTGGGCCCTATTCTTTTTAATATTTTATATAAATAACTTGGAGCTAGGATTAAATAGCGACATCTCTATTTTTGCAGATGATACCTAAGTTAAGTAAGGTCATTAGGTCAAAGCAGGAATGAACTTTCGTTACAAAAGGACCTGCAAAAATTAGAAGTAAGGGCAAGGTAGATGGAAAATTAGATTTAATATGGGAAAATACAAGGGTCTACATTTTGGAGAGTAAAAATAAGCAGGCAACATATTATTTAAATGGACAGACTTAGCCAAACACAGAGGGAAAGGGATTTGGGAGTAGTAATAGATAACAAGCTAAAGATGGGTGCACAATGCAGGGCAGCAGCTTCAAAGGCTAATAAGATACTAGCATGTATTAAGAGGCATTGACTCAAGGAGGAAAGCATTATTCAGTCACTATATAAAGCCCTGGTAAGACCTCACCTTGAGTATGGAGTGCAGTTCTGGGGACCGATCGCAAAAAAAGATATTGCAGAACTAGAAAAAGTTCAAAGAAGGGCCACAAAGCTAATAAGGGGATTGGAGAATATAACCTATGAGGAAAGGTTAGCCAAACTGGGTCTATTTTCTTTAGAAAAAAGGTGCTTAAGAGGAGACATGATTACTTTATATAAATATATTCAAGGCCCATATACAGAGATGGCAGAAGCGCTGTTTATTCCAAGAAAATTGTTTGTGACCAGAGGTCACAATTTAAGGTTGGAGGAAAGGAGATTTAATCTCCTGCAACGGAAACGTTTTTTCACTGTAAGAGCAATACAATTTTGGAACTCATTACCAAAGGAGGTAGTGAATGCCAATACCCTAGATACATTTGAAAATTATTTGGATACATTTCTGTCTATAAACAAAATTCATGGATATGCTAGTATTAAATGGGTCACCTTTTAGTGGGATTATTTCATTTTAACTGGAGCTTTTTGTATATATTTTAGATTTGAATAGGTTGAACTCGATGGACTTCGGTCCTTTTTCAACCCCATCTACTATGTTACTATGTTACTATGTTACTATGTATTCTCTATCTGCATAATGAAAGAATCTGTTTGGGTTTCATGTCCCTTTAATAGTTCTCTTCTACTAAAGTACCCATATACCTCTCTGAAGTATAGGCTCAATTAACCCTGTTGCTAGCCTTAGGCAGACTTAACATGAATCAGAAGTGGACATTCTTGCCTGAATTATGAAGAGCTTACAACTTACGATATTGGGCTCTTGTGTTCATTTGCTCACAGGTTAAATTGCGCTGGTATTACAAATATTGAAAGTAAACGCAATCGCTTTAGAACAATCGCGACTTATGCTAGAATGATCACCAAATCCTCAGAGCTATTTTTAACTGTTTTGCTAAACAAAAAAAATGTGTCACAAAACACATAAAAAATACATTACAAAGTACAGTTACACTCATAACACCAGCTAATGAAATATTGCACAAAAAAGTTATACGGGCTCAAAAATATGAGGTCTCGGGTTTTTTTTATCAGACATTGTTTGTATGCGTGAAATTGTACTTTTAAGTGTATTTATGTTTTGTTTAGTGCAGCCTACCCTTTACGCGAGCTCTCAAGTCGCACTAACCCGACAAGCGTGAATCATCATTGCGCTCGAGCAAATGCATTTACTTTTTAACTTGTAATACACACGCTGTTTACTTAGTGTAAAAAGCCGGAAAAAAACGCAATATCTCACGGAAGTTATCGATCCACTCGTAATCTAGCCCTATATAAGAGAATGACACTCACATTTTTTTTCTAATGCATTTCTTCATGTTTTTATTATCTTTTATTTTATATAAATGAAAAACTGTGAATAAAAATAAACTCGTGAAAACCTCAAGGGCATTTTTATGCTACAAAGTAATTTATGTAAAAAAAAATAAAAGCAAGCTTCTAAAAAAAGGCAAAAAGTGCCAATCTGTTGAAACAAATTAACATCTTTTAGTAAATGAGTGGACACATTTGAGTAAAATGGAGCTAGCACCTTTTGGTAAATAAATATTACTATCTGGAAAAATAACACATTAAAATCATTTATAGTTTTAAGAATTTTGAGGATGATTCAATTATCTGTATATTCTCTTGGGTACACTTACTTTAGAAGCCATAAATAATATTTTATATAAATATGTTAATAAAATAATATCTTTTTGCTTTTGTGTATTGCTTCTTTAAATATATTTGTGTTTTGTTTCTCTTTTTACCTTTTAGTTTTCACCGTTTCATGCCAGCATGTTGGCATCGTGCTCCTATGACTTCACTGTGAGGTATGATTTCCTGAATTCTACAGTAATGTGTATTAACACTGTTTTTAATATCTCTGAACACACAGGTCTATTTGTCTTATTGGTAAAAACATTATAATATCAATATTTGTTGCCTTAAGTGTTAGGAAGCGGTAAGGATGGTTTTTAGAGTTCTTTTATATATTTTCCTGCTCCTCCACCGTCTTCTTGTATTATTAATTAGTTACTGAAGGTTAACCAAACAGCTTGTTTAAAGAATATCTGATATGACAGGTGCCTGGCATATTCACATTTTTCCCACACTTTAAATAAAGTAGCACGGTTGTTTTGACATAGAAGAGGAGATAAGCTGCCAAAGCTGTTGTACATTTTATTTTCCCTGTGCTATCCAGCTTGCCTTTTCCCTATATTAAATAAAATGTATTTGGGTTTATCACATATAATTGTGTGATTATAAAATTCTTAAAGGGACCTCTCCAGTCAAGATTGAAATCCACATGGGATGCATTTCAATTTGAATAGAAGCATTTCTTCTAATAAAAGCTATAGCTGTTCCAAAAGCGCATTTAAAAGGGACATTCCAGTCAAAATATAAATGCACATAGGTTTATTATATCTTTGAATAGAAACATATTTGCAATATACATGTATTGGCAAAAAATGCTTCTAGTAAGGAGTTATCACTGTTTAGTGTTAATATTTTTTCTCTGCACGTGCATGTGAAGCATAGCTAGATATTGTCACTGCATCCACATTTTAAATAATGCAGCTCTCAAGTCATCAGTGGTACTTGTATCATGTCAGCAATTAACAAATTGGAGTCATTACCAGATGGTAACAAGCACCTTATGCTCTCAGAGCAAGTGCTGTGTTTAAAAATGCTGGTGCACGGTGCATACTTAAATACACTTTTTGAAACAGCTAATAGCTTGTATTAGAAAGCATTTTTGCTAATGCATGTATATTAAAAAATTGTTTCTGTTCATAACGAAATGCACCCATGGGATTCCAATTTTGGCTGGAATATCCTTTTAAGTATGCATCGTGCACCAGCATTTTAAATACAGCACATGCTCCTAGAGCCTAAGGTGTTTGTGCCATCATGAAATTACTTAATTTGTTAATTGCTGACTTGATACAAGCCCCACTGATGTTCTGAGCATGTGTAGTATTTAAAATGCTGGTGCACTGAGAATATCTTGGTTATGCTTCACATCACATGCAGAGAAACATGCTAACACTAAAAACAGTGATAACTTTTACTAGAAGCATTTCTGCCAATACATGGTGTATTGAAATATGTAATTCACCTATTTGTATTTAAATGTTGACCGGTATATCCCTTTAAGTAATCCCCCATAAAATGTTTCCTTAGACACAGGATTTTTTTTTTTTCTACAGAAATGTGTAGCTTGGTGGTTAAACGACATTGTGCATATACATTAAACAAACTGACCTATCTTTTAAATTTTCCCCCCAAACTACTATATATTATAATTTTGCATGTTTTTTATTCATATGCCAGCTTGTAAATAAGTTGTTAACCTATAGTTTTTGGGCTACCATAATATATAAACACTATATGGCCATAACTATGTGGGATTCCTCTACTAATTATTTAGTTTAGGTGTTTTAGCCACACCCATTGCGATCAGGTACATAAAATCCAGCACATGGCCATAAAACTCTCCATAGACAATCACTGGCCCTAAAGTGGGTTTAGCTGAAGGGGGGGGGGGCAATGTCCGGGTAGAGCCATGAGAGGAGGCAAAGTCAGAGGACCCTAGACTAAGATTGTCAATCTATCCAAATATTTAAGACATCAAGCAACATAAATGGCAAAATATTCTCTAGTCAACTTCACAAAAGTCTGCTGACCACCTAAATATCAAGATTTGTTGGATTTATGCCGCCTACTCCCTAATTCGGAACATTGAGGCCTTTTCCAGCAGGACCCTTGACACCCTCCCCAGATATGCCAGATATAATAGTCAATTATTAAGCTGCACTTATAATGGAGGAAGGCTCAGAAGATACTACATCTCTTACTGCAAGATTTGGATTGTCAGCTAGAAAGATGTTTTCTCAGGACTTATCTGGCACATTAGAAGAAGTAACCTGGGGAGTAGCCAACAATTCACTAAATGGCTTGGAGTCAGGAGTCATATCGACAGAGCAACTCCTCGGAATGCCTGCTAGCGCTACCTCACAAACAACAGCAGCGATTCTGGGGACATATCACAGGCTCTACCTGGATCACACTTTTACCGACCACGCCACAAAGAGATCTGAGGATCCGGTAATCACTGGAAGTTCCATGGCAATGCCGGAGCTGACTTCGCAGAACTCGACATCTCAGCAACTTTCTGACCCCAAACCTCACCTCAAAGCAATTGAGTCGATTGACATTTCATTATTGCAACGGTTTTCTTCTCCAGCTATAGAGCAGGCTCCTAGAGGTGCTCACATATTTGTGGAGGCCTCCTATGGAGTGTAGTTGTGGACTCTATTATACAGACTTGGCAATGGGTAAACCACTATTATTATAATGTTATTCCTGCAGCCCCACTGTAGATATCCCAGGGTCTGGAGATCTCCTTATGTTAATTACTTTGCCCCCACTATAAGGCCATATCACTGAGTGCTCACCCCAAACCTTTATATATTCCTTCCTCATGTCTGTCATTATGCACATGTTTGGATTATAGCCACTATTAAGCTATCTAAACTTATTTTTAATGTACATCCTGCTTCAATGAATAAGAGACATTTACAGCAGAAAATGTTATACTTACCCATACTGAATGTTATCTTAAGTTTGTGGTCTATGTTTAGACTTTTCATGGCGATCACGCCGAGTTTATTTGGTTTCCTCTTTATACTTAGAATAGGAGGTATCACTGCAGATAGTTTGGTATGCTAATGTTCATCTTTAAAATAAGAATGCCATTTTATAGAATTGCATAATTGCTCGCCTCCCTACTTTGCTTTAGCAATGTACTAGTAGGTTTAAAGCCTAGCGTTGTAAAATCCCCTTCCTCCATTTAGCTATGGTTTGAGATCTTCTATTTTTTCTATTACTCATTGCATTTATTCTAACTTACTAGATCCGTAGCCGATATGTTTAACTAGGCTTAGTATTATGTTCTGTAGGCGAATTAATAAGTCATATATCTTCTATCAGTGGGTATATAAATCAACCTGATTATAGCTTGCTTATTTAGGCCGTATTATGTTATGTTCAGCTCCCTCTGATCTCCCCATAGGAGGTAGTTTTCTACATATTAGTGTATTTAACTTGTCTTTGAGGATAACTATATCTTTATCCTAAGGTGAGGGATCTTTACACTACCTGTCATCTGGGTATAGGGCCCGTACCAGGGTGACAAGGTACATATTCCCAAGCTTCCAGAGTTACATTTTTAGTACGGCGAGTTTACTAATTAATTCTCTGCCCTCTTATTTTATTTTACTTTCCATTTGTCTGATGATGAGCCCAAGAGAGCCCTTCTTGATAGCAAGCCTCATGATAATAACAATACCACACCCAATAATTGCCTAGACGCGACCCCCCCGTCCAACATCCTAACATTTATATCCCTATATGCCTAATATGAAGACGCTATATAGAGGTGTCATATATACTGGCTTGCTTACTTCATTCTAAGCAAATTAATGGATGTACGTAACATACCCAGCTTTCAGTCTGGGATTTAGCAGAGAGCTGCTTTGGTCTGCTATTCCCCATACAGTTATACTGGAATAATATAAATGTATCCTTTTAAGTTTCCTATTTGTTATATTAATTGTATAAATGTTCAATTGCATATTTATGCATATTTATGAGTGTCTGACCTTTTCAACATTAGATATTACATGTAACTTATCTGTGATAAGAAATTGTACCTCCCAAATAAGAGAGTATGTTTTTGCCTGCGATAGGTTAGCATAAAAGTATCATCCTATTCGGCAGCAAAACATAATAAAGAGGTTCTATCGAAAGACCTGTTTATAAAGTAAAAATTTAAGGTATCAATGTCAGTTCTGTACTGTTCTGGTTTGTGATATAATTGTTAAATATGAAGATACTATATTTTACAGTGAAGTTAACAAGATTTATGTTATTGATCTATTCTTTTATATGTTTGACAAAATATGAAACATACTGATGTAACTGGAGTTGTGTGACTTATCAATACCTTAATAAAAAATGGGGTTTAGCTGAAGAGATCAGTGAGTTTAAATTGACTCTGTCATTGGATTCCACCTTTGCCAGTCAGCTTGTGAAATTTTGGCCCTACTATATCTACTCTGGTCAACTACGAGTGATATTATTGTATTGCCTTTGGAAGCAACATCAGCACACGGAATGTGTGCATTGGGAGCTTCATGAAATGGGTTTCCCTGGCTGAGCAGTTGTACACAAGCCTCACATCAACATGAAGTGGTGTAAAGCAAGTGGAAATGTGTTCTCTGGAGTGGTGACTCATGCTTCACTATCTGACAGTCTAATCAATTGCATCTGGGTGTTGCTGATGCCAGGAGAATGCTACCCTATGGAATGCATAATTCTTACTGTAAAGCTTGACTGAGGAGGTTTAGTGGTCTAGGACTGTTTTGGACTAGGCTAGAAAGTTCCAGTAAAAGGTTATCTTAATGCTACAGGATACAAAGATATTTTAGACAATTTGGGTGCTTCCAACTTTGTGGCAACAGTTTGTGGAAGGCCCTTTCCAGTTCCAGCATGATTGTGCACAAAGCACGGCCCATGAAGACTTCATTTTACACATTTGGTGTGGAGGAATTCAAGTGACTGGCACAAAGCCCTAACCTCAACCCTATTAAATATGTTTGGAATGAATTGTAATGATATTTGGGGAGCTAGACCTTCTCTTCCAAGTCAGTGCTTCAACTCACAAATGCTCTTTTGGCTAAATGGGCACTAATTCTAACAGACACACCCCAGAATCTTGTGGAAAGCCTTCCCAGTAAAGTTGTTCAACAGAGGGGATTTATACATAACTTGCTTTATTATGTTTTATGCTGTGATATGTGTGAGATGAGGCTCAGGCAGATGAACATTTAGGCCTAAGTTTGACTAAGTTTGAATAGCAGTTTTGCACTATGTTATATTTGTTTTATTACAGGTATATCTTTGAATGAATTGATCCCTGAGACATAGGATCCATTTCTGTATTTTTTCATCGTTTACACACAGGAATAACTTTTTAGGAGCATCTCTTCACATCTTGTATTCACATAAGGGTCACTTTATAAGTGTGTTATTCACTTTAACACATCCTAAATATTCATTTGGATTATTTTTTCACATTTTTTCCTTTTTCTTTTTTCATTTTTGTGTACACACATTTTTGATTATTCACGCCCACTTCATCACATCATCTTTTCAGGATTTTTTTTGGATATTCACAATAATTTTTGAAATTTGATTTGAAAACCACTACGTTTTTCTTTTTTACACACTTCATCAATTCACCGTTTTATCGAGGGATATATAAGGATAACTGTTTTAAAATAGAATCTTCATATTGGACATTCACTCTTTGGAAAGAATTTAAAGTTTGGGACCTACATATTTATGGACACCTACTCAGTAAATTGATGTTTTTATATATTTTATATTTTTTATCCAACCATCAACAGCTGTTTTATTGTAATTTATTTTGTGATTAAGATTGTATATTGTTGTGTTTTTTAACCACAATTGTATTGTTTTTTTATATAGATATATGCATATTTTATTGTTAATTTTAGTGGATCCACTTTTGTATCTTGTTTGTATATTTTAGCTATAAGTAGCTTATAAAATATTTTATATACCCCTATAGAATTTCAATATATTTTTTATTTAAATAATCTTGTCACTACTAGTGTCTTAGCCTTTTAGGAGGCGCTCTGTGTATTTATTTTTAGCACTACATTCACCTTTTTGGGGGTGCTGGTACCCACAATACTAGGAGCTACAGACACAAGGTTGAGCGCTGTCAGATTTTAACAGATGAACATTTAGGTTTTACTTTCGTTTTTGAGATAACTGCGCTGCCTGTTATTTTTTGGTGCGTTTCTCTCCTGGAGCGAGGGGCGGTCCTGCATGACACTCCATGTGACCAGGTGTGGTCTCATTGACTTCCTCTTTCCTGACTGTGCGGTTTACAGGAGAAGAAGCGTTTTTTTCGATGGGGCCTGGGTCATATGAGGTGGTGAGTGCCCCTGACATTGGGGGTATAAAGGTTCCATTTATCTTGTTCTAGTGTCCGTCTTAAAAGCACAAGCTATGGAGGACTCTGATGCGTTAGAGGGTACTCCCTCTTTTCCTAAATCTAATACCTGTTTTTATTGTGAGGAGGCTATGGTATTCTCGCCTGCTCAATTATGTTCCACATGCCTCCATAAGTTAATTATATCTAAAAAGACAAAGATGTTTAGTACCCACTGAGCCCTCCACCTCTGATGGGGTCTCCTTTCCCGTGAGGTGCGCTCCTTGCAATCATCTCCTATTACACATGCTGCCTCCCATCGCACTGCTAATCCTCCTTCGGGAGGGGCCCTCTTACCGCCAGACTTTTCTGAACAGTTACAAACAGCAGTGTCTGCGGCCTTCAAGCGAAAGGTCTAATATTGCTATCCTTCGCAGGGGTCATCTACCAATTTGTTGGATTCATCTGATACTAGATTATCAGTCATCTACCAATTTGTTGGATTTATCTGATACTAGATTATCCGCTGATGAAGACGCCTCTGATAGTTCAAAGGAGGCTCTTTCTGGGTCAGAATCTACTGCCTCTAAACCTCCGACTGCGGAGGAACCAGACTTTAGATTTAGCATCAAGCACTTACGCTTTCTTTATTAAGAATGAATGGGAGAGCCTTGAATCTTCTTTTTCCCCTTCTTCTTCTTTTAAGAAATTGTTCAAATTCCAGGCTCTCAATTAGAGTTGTGGGGTCTGTCCCTAAGGTGGATGGAGCTATCTCCACACTTGTTAAGCACACCACTATCCCGCTTGACGATAGTTCGTCGTTTAAAGAGCCCATGGATAAGAAGCTAGAAACTCTATTAAGAAAAATGTTTCAGCACATGAAGGGTACTTGTTTTAGCCTGCAGGAGGCGGTTGCTGCGGTAGCTGGAGCCGCTACCTTATAGTGCGACTCACTATCGGAGATAATCGAGGTGGAAACTCCCCTCAACGAGATCTAGGAAAGAATTAATTGAGGGTAGCTAATTCTTTCATCTGTAATGCAAACATGCTGATTATTCGCCTGAATGCTAAGACATCAGGGTTTTCTGTTCTAGCCCGTAGAGCTCTCTTGCTGAAGTCTTGGTCTTCAGACATGATTTCAAAGTCTAGATTGCTTTCCCTTCCATTTAAGGGGAAGATTCTTTTCGGTCCAGGACTGGACTCTATCATATCCACGGTCACTAGGGGCAAAGGTGCCTTTCTACCGCAGGATAAGAAGAATAAACCTAAAGGACAAGGTCCTAATTTTCGTCTCTTTCGTTCGGATAAATCCCAACTCCAGCAGCCCTTCGCAAAGCTTGATCAGTCCAAAGGAGCTTAGAAACCATCTTAATCTTGGAATACATCCAAGCAGAACAAGATGCCCGCAGAAACAAAGTCAGCATGAAGGGGCGACCCCAATCCAGTGTTAGATTGTGTTGGGGGAAGACTATCTCTCTTTGTGGAGGCTTGGTTGGGGACATGCAAGACCCTTGGGTTCTAGAGGTCATCGCTCAGGGTTACAGGACAGGTTTCAAATCTCATCCACCCAGGGGCAGTTTCCTCTTATCAAACCTGTCTTCAAGACCAGAAAAACAAGAAGCTTTTCTAGGGTGCGTGAGGGATCTCTCTTCCCTGGAAGTAATTGTGCCAGTACCTCTATCAGAGAGAGGTCTAGGGTACTACTCAAACCTTTTTGTGGTTCCAAAGAAAGAGGGGGTACGTTTTGCCCGATTCTAGACCTAAAGTGCCTAAACAAGTTTCTGTCGGTTCCATCGTTTATGATGGAGATAAGGTCTATTCTGCCCTTAGTTCAAGAGGGACAGTTCATGACCACAATAGACTTAAATAATGCTTACCTGCATGTGCCAATTCACAAGGATCACTTCAAGGTCTTCTGATTCGCTTTTCTGGACCAGCACTTCCAGATTGTGTCTGGCTACTGCTCCAAGAGTCTTTATGGAGGTTCTGGGGCTCTGCTCGTGGTGGCAAGGTCCGGAGGTATTGCAGTAGCGCTATACTTGGACAACATCGTGGTCCAGGCTCAGTCCTGCCGGCTGGCAGAAGACCATTCAAGAGCTCTTCTTTTTCTTCAATCTCATGGATGAAAGATAAACTTAGGAAAGAGTTATCTGATTCCAAGTACCAGGGCGGAATTCCTGGGCACGATAATAGATTCCATATCCATGAGGATATTCCTTACAGACCAGAGACGTTGCAAAATTACTTCCAATTGTCTTGCCCTCCAGACCTCCTCAGGGCCATCTGTGGCCCGGTGTATGGAGGTAATTGGGCTCATGGTGTCCATCATAGATATAATTCCATTCACCAGGTTCCATCTCAGACCTCTTCAACTGTGCATGCTGGGGCAATGGAACGACGACCACTCGGATCTGTCTCAACAGATTTCTCTGGACAACTGGTCGAGAGAATCTCTCTCTTGATGGCTCTGACCAGATCGCCTGTCCCAAGGGACGTCCTTCTTGAGACAATCCTGAGAGATTGTGACTATGGACACAAGTCTCTCAGGATGGGGAGCCATTTGGGGTGCCAGGAAGGCACAGGGCTGTTGGACTTGAGAGGAATCTCTTCTCCCGATCAACATTTTTGGAACATCGAGCGATCTTCAATGCTCTGAAGAATTGGCCTCTTCTGGGTTTGTCCAAGTTTTTCAGATTCCAATCAGACAACATTACCTCGGTGGCTTACATCAACCATCAGGGGGGAACAAGGAGCTCACTAGCATTGAAGGAAGTATCTCAGATTCTGGAATGGGCAGACGGCCACAACTGCTCGATCCACATTCCGGGTGTGGACAACTGGGAAGGTGGATTTCCTCAGCAGACACTCCTTTCATCGGGGGAATGGTCCTCTCCATCCCAAGGTGTTTTGTGGAGATTTGCAACAGTTCTTAAGGTTTTGCAGAGTGCTGCGTTTGAGCCCATGCATTCAGTTGACATTGTTACTGTCTTGGAAGGTCTTTTTTTTAATGGCTATTGCTTCGGCACACAGAGTGTCTGAGATGGTGGCCTTGCAATGTGAGCCTCCTTACCTAGTTTTTCATGCTAACAAGGCTGTTCTTTGCACAGGGTTGGGTTTTCTCCCTAAGTTTGTGTTTGATCGCAACATCAATCAGGAGATTGTGGTTCTTTTCCTTGTGTCCTAAACCACCTTCTTTGAAGGAACAATGTGGTTAGGGCTTTGAAATTCTATCTTCAGGCCACAAAGGATTTTAGACAGACTTCAGCATTGTTTGTTGTCTATTCTGGGAAGCGCAGAGGGCAGAAGGCTTCCGCCACTTCCCTATTTTTTTTGGTTGAGGAGCATTATTCGCTAAGCATATGAAACAGCGGGACATAAGCCTCCTCAGAGGATTATGGCTCATTCAACTAGACCTGTGGCTTCATCTTGGGCCTTCAAGAATGAGGCCTCTATGGAGCAGATTTGTAGGGCGGCTACCCTGGTCCTCCTTACATACTGTACTTTCTCAAAGTTTTACAAATTTTACGACTTTGCTTCGGCTGAACCAGCTTTTGGGAGAAAGGTTTTGCAGGTTGTGGTGCCCTCAGAATAGGGTCCGCCTCTCTTTTACCTCCCGTTTTCATTCAGTGTCCTCTAGAGTTTGGGTATATGTTTCCCACAAGTAAGGAAGGAAGCCGTGGACTCTCCTCATATTAAGATGGAAAACATAAATTATGCTTACCTAATAATTTCCTTTGGCTGGGGGTGCCTTTGCCTCCTCCTGGTGGCCAGGTTCTGTATTCCCACAAGTAAGGAATGAAGCCGTGGACTCTCCTCATACAGATGGAAACAAAATTATCAGGTAAGCATAATTTTACTAGTTAGTAATTACCCTCTTCTCTTTCCATTTTGTTCCATTTCCCTTTATTAATATTAACACTTAATTATTAATTTTCTTTATAATCTCTATTTGTTTGGCTTTAAAAAGGCTGTCTTCAGCATACAATTTCAAGATCTCTTTAAATTTCTCAACCTCTTCAGCTAACAGTCCTAGTGATCTTATTCTGGCTTTTATTATCAGATGATGCCTTTTCTAAAACTCCATACCACTCTTGGGCATGGTGGTCATCTAATTCAAATGTGCAGTTTTTTCTTTAGTCTGAGTCCCCTAGGGACCATATTTAGATCATTTATTTATTCCTAAAGTCTAGTTCTACCTTCTGTTTAATTTTTTTAACTATGATTTCCTCTAGTTTAGTTATGGAGTCATATAAATTCAGTTTAGTGGGTGTTTCCAAGCTTATTGCTTTCTCCATATCTAAAAGAAGGAAATCTCTGGTATTAAACAGATCCATAAATAGAGTCTATGTTACCAAACTATAAGGGAGATAAGGTACAGTTAATAGATACTTAACAAAGTAAAGTCAGAAGGCTCTCACCCTATATGCTCACCCAATATTGTCTGCGATCCCCCAATACACAGACTATATATAGCACATGGAAAAGATTACAACCTGGGAGGCGCTAAAAAAGCTAGGGTTATAAAATCAATAAAAGGACAAATGTATAAAAAGAAGTATCAAAATATATAATTTACTATACACAATGCATTAAAAATTATGCTGTGGCCACAACACTAAATCATATATACATAAATAGAAACATAATAAAAGGTGGTCCTATACTGTATTGAGCGTCTCGTAATACAAATCTTCTCTGATGGAGATGTGTGGAGAAAAATCATATCCACCTACAAGCAAGTATCTCGGTCCGAAAACCAGATCCTCAGATTATTTAGGAAGGACTTTAAAAAAAACAGATAACAAAAGCTTTATTGTAAACCACTCCTACCAGACCCTGTTACACACACACACACACACACACACACACAAAAACAACACATACACACACACACAAACACACACAAACACACACACACACAAACACACACACAAACACACACACACACACACAAACACACACACACACACAAACACACACACAAACACACACAAACACACACACACACACACAAACACACACACACAAACACACACACAAACACACACACAAACACACACACACACACACAAACACACACACACACAAACACACACACACACACAAACAACACACACACACAAACACACACACAAACACACACACAAAACACACACACACACAAATAAATCAGCGGTGTCAAAGATATTTTAAAATTATGCCAATAGTGTCCCCCCACAAAGAAAAAGCTGCCAACCACTATATATAAATATGTACTACTAAAAAGGAAGCTTAGAGTGCCAAATCCCTTAGGTGTAATATGGCTGTATGCTTTAAAAAATTTATTTTCTGGGCCATTTTGTTTTATTACCTTATAATGAATTATGAGACGCCATAAGGTTTAACTAAAAGTTTGCACTTGAGACAAAACATGGATGATTCAGTATCAAAGAAGGTAAAGGCCCTTTAAGACTCCGAGGTGACGATTCTGTGTAATGGCTTTTTTTCCGCACTGGTTGCGTTTACACAGAGCTGCCACATTTTTCTGCAAGTGCTGTGTAAGACTAAGATTAAATGCTGACAAGCTTTCCCTAAAATTAGAATGAATGGACCTGTGACGGAAATTAGTGTAATTGAAAGCCATAAGTAAATCAGAAATTGCACAAACTTCTTCATCTGACTGTTTTTTTTAATTCACTTTAGTAAGAATTGTGAATCATAGCCAATAACTAAACTAAAAGTTTCCATTACAATTACTGGTTTTCAGGGGGAAAAAATAACTATATTCGTGAACTTATGACCCCTGATTATTTGCTAGAATCTTTGTAGCTTTTTTATATTTAGTTATCTGTTTTATATTTGTATTACTTACAGATAAATATAATAAAATAAAACAATCAAAGAAGTAATAAACCTATACAGGTAGCCCTTAGTTTACGCCGGGGTTTAGGTTCCAGAAGGAATGGTTGTAAATCGAAACCATTGTAAATTGAAACCCAGTTTATAATGTAAGTCAATGGGAAGTGAGGGAGTTAGGTTCCAGGCCCCTCTTAAAATTGTCATAAGTAACACCTAATACATTATTTTAAAGCTTTGAAATGAAGACTTTAAATGCTAAACAGCATTATAAACCTAATAAAATAATCACACAACACAGAATATATAATTAAACTAAGTTAAATGAACAAAAACATTTCCTAAACAGCATTATAAACCTAATAAAATAATCACACAACACAGACTTCACTTGCATTTTTCTGCAAACAGTTCTTTCTATGCATTCCCAATCTGGACTGATTTATAGACAGGAAGATCTTGTTCCTTTGAAATCTGCTCGATAGCTCATGTCTGGTTAAACTGATTAATTTCAGCTTGCTCGGCTTTGCTGCATCACAAGCAGACAGCTCCACCTACTGGCTATTTTAATCAATGGCACTGCTTCTCAATGCTTTTCAATAGCAGTCACATGACTGGAAAAAAAGTTGTTCTGAACGGTGTACAATTGAAAACCGAGGGGCCACCTGTACAGCATTAGCACAGTTTGGACAATTCAGTTAACAATAATGATCTTTTTTAACCTAGTGCAACATACTGTAGTATTTCAGGTATAAAATGGCATCAGCTTTAAATAATGTTTTAAGAACAACAAAATAAATTAGTTTTTAAACACATGTATCATTTTTTGCTCTGCTGTCACATGCAGCTTAAAAGTGCCATAAAACATGTTGAGATCTGTGCATATCCTAAAAGGGCTAATTAAGTAAAAATAGTTTGAATTAAAAAAAATGGGTAAAAAAAAAATGTCTGTCAAGTATTTTAAAATAATTTCCAAAAATAAGCTAAATGAGTTACATAGCCATGCTGTCTGGAGTAGTCTGATCCACCCCCCTTCTCAGTGTTTAGCATCAGAAACACAGGCATTATATTTCAAATTAGTTCACAGCAGCTTATATGCTGCTAGGCATGCTCCAGCAGCTAATGCGTTAAAGTTAAAGTCTGCATTTTTACTAAATCAATGATAAATATAGATGCAGCCATAAAAGGAATTGTGTGGTGGGAGTTAGAGCTTTTACAATTCAGAAACTAAAAAGAAAGGGTTTAATGGTGAGGCACTGCAGTATAAATTTGCAGGTAAAGTAATTAAAGTACATATTATATTTTGTCTCTATCCCAACTTGTTTTATTGTCCCTTTAACTTTTTTGTTTTTTTTTGAATGACTTGGCTTTCTTATAAGTTACATTTTGTATTCCTTCTGGGGATTTTATACAGAAATATGCCTGAGATACCGGACCTAATATTTTGTATCCGAATACAATTTCTTGTATAAGGCACACATACATGATAGTGCAACATGATTTGCATATGAATCTCTATTATAATTTAAAGCATTAAACAAACTGTTCTTTTTTATGCCCAAACTGGTCCATATGCGTTAACCAAACAGTCACTTTTTGGCTTGTTCATGAGACCCACAAAAACGACTAACTCTTTTATCAACAAGACAATTTAAGATTGCATAGTCCCTATGCCATTAGGGTAATTCTTAGACAAACAAAAAAAAGAATTAAAACTTAAAATTTTGAGTCTTTACATTTTTTTTTTCAAATAAAAACAAATTCACAATACACAGAAAATTACTTTGTCACCCCATTTTTGTTAGAGTAGCACTGAATTATTGTGCTGCCCCAAATGGGAAAGTTTGCCCGTTTGCGGGAGCGCGATAATTAACTAGCCATTACAAGTGGCTGGTTATTGCTACCACAAGCTCGCGGTAGCAATTAGCGCTCAGAAAATTAACCAGTGAGCCATCTCTGTCAGCATCAGAACAAGGCTCCCATTGGAGCCTATGGTAGTATGCGCTGGTATTACAAAGTAGAGCGCTCCACTTGTAATCTAAATGTTTGATGTTTACATGGCCTTAAATGTTGTCCTTTTTGGGTAACCAACTAGAGCGTCTTAACCAGCATAAATGCAAATGTTGTAGCACAAGACTGAGTTGTAGCTCATTAAATTTTCAAGTATTCCATGCACAAAATATCCTGTGTATATTGTGCAATCCTAATACAAGAACCGTCAGAAACAAAAATAATCCAAATAGATGAAACGCGATTCAATCTATGGAATCTGTTTGTATTTTAAGTTTAGGTGTCATTCCTATTGCAGTCATATTAAACAAGGAAATGTTACAGTTAAAGGGACAGTCTAGTCAAAAATAAACGTTCATGATTCAGATAGAGCATACAATTTTAAACAGCTTTCCAATTTACTTTTATCTTCAAATGCTTTGTTATCTTGGTATTCTTTGTTGAAAGCTAAACCTTGGTATGCGCATATGCATATTTCTAAGACCTTGAAGATCACCTTTTTTTTTTTTTTTTTTTTCAAAAGTAATTTTTATTTTAAGATAAACTTGTTAATGACAATAACATGTTAGACAGTTTCTTGTATATACATAGGTCTTTCGGAAATCATAGTGAGAATGTCACCATAAGCAAAGACAGGTTATACCATACACCCGCAAGGGTTTTTCAGTTTACAAAAACATATAAAAAAGGACATTACATTTTGACTGACCTTAATTATAGTGATTGGTAGAATACAATAATCATAGATATTCACTCAACATTGTAGGTAATTTCAACAAGTCAGGCCTAGGGAAAACCATTTACCATGCTTCTCTCAGTGACCCGACGGATCAATTCCAGTGTGCATCTCCAGGCGGGGCAAGCCGCCCCAGAAGAAATAGGAGCAGTGGAGAGTAAGGGCTGGGGTAGGGATAGTAGGTTACATAGTATGAGAAGAGAGGGTGGGGGGAGAGGGGAACAGAAAAAGGAGGGGAGAGAATATGGGTCAGTGATTGCAGATAAAAGAGAGCAGATGGGGGGGGTCTGTAACAAAAGTCAGGGTCCGCCCATCTATCTAGAGTTTTCTTGGTAATGAAACCAAGGTTTCCCAGATCTGCCAGTAAAGATCTTCTTTATCCATATTAAGTAGTAACCCTGTTCCATCTTGGCATATGTCTGTATTATGGAGGTGATAGCTGCAATGTCTGGGGGCTGTGTCTGTTTTCCAAGCTCCTCGCTATCGCCAACTTAGTGGCCAGCGGAGAACAAAGATTAATAGTTTAGACAAGGGGGGCCAGAATGTTTCGCGGGAAATATGTGTAGTAGAGCTATATCAGGGGT
The DNA here is from genome assembly GCF_027579735.1 of Bombina bombina. Taxonomy (NCBI): domain Eukaryota; kingdom Metazoa; phylum Chordata; class Amphibia; order Anura; family Bombinatoridae; genus Bombina; species Bombina bombina. Next base: position 702,535,960 of record NC_069502.1, on the reverse strand, counting down.
AAGTGGTCTATTCAGCCCAAGGGTAGAACAGAGGGGAGGACACTTGTGTCCACAGATGCTTAAACTTAGGACAGTCCCACCATATATGTATATCTGAACCTCTTAATTCGCAGTCTCTCCAACAGAGAGGGGGATGTTGTAGGAAACATCTGTGAAAGTCTAGAGGGGGTATAAATACCATTTCAGAAACAATTTCATATACGATTCTAGAGTGTTCGCGCAGTGTACTGTCTTCTTGGTTAGTGTCATAGCCATGTGTAGATCTTTGTCAGTAATTGGTCTGGACAAGTCTCCCTCCCAAGCTCTAAGTTGCCAAGGTCTGTCCTTGTTCGTGGACGACTGTAGTAAGCTATAATGGAATGAGATAAGTTTAGGGGTCCTAACAGGGAGTTGCCACAATTTTTTCCCAGGCAGTCAAAGGTCTATTGGGGCCTTTAGGGAATCCCCAAGACATCAGGAAAGCGTATAGTCTAGAGTATTCAAATTTAACCCACACGGGGGGGGGGGGTTTAATGACAGATCCTATATTGCTCGGGGATGACCAGAGTGCCCGAGGGATATAGCTGGGAGATCAGTTTCAAATCCCAAACACCCCAGCGCGGCACATGTTTTTTTTAGGCAGGGGCTGCGAGCAAAGCGGAGCAAAGATTGTATAGGAGATGGGTGTGGAGCAACCTCTGGTAGATTCCTAAGGTTATGCCAAATTTTCAGATTTTTCTCTAACAATGACATTCTTTATTCCCAGAGTGTGTCTACCGATAGTTAGGGATCCATGGCAGGTCAGCTAAGCCCAAACCTATAGGGAGATCACAAGCCTTTATGATCTTCCATCCTTGCGGTTCACCCTTGTCTGCCCATGCTAAAATATGTGAGAGCCTGGCAGCCTCATAGTACCCCCGCGAATACTAGGCATAGCTACACCTCCTTGTTCGTACTTTTTCTGAAGTATCTTTGCTGGCAATACGAGGCTTAGATTTACCCCAGAATATATTTTTGACCAAGAGATTGGAGCTTATCTATAAGGGCACTAGGAACATTGAGAGGAATGCAGCGAAAGTAATAAAGAATTTTGGGTAGAACCGTCATCTTGAAAGATGCTATGCGGCCCAGCCATGAGATCTCTTTAAAGTTCCATGTAGTGGTGAGCTCAGGGACCTCTTTAATAATGTCTGAGTAGTTTATAGCAAGTACGGCTTTCGGGTCTGGGCCAAGCTGAATCCCCAAGTGTCGGATGGTGGATTGTGACCATTGAAAAGGAGTATGATGTTCACAAGAACATCCAGTTCAAAAGCAGGAAGACCAACAGGCAAAGCCTCGTTCTTAGAGACGTTGACCTTATAATAACTATGGGCACCAAATTTGGAAACAAGATCAAGGAGGGCAGGTAGGAGCCTAGCGGGTTTGTGAGGAATAATGTCACGTCATCCGCGAACAATGCTATTTTTGCAGTTCGTCCGGCAAACTGTACTCCCTGTATCGTACGTGAGTTTCTAATGGCTTGGGCCAAAGGTTCAATGGCCCAGTGTGAAAATTAAGGGCGATAGGGGACACCCCTGTCTGGTACCATTAGTGATACGAATTTCCGGAGAGGCAAAACCCAGGCCCTTAACAACCGCAGATGGACAGGAGTATAAGGCTCGGATCGCTGTTATCACTTCGTCTGGTATGCCGAATTGAGTTAGTGTGCACCACAAGTAATCCCATCTGACCCTGTCAAACGCTTTTTCTGCGTCTAAAGACAGGGCCAGCATGGGAAGTTTTAAACGAGACGCCTCTGTGAGGATGTCCAGAATTTTTCGAGAATTATCTGGCCCTTCCCTACCAAAGGTGAACCCGACCTGGTCTGAATGTACTACCTTCGGGAGTAGAGTATTAAGGCGGTTGGCCCAAAGTTTGGCATAGAGCTTTACATCTCCATTAATCAATGAGATTGGTCTGTAACTGGTACATTGTGTTGGGTCTTTGTTTGGCTTGGGAATAGGTAGAATTATTGCCTGCAGATATTCTTTAGTAAACAGACCTGACTCTCGGGCCTCCGAAAAAACCTTGAGAAGGATTTTATTTAAATCAGCCTTAAAGAGCTTGTAAAAGGACGCCGGGTACCCATCTGGGCCCGGGGCTTTATTATTTTGGGTATGCTTGATGGCTAAGTTAATTTCAGTTAGAGAGAATGGGGCCTTAAGCGTTTCTTTATCCTCCTCTGATAGAGTAGGCAGGTTAAGATTTTGTAGGAAATCCTTCACTTTTGGTATAGGGGATTCCTCACCAGCCATTGAAGGGTGGAGATGGTATAAATCAGAATAGTAGGCCGCAAAAGTTTGCCCAATTTCTTTAGGTTGAAGATCACCTTTTTATTGCAGTGCATTTTGACAGTTTTTTACAGCTAGACAGCAGTAGTTCATGTGTCTCATATAGATAAAATTGTACTCACTCCCGTGGATTTATTTATGAGTCAGCACTGATTGGCTAAAATGCAAGGTCTGTCAAAATAACAGAAATAAGGGGCAGTCTGCAGAGGCTTAGATACAAGGTAATTACAGAGGTAAAAAGTGTATTAATATAACCGTGCTGGTTGTGCAAATCTAGGGAAAGGGTAATAAAAGGGGTTATCTATCTTTTTAAGCAATACAAATTCAGCAGTAGGCTGTCCTTTTTAATTTCCATTAACATTTAGTTATGCTGAACTTAACGGGACATGAAACCCAATTTTTCTTTCATGAATCAGATAGAGCATGCAATTGTAAACAACTGTCTATTTCACTTCTATTATCAGTTTTTGCAAGAGTGGTATCCATTTGCAAGAGCACTAGAGCATTATTTCCTTTCATGTAGTGGTATAGACGCCTACCTACAGTAGGTATCTCTCCATGGGAACAAAGCAAATATGATAATAGAAGGAAATTGGAAACTTTTTCAAAATGGTATGCTCTGGTCTGACTCGGAAAATATTTTTTGGGGGATTTTATATCCTTTTAAGCTGAGATGCAGTAGCTATATTGGATTTAGTGCTAAACAGAAATAATATCAAACATAGAAGTCAAAGAACATTCGGGTAACAGTGATATAACATGGTCACATTTGAAATCACTTTCCATAAGCAGTGTTACGAGGGGTTCAACCAAGACTTTTAATTTTCGGAATTCAATCATTTAATGAAATAGTTAAATAGCATAAATTGGGACAGAGGTATTCTTAAATAAAAACATAGAGGATAAATGGATAACATTTTAAAAGTTTGTTAAAAAAATGAACATCAACACATACCACATGGTTATAAAAGTAAAATAAATAAATCCAAGCCAATGTGGAAAAATAAAAATGTGTTAAGAAAAATGTAGGGCATTTAAATTATTCTAAGAAAATAGTATAGACATTCCAAATATTTAAGGAATGTAAACAAAACATACAAAAAAAGCAACCAAATTAGACAAAACTCAAAATTTAAAGATTAATTGCAAAAGATTCTAAGGCAAATCCCAAAAGTTTTTTTAAGTATATAAATGGCAAAAAAAAAATTAAAAAGCTGATTGTGGTGCCACTTTTTAAAAAAGGAAGCAGGGCTGATCCAGGAAGCTATAGACCAGTAAGTCTTACATTGGTAGTGGGGAAGATACTTAAAGGGATTGTATTGATGAGTATATTCATGTAAACAAGATTATGAGATCAAATCAGCATGTTTTTTTTTTTTTTGAGAAATAAAACATGTCAAACAGATCTAGCTAGATTCAATGAGGAAGTAACAATAATGATAAAGGGGAATACATTGATGTGATATACTTGGTTTTGCAAAGAGTTTGTTACAGGCCCACATGAGAGATTATTGTACAAAATGAAGGGACTGGAAATAGCTGAAAATATTAGCTCTTGGATAAATAACTGGATAAAAGACAAGTAGTAGTAAATGGATCATACTAAAATTGGACAAAGGTAAGTAGTGGAGTCCCCCAGGGATCAGTACTGGGCCCTGTTTTTTGTTTGTTTGTTTGTTTTTTACATTTTCAACAGCAGTACATAATGAAATACTACTTCACATATGAAAACATATTAAGAGAAATGTACAAAACAATAAAACAATTACTCAGTCCAACTGTAAATGTGTCTCTTTTCAATTTAAAACTGTCAGTAGGTTTCTAAGAGACCATAAAGAAGTCCAAAGGAAAGACAAAACACTCCTGTTCTTAGGTATAATAAGCAAAACTTACTAGTTGTAACTGACAGATTTCAATAACCACTTAGAACTGCTTAAACCTACATAGACTATATTATATATCATATTCTCAAACACTTTTAGATAGATAATGCTATAACAATATATAGAACCTCATAGATTAGGGTTATTGCATGTCAAATGATTTATACACTACGTTTAGATCCAAGTCATCCACTGTAAACCTGACAAGATGGAAACTGCACTTTCCCTCAGGCAGAAATAGAGGGAAAAAGGGGGGGGTTAGGAGGGAGATTTTTTTTTCCGTCCAGAACATTGTAGCCAGAGATTTCAAATATCCCAATAGGTAACTAATTTATTATAGCCCTAGTAGAAACCTCTCTACATTTTTGCAAAATAATCAATCTCTTTGAAAATAACTCCTAATAATGGAAGGGTCCCTGTTCTTTTTAATATTTGTATTAATGACTCAGAGGAAGGATCAAATAGCATAATCTCTATTTTTGCAGATTGTGCAAAGTTGTGTAAGGTCATTAGGTTAGTGTAGGATAAAATTGCTTTGCAAGGGGATCTACAAAATTGGTAGAATGGGCTGGTAAATGGACAATGAGATAAATACTGGAAAATGTAAGGTTCTGTATTTTGGAAGTAAAAGTAAGCAGGCTACCTATTATATAAATGGGACTAGACTTGGCAAAACAGAGGAGGAAAGGGATTTGGGTGATTTTATATTTAACAAACTAAAAATGGGGGAGCAATGCAGTGCAGTGGCTTCTAAGGCTAAAAAGATACTATCATGTATTAAAAGAGGCTTTGATGCAAGGAAGGAAAGCATAATTTTGTCACTATATAAATCCCCTAGTTAGACCTTACATTGAGTATGGAGTGCAGTTATGTGGACCAATTTAAAAAAAAAAAAAAAGACATTGTAGAATTAGAAAAATTTCAGAGAAGGGCCACAAAACTAATAAGGGAAATGGACAATTTAGACTATGAAGAGAGGTTAGCCACACTGGGTCTGTTATCTCTAGAAAAAGGACACTTGAGAGATGATATGATTACTTTATATAAATATATTCAAGGCCCATATACAGAGTTGGCAGAAGCTCTGTTTATTCCAAGGAAATTGGAGGTCACAATGTAAGGCTGAAGGAAAAGAGATTTAATCTCCAGCAATGTAAATGTTTTTTTCACTCTAAGAGCAATCAAATTGTGGAGCTCATTGCCTAAGGAGGTAGTGTATGGCAATACCCTAGATACATTTCAAAATGGCTTTGAAACATTTCTGGCTAAAAACAGAACGGAGATGGTGAAGAGTATGTGGTGTTTAGTTCTTTCAGTTCTTCAAGGGGTTCCGTTTGAACCTCTACATTCCATAGATATCAAGCTGTTATCTTGGAAAGTTCTGTTTTTGGTTGCTATTTCTTCTGCTAGAAGAGTTTCTGAATTATCTGCTCTGCAGTGTAATCCGCCCTATCTGGTGTTCCATTCAGATAAGGTTGTTTTGCGTACTAAACCTGGTTTCCTTCCAAAGGTTGTTTCCAACAAGAATATTAACCAGGAAATAGTTGTGCCTTCTTTGTGTCCGAATCCAGTTTCAAAGAAGGAACGTTTGTTACATAATTTAGATGTAGTCCGTGCTTTAAAGTTCTATTTAGATGCAACAAAGGATTTCAGACAAACGTCTTCTCTGTTTGTCGTTTATTCTGGCAAGAGGATAGGTAAAAAAGCTACTGCTACCTCTCTTTCCTTTTGGCTGAAAAGCATCATCCGATTGGCTTACGAGACTGCCGGACGGCAGCCTCCCGAACGAATCACAGCTCACTCTACTAGGGCTGTGGCTTCCACATGGGCCTTTAAGAACGAGGCTTCTGTTGATCAGATATGTAAGGCAGCGACTTGGCCTTTTTGGGAGAAAGGTTTTGCAAGCCGTGGTGCCTTCTGTTTAGGTAACCTGATTGGCTCCCTCCCTTCATCCGTGTCCTAAAGCTTTGGTATTGGTTCCCACGAGTTATGGATGACGCCGTGGACCGGACACACCAATGTTGGAGAAAACAGAATTTATGCTTACCTGATAAATTACTTTCTCCAACAGTGTGTCCGGTCCACGGCCCGCCCTGGTTTTTTAATCAGGTTTGATAAATTTCTTTCTTTAACTACAGTCACCACGGCACCCTATAGTTTCTCCTTTTTTTCTCCTGTCCGTCGGTCGAATGACTGGGGGGGGGGCGGAGCCTAGGAAGGACTATATGGACAGCTTTTGCTGTGCTCTTTGCCATTTCCTGTTGGGGAAGAGAATATTCCCACACGTTATGGATGACGCCGTGGACCGGACACACCGTTGGAGAAAGTAATTTATCGGGTAAGCATAAATTCTGTTTTTTGTGCATATTTATGAGACATACATCAAGAAGTGCCTTACACTTTAAAATCTTTTATATTTCACAAAACAGTGTCTCTCATTAGCTCACTAAAAATGACACAATTTTTGCCCCAATGTTGTTGCTGTGAGTCTCTTATGACAAATGTATTATCCGGTTCTGTCCTGCTGCTTCTGGCTAAAATTTACCATCCTGAGAGATCTTGGTTAATATTTTGTAACACCTGACAATCTCAAACGGAATTTTTTTTTTATAAATCAAAACGGAAGACCGCATGAATCCATAGCTTAAATACATAACCTGTAATAGTATATGTCAGATCCTTATAAATTACAGTTAACAAAGTAAAATTAGGCTCATTTACTGTCTTGTATAATAAAGGCTGCATTATGTTGACCTTTCCCTAAATACCTATATTCGTTACATTCTGACTATAGGCTGCCATTTTGTTTAGCACAAGATTTATTTCAGTTACCACAAAGGGTCACATAATACCTAGGAACCTTCTAGTGACTCACTGTTGCATTGTGCTATTACATCTACAATGCGCTCTGATTATATTGTGATATGCGCACACACCAAATGATGCGTACCTATATTTTTTACGATTCATTGCTTCATTCTGTTGCTGTAATTGCTCTCATTTACAATTCGGACGTTTAGGACTAAAGCAAGATTGAGGAAGACTTATTGTTGAACTAGAGCACATGGAAGATGTTGGAATAATGGAAATGTTGGTAGGACATAAAACTGCAAAATATTTTAATACATTAGAACATTTTATTATTGCACTATTACTTATATATAACTATGGGCTCCATTTATCAAAGGCCGGGTGGGCAAGGTTTGCTGTCTTGAGCCTTAACTTCCCAGCCTTGCAGCGAGCGGCAACAGAAAGTTGCCTGCAGTTAACATTGCGCAATTCGCTGATTGTGCAATGCCGCCACCTACTTGCGCGCTGTCAATCATCCCAATCCGATCAGATTGAGATGATTGCTATTCATCACCTAAAGTGTCAGATTAAGTAGGTTTTACGAACACTGCTACTTAACTGGTCCTCTGAAGCAGCTATCGCTACTTGGTAAATGGAGCAAGCTGAATACATCTAGTGAGCCAATGGCAAGAGGCACATGTAGCTAGCCTTCAATCACTGGTTAGCTTCCAGTAGGGCAGTACTGCTGCTGAGGGTATGTACATATGCTTTTGAACAAAGGATAACAAGAGAACAATCCAATTTGATGATAGAAGATAATGCATACTGCTGTAAGATCAGGAGTGTGCATATGTCTGTAAAACTTGAAAACGATATATGTTTGACATTAATACAAACATTTCCTTTTTATGAGTTAATATTGAAGTAGGAAAAACTTGCCATAGTTAATAAGGCTTAGGTATTAAAGGGATAGTAAACACCAAAAATGTTTAAAAGATAGATTAACCCTTTATTTATTTTTCCCCAGTTTTGCATAACCAACACTGTTATATTAATATTTCTGTAATTACCTTGTATCTAAGCTTCTGCTGACTGCCTCCTTATCTCCGATCTTTTGACAGACTTGCATTTCAAGCAATTAGTGCTGACTCTTAAATAACTTCACATGCATGAGCAGAGTGTTATCTATATGAAACACATGAACTAACACCCTCTAGCTGTGAAAAACTGTCAAATGCAGAGGTGGCCTTCAAGGGCTTAGAAATTGGCATATGAGCCTACCTAGGTTTAGCTTTCAACTAAGAATAACAAGAGAACAAAACAAATTTGATGATAAAAGTAAATTAGAAAGTTGTTTAAAATGACATGTCCTATCTGAATCGTGAAAGTTTAATTTGGACTATCCCTTTAACTATCTTTTTTTGTCCCTAAATGGGGACTTTCATACATTTAATTATTTTCTTTATTTTTTTTTAGCTAACTTACTTTGTGATTTCATTTACAAGGTGCTCCTGGGAAGGTTTTGTATAATGTAAAAATGAATGCAGCGTCAGTCTCCCAGTGGAGAAATATTAGGGTGGGATAACATTTATATAAGCAAGCTTTAATGCAGAGGAATTTGAAGTACAGTTACTGCCTCACACAGATCCCTTTGGATGGTGAATGATTATGATTTGAGTCCAAACAACACTTTAAGGTCCAGTTAGTGGAAGAATAAAATATCTCAGACTAAGATGATTGACAAACCCTGCTCTTCCACAATTGGTTGCACAAGTGAATTTGGCAGAGATGAAAAAAAGATGCTGCCTCTCTCTCCACAAATGCGGGTGGACAGGGTCCCTCTCTGAATTTTTTTTTTTCCCAGTGTGGGTTAATATGTGGGGACCTTTTTTGTCTTCAAAATACTGAAAAGTGTAGGCATAATGTCAGCTATTCCGAGCAGTTAAGTGATTATAACATTAAAAAAAATTAAACGTTGCTTTAAGCTTTTCACATAAAGGGACATAAAACTGTAACAATAAAATGCTCTTATTTGATATTTGTAATTTTAAGTATTAAATTTAGCAGGATGAAATATTTGATTAAAATTTACTTGGTGCGCTGTTCCAATCAGCCAATAGAATGCGAGCTCAATCCTATTGGCTGATTGGATCAGCCAATAGGATTGAACTTCAATCCTATTGGCTGATTGCATCAGCCAATAGGATTTTTCCTACCTTATTTCCGATTGGCTGATAGAATTCTATCAGCCAATCGGAATTGAAGGGACGCCATTTTGGATGACGTCACTTAAAGGAACCATCATTGTTCAAGAAGACGTCGTCAGAAGAGGATGCTCCGCTTGTCTTGAAGATGGAGCCGCTCCGCGCCGGATGGATGAAGATAGAAGATGCCGTCTGGATGAAGACTTCTGCCCGTCAAGAGGACCACTTCTGCCCGTCTGGAGGACCACTTCTGCCGGCTTCGTTGAGGACTTCGGCCCGTTTGGGTGAAGACTTCTCAAGGTAGGGTGATCTTCAAGGGGTTAGTATTAGGTTTTTTTTAAAGGGGAATTGGGTGGGTTTCTAGAGTAGAGTTGGTTGTGTGGGTGGTGGGTTTTAATGTTGGGGGGGTTGTAATTTTTTTTTACAGGTAAAAGAGCGGATTACTTTGGGGCAATGCCCCGCAAAAGGCCCTTTTAAGGGCTATTTTTAATTTAGTGTAGGGTAGGGATTTTTTATTTTGGGGGGGGGGGGCTTTTTTATTTTGTTAGGGGGATTAGATTAGGTGTAATTAGTTTAAAAATCTTGTAATTTGTTTTTTATTTTCTCTAATTTAATGGGGGTTTTTTTTTTGTACTTTAGATCATTTTATTTAATTTTATTTAATCGTATTTAGTTTAGGGAATTAATTTAATTATAGTGTAGAGTTAGGTGTAATTGTAACTTAGGTTAGGTTTTATTTTACAGGTATATTTGTATTTATTTTAACTAGGAAGTTATTAAATAGTTAATAACTATTTAATAACTATTGTACCTAGTTAAAATAAATACAAAGTTGCCAGTAAAATAAAAATAAACCCTAAGATAGCTACAATGTAACTATTAGTTATATTGTAGCTATCTTAGGGTTTATTTTCCAGGTAAGTATTTAGTTTTAAATAGGAATAATTTATTTAATGATAGTAATATTTATTTAGATTTATTTAAATTATATTTAAGTTAGGGGGTGTTAGGGTTAGGTTTAGGGGTTAATAAATTTAATATAGTGGCGGCGACGTTGGGGGTGGCAGATTAGGGGTTAATAAATATAATGTAGGTGGCGGCAGTGTAGGGGCAGCAGATTAGGAGTTAATAAGTATAATGTAGGTGGCGGTGGGCTACGGGAGCGGCGGTTTAGGGGTTAATAAGTTTATTTAGTTGCGGCGGGGTCCGGGAGCGGTGGGATAGGGGTTAATAACTTTTATTTAGGTGTTGCGGTGTAGGGACGGCAGGTTAGGGGTTAATAAGTATAATGTAAGTGGTGGCGGTGTAGGGGGCGGGAGATTAGGGGTGTTTAGACTCGGGGTACATTTTAGGGTGTTAGGTGTAAACGTTCCCATAGGAATCAATGGGATATTGGGCAGCAGCGAACATAAGCTTTCGCTGCTTTCAGACTCCCATTGATTCCTATGGCATCTGCCGCCTCCAGGGCGGCGAATTGAAAACCAGGTATGCTGGGCCGGAATAGTGGCGAGCGTACCTTGTAGATATTTGATAACTTACAAAAGTAGTCAGATAGTGCCGAACTTGCGTTCGGAACATCTGTAGTGACGTAAGCATCGATCTGTGTCGGACTGAGTCCGGCGGATCCTATGTTACGTCACAAAATTCTACTTTTGCCGGTCTGTAGGGTTTGATAACTAAGGGGAATCAGGCTCGCCACAAATACGCTGCGTAATTCCAGCGTATTTGCGGTTGACGGCTTGATAAATAGATGCCACTGTGTTGTTCTTGCTGATTGGTGGATACATTCACCTACCAATAGACATGTGCTTTCTTCTACTAGATACGACGAGTCCACGGATTCATCCTTGCTTGTGGGATATTATCCTCCTGCTAACAGGAAGTGGCAAAGAGCACCACAGCAGAGCTGTATTTTCTCCCTTCTCTCCACCTCCAGTCATTCTTTTTGCCTATACTAAGTAATAGGAAGAGGTAAAGTGAAAGAGGTAATAAAATGATAGTTTTTATTTTCTTCAAGCAAGACTTTTTTATTTTAAATGGTACCGGTGAGTGCTATTTATTCCCAGGCAGCAGATGGATGAAGATTTCTGCCTGGTGACTGATGATCTTAGCAGTTGTTACTAAGATCCAGAGTAGTTCCCACAGAATGGCTGAGGAGTACTTGAGAAACTTCAGTGTGAGGAACGTTTTTCATGCTACAAGCATTGAGGTATGTTTAGTCATTTTTTTCTGGAGAGACTGTGTTATTTCAGAACTGGCTGACAGTATTCCCATAAGGGAAGGGGTAAGCAGTAATCCTACATGTGATAGAAGGGTATTACTGGGACCTATATGTTATGGGCTGCAAAATGGTTGACACTGATAAAAATTTAAAGTTTTTTTGGGTACAAACGTTTGTAACTTTTGGTGGCACTGGAGGGTTCACATGGCTTTCTATACTAATTGGTTATATGGAAACCCACATGGCTAGGTTCTAGACTGCTTTTCAGTGGTTTTTACTAGGCAGTGAGACATCGATGTAGATGGGCGGGGACTATATTCGCGCCTCAGATGCGCAGTTGAATTCCCCATGCAAGCAGCAAGCTCCAGGGGGTCTAAACTGAAGGATTTGGCCTAAACGAAGTGATAGAGTGAATTAGCAGACCCCTGAGGGGAGGTAGGCGCCACATCAGAGCTGTGGCGAGGTGCAGGGGGTTGATTGTTTAATTCCATAACGTTTTCGAGTAACGTTTAATTCCATTAAGGGTTAAGCATTCCTTATTTATGGTGCAATCTTAGCTGACAAGATCAGGCACATATATACTAAAATTGGGATAATTATAACATTTTAGAGCAGTTTTGGAAAAATTGTACACTTTTTTTACTCTTAAAGGCGCAGTACTTTTTTCAGATTGTTTTTTTTTCACTAAATAAAGTGTTTTCAAGCCTGTTTGTGGTCATTACTAGCCTGTTTCAACATGTCTGACATTGAAGAAAGTCAATGTTCTATGTGTTTAGAAGCCATTGCGGAACCCCCACTTAAAATGTGTCCCTCATGTACTGAAAGGGCCTTACATTGCAAAGAACATATTTTAGGTGATAAAAGTATGTCTCAGGATGATTCTCAGTCAGAAGAGAATCAAGTTATGCCATCCAATTCTCCCCAAGTGTCACAAGCTTTAACGCCCGCTCAAGCGACACCTAGTACTTCTAGCGCATCTAATTCTTTCACCCTGCAAGATATGGCTGCAGTTATGTCTACTACCCTTACAGAGGTGTTATCTAAACGGCCAGGTTTACAGGGTAAGCGCAGCAGGTCACATATTAGAGTAAATGCTGAGCCCTCTGATGCTTTATTGGCCATCTCCGATGTACCCTCACAATGTCCTGATTTGGGCGTGGGGGAATTACTGTCTGAGGGAGAGCTTTCAGATTCAGGAAAGATGTTCTCTCAAACAGACTCAGATGTGACGGCCTTTAAATTTAAGCTTGAACACCCCCGCTTGTTACTCCGGGAGGTTTTAGTGACTCTGGATGATTGTGACCCTATTGTCATCCCACCAGAAAAATTGTGTAAAATGGATAAGTATCTAGAGGTCCCTACTTACACTAATGTGTTTCCAGTTCCTTGAAGAATTTCGGACATTGTTACTAAGGAATGGAATAGACAAGGCATTCCGTTCTCTCCCCCTCCTACTTTTAAGAAAATGTTTCCCATATCTGACACCATTCGGGATTCTTGGCAGACGGTCCCTAAGGTGGAGGGAGCTATTTCTACCCTGGTTAAGCTATTTCTACCTTGGCTAAGCGTACAACTATACCTATTGAGGACAGTTGTGCTTTCAAAGATCCTATGGATAAAAAATTAGTGGGTCTTCTAAATAAATTGTTTATTCATCAGGGTTTTCTTCTACAACCTATAACGTGCATTGTTCGAGTAGCTACTGCAGCAGCTTTTTGGTTTGAGGCTCTAGAGGAGTCTCTTAAGGTTGAGACCCCATTAGATGATATTTTGGATAGAATTAAGGCTCTCAAGCTAGCTAATTCTTTTATTACAGATGCTGCTTTTCAAATGGCTAAATTAGCGGCAAAGAATGGAGGCTTTGCCATTTTAGCCCGTAGAGCGTTATGGCTTAAGTCTTGGTCTGCTGATGTGTCATCAAAATCCAAGCTTTTAACTATTCCTTTTAAAGGTAAGACCCTATTCAGGCCTGAACTAAAGGAGATCATTTCCAACATTACTGGAGGTAAAGGTCATGCCCTTCCTCAGGACAAGACGGTTAAAATGAGGGCCAAACAGAATAATTTTCGTTCCTTTCGAAACTTTAAAGGTGGACCCTCTACTTCCTCCTCCGCCACAAAACAGGAGGGGAATTTTGCACAATCCAAGTCAGTCTGGAGAGCTAACCAGACCTGGAATAAAGGTAAACAGGCCAAGAAGCCCGCTGCTGCTACCAAGACAGCATGAAGGGGCAGCCCCCGATCCGGGACCGGATCTAGTAGGGGGCAGACTTTCTCTCTTTGCTCAGGCTTGGGCAAGAGACGTTCAGGATCCCTGGGCATTAGAAATTGTGACCCAGGGGTATCGACTAGAATTCAAGGATTCTCTCCCAAGAGGGAGATTTCATCTTTCACGTTTGTCTGTAGACCAGACAAAAAGAGATGCGTTCTTACACTGTGTAGAAGACCTATATACCATGTGTGTAATCTGCCCAGTTCCAACACTAGAACAGGGGCAGGGGTTTTACTCAAATCTGTTCGTGGTTCCCAAAAAAGAATGAACCTTCAGACCGATTTTAGATCTCAAATGCCTAAACAAATTTCTCAGAGTCCCATCGTTGAAGATGGAGACCATACGAACAATTTTACCAAATATCCAGGAGGGTCAATATATGACCACCGTGGATTTGAAGGATGCGTATCTTCACATTCCTATCCACTAAGATCATCACCAGTTTCTCAGGTTCGCCTTCCTGGACAAACACTACCAGTTTGTGGCCCTCCCTTTCGGGTTGGCCACAGCTCCCAGAATCTTCACAAAGGTGCTAGGGTCCCTTCTGGCGGTTCTAAGGCCGCAGGGCATAGCAGTGGCGCCTTATCTGGAAGATATTTTGATTCAGGCATCAACTTACCATCTAGCCAAATCTCACACGGACATCGTGTTGGCTTTTCTAAAAACTCACGGGTGGAAGGTGAACATACAAAAAGAGTTCACTAGTTCCACTGACAAGAGTTCCATTCCTAGGAACTCTGATAGACTCGGTAGACATGAAAATTTTTCTGACGGAGGTCAGAAAGTCAAAGATCCTAACTACTTGCCGAGCACTTCATTCCATTCCTCGGCCATCAGTGGTGCAGTGTATGGAGGTCATTGGGTTAATGGTAGCGGCAATGGACATCGTTCTGTTTGCTCGCTTACATCTCAGACCACTGCAGCTGTGCATGCTCAGACAGTGGAATGTGGATTATGCGGATTTATCTCCTCGGATGAATCTGGATCTAGAGACCAGAGACTCTCTTCTTTGGTGGTTGTCACAGGATCATCTGTCCCAGGTAATGCGTTTCCGCAGACAAGCATGGGTCATAGTGACGACGGACGCCAGCCTCTTGGGCTGGGGTGCAGTCTGGAATTCCCTGAAGGCTCAGGGTGTTTGGACTCAGGAGGAGTCCCTACTACCAATAAATATTCTGGAACTGAGAGCAATATTCAACGCGCTGGCCTCAGTTGGCCTTGGCCAAATTCATAAGATTCCAGTCGGACAATATCACGACTGTAGCATATATCAATCATCAAAGGGGAGCAAAGAGTTCTCTAGCGATGATAGAGGTCTCCAAGATAATTTGACAGGCAGAGACGAACTCTTGCCATCTATCAGCAATTTACATCCCAGGAGTGTAGAACTGGGAAGCAGATTTTCTAAGTCGTCAGACTTTTCATCCGGGGGAGTGGGAGCTCCATCCGGAGGTGTTGGCGATATTGATTCGTCAATGGGGCACACCGGAATTGGATCTGATGGCATCTCGTCAGAATGCCAAACTTCCTTGTTACGGATCCAGATCAAGGGATCCCCAAGCAGTACTGATAGATTCTCTAGCCAGTACCTTGGTCGTTCAACCTGGCTTATGTGCTTCCTCCTTTTCCTCTCCTGCCTCGTCTGATTGCCAGAATCAAACAGGAGAGGGCTTCAATAATCTTGATAGCACCTGCGTGGCCACGCAGGACCTGGTATGCAGATCTAGTGGAAATGTCAACTCTGCCACCATGGAAACTGCCACTGAGACAGGACCTTCTCATTCAAGGTCCGTTCCAACATCTAAATCTAATTTCTCTGCAGCTGACTGCCTTGAGATTGAATGCTTGATTTTATCTAAGCGGGGATTCTCTGAGTCGGTTATTGATACCTTGATTCAGGCTCGGAAGCCTGTCACTAGGAAAATTTACCATAAGATATGGCGTAAATATCTTTATTGATGCGAATCCAAAGGCTACTCATGGAGTAGGGTTAGGATTCCTAGGATTTTGTCCTTTCTCCAAGAAGGATTGGAGAAGGGATTATCGGCTAGTTCCTTAAAGGGACAAATGTCTGCTTTGTCAATTTTACTACACAAGCGTCTGGCGGATGTCCCAGACGTTCAGTCCTTTTGTCAGGCTTTAGTCAGAATCAAGCCTGTGTTTAAACCTGTTGCTCCGCCATGGAGTTTAAATTTAGTGCTAAATGTTCTTCAAGGGGTTCCGTTTGAACCTATGCATTCCATAGATATTAAGCTTTTATCTTGAAAAGTTTTGTTTTTAGTTTCTATCTCTTCTGCTCAAAGAGTTTCTGAGCTTTCTGCATTACAATGCGACTCGCCTTATCTTATATTCCATTCTGATAAGGTGGTTTTGCATACTAAACCTGGATTCCTTCCTAAGGTTGTTTCTAATAAGAATATTAATCAGGAAATTGTTGTTCCTTCTCTATGTCCTAATCCTTCTTCTAAGAAGGAGCGTCTGTTACATAATCTGGACGTGGTTCGTGACTTGAAGTTTTACTTACAAGCGACCAAGGATTTCCGTCAAACATCTTCTCTATTTGTTGTTTATTCTGAAAAGCGTAGGAGTCAAAAAGCTACGGCTACCTCTCTTTCTTTTTGGCTGAAAAGCATCATCCGTTTGGCATACGAGACTGCTGGACAGCAGCCTCCTGAAAAGATTACAGCTCATTCTACTAGAGCGGTGGCTTCCACATCGGCTTTTAAAAACAATGCTTCTGTTGAACAGATTTGTAAGGCTGCGACTTGGTCCTCCCTTCATACCTTTTCCAAATTTTACAAATTTGATACTTTTGCTTCTTCTGAGGCTGTTTTTGGGAGAAAAGATCTTCAAGCAGTGGTGCCTTCGGTTTAGGTATCTGTCTTGTCCCTCCCGTTCATCCGTGTCCTGTAACTTTGGTATTGTATCCCACAAGAAAGGATGAATCCGTGGACTTGTCGTATCTAGTAGAAGAAAAGGAAATTTATGCTTACCTGATAAATTGATTTCTTCTACGATACGACGAGTCCACAGCCCTCCCTGTCAATTTAAGACAGATTATATTTTTGTGTTCAAACCTTCAGTCACCTCTGCACCTTTTAGCTTTTCTTTTCTCTTCCTATACCTTCGGTCGAATGACTGGGGGTGGAGAGAATGGAGGAGCTATATATACAGCTCTGCTGTGGTGCTCTTTGCCACTTCCTGTTTGCAGGAGGATAATATCTCACAAGTAAGGATGAATCCGTGGACTTATCGTATAAGAAATCAATTTATCAGGTAAGCATAAATTTCCTTTTCCATGGTTCTGCATGAAAAAATATCCTAGATGCCTTCTTTTTCAAATAAAGAAAGCAAGAGAACGAAGGAAAGTTGATAATAGAAGTAAATTTGAAAGTTGTTTAAAATTGCATGCTCTATCTGAATCACGAAAGAAAATATTTGGGTTCATTGTCCCTTTAAGAAAAACCCAAACAAATCTGGTCTTCACTTTTTATTTTTTTCACGAGAAAAAAAATCTGTACTATCCTATGTAGCTAATTTGTGAATGGATGAGAGAGCTGGACAAAACGTAGTCATCCGCATAGGATGTAATAGAATATGGAGACGTTTTTATGAATCTATTACATGGTTTGGATTGGTTGCTTCAAATATTTATACATATGTATTTTTTTATACTTTTTTGTATAAATTCAATTTTAATTTAAACTACCAAATTGCATATATTAAGTTTTATAATCAGGTTGCATATATTACATGTAATAATATGCAGAACAGAAATATGCATATTTGTAATTACTATCATTCATTCCACAAATTATAGTAAAATAAGACGTGTATTTTGTTTCATTAACGAAGAAATGCATATATTCCAGATGGTGCATCTCCCTGTGGGAAAACAAAAGATAATTCTCTGATTTAAAAAATAAATAAAAAAAAATGTTTATATTTTTGGTATAACTGAAGTAAAAATAATGGTTTATGGTTCAGACAATGCTTGCAAAGCAATGTGTAAGTTCTTAGAAATCCTTAGGATGGAATTACTGAAATATACAAGGAGCAAATAATTTTAATTATATGTATTAAGTCTTTTGCAGACATAGTATAATGGTGATGCTATAACTAAAACCAATTGCACCAAAATTGTATAATAGTGTATAGTTTATTAACTTTCTTAAGAGTTGGTATATACGAGTGACACGTTTGTATATACCAACTCTTGAGAATACCCCAACAAATAGGGATAACATGCGTAGAGAACTTTAGTGCAGATCTTTAACATATGAAGTTCAATTTACTGTCGGAGGTAGTCAGTATCCTAGTCACGTATTCACGGCTGGCACGTGAGAGGGACGGGGTGACTGAGGAGACGAGACATGAAACCCAAAATATTTATTTCATGATTCAGATAGAGAATACAATTTTAAACAGCATTCCAATTTACTTCTATTATATAATTTGCTTCATTCTTTAGATATCCCTTGTTGAAGAAATGGCAATGCACATGGGTGAACCAATAACAAGAGGCATCTATGTGCAGCCACCAATCAGCAGATATGAGCATATCTAGATATGCTTTTCAACCAAGTATATCACGAGAATGAAGCAAATTAGATAACAGAAGTAAATTGGAAAACTGTTTAAAATAGCATGCTCTTTCTAAAGCATGAAAGAACATTTTTGGCATGAGTCTGGTGATGGTTTTATTGCGTGTTGTTTTACACCATTGAGTACGTGTATTTGGATGAGTGTCATCCCCAATAAAGTGCGATTTTACCTTGAATTATGGGGCGCCTTATTGTAGATCACTTGTTAGCACAAAAGTATAAAACATGGTTACAGGGCCGGCTCAAAACACTGTGATGCTTCGTCCAAGAATAAAAATATGACCCCCTCCCCCAACTTTCTGTCCACTATAGTCTAAACCTAACTAAATGCGGCTGTCTCAAAGAGTAAAGTTCTGCAAATTGGAATCTTATACAATACATTTTTTATACCCAGCTAATAGACCTCATATGATATCTCTTAAATACTATCAGCTAGATTATAGTTTCCCACGCGTCAACCCTGTCAAATGCTGCTTGGTTCCCATGGTCCCTCTGATCCAAATAAAGGGCCTGCATTGCATAAATTAAAATGGAACTACCCAATTATATAAACCCGTATTCCTTTCAATTCCAAAGACTATGCATTTCTGTTTATTTGTTTCATAGTCTTTCAGAGCATTGGATAATTGTGTTTTTAATAGATCAGAAAGACAATAAATCTGAGTTAAGTTTTACAAAACATTAGTTTAAAGACTTTTTCAAAGTGATAACTGGATAGCAATGGATTTGGACTAAATAAGCACACTTTATAATTCATCACCTTTTCTTGTAAGGAAATTGCAACAAAAAAAAGCTGTACAATTGCAATAATAATGTATAGCTTTGCTGGTTTACATTGTTATTTATCAATGACAGCCTGTCTATCACATAACTCAGACTGGCATTAAGAACAGTGCTGACATTCACTGCTAAATAAAATAATTAATCTAAGTGACTGAATCATTCAACTTTGGAACATCAGCATTCATTACTAATTGCTTAAGTGAAGAAATATCATTTATCATCTAGTGATTTTTTTTACAGGATTACAGCGTGCTTCAATTAGAACAATTGCAGTGCCTTGTTCTGCACATATCTGAGATACCGAATGTATTCTACATAGGGCGTCAAAGTCTGTATCTGATGTGCACTTTTATTAAGCAATAATAACTATTATTAAGCAATAATAATTAAACGGTTACAATATTACAACACAGAAGCTTATATTATTGTGAACATTCAAAGCACAAGGATATACTGAGATAAAAAAATATATATATAACAAAAATAGCTTCTTTAATTAAATGTGTATTAATAAAAAAAAATGTCTGTAATGAATATATTTACTTCAGTTGTGTTTTGTTATTTCTAACAGTCATGGTTAGCATAGAGAATTGTTTGTGGTGGTAGACTTGGACTTAGAGATGTCATATATAGACCTAGGTACTTGTCTTTTTAAATTGTTAATTATTGCGAGCCATTAATATTTATGGGGAATAAGGATGCTAAATGCCAGTTGGGCATAAGTAATTACATTTGAGGGTCCATCAAGCACATTTGTTTTATCTCTAGGGAAAAATGTGTTTCTATTTTGGTGAGTTTGCTTGTTTCTTAGGGGACCTCATTCTTAATGATTGTAATAAGTAAAATAATGTACATAAATAATATGATCACATTTATTGACATTTTGGCCAATACATACTTTCCAGCCCTTGGAAATTAACTTACTATATTTTTTTTCTGATGTTTTGTTGTCACAGCTACCTCCTGAGAGTTATTGACTTTGTCATTATATTTTTAGAGCCAGGGTTCATTAGATTGCATTGCAACAAATGGCAGATGATGCTCTGTATGTACAATACATTGTGTTGTTTAGAGTCAATGGCAAAAAACTTACATGGGTTTTATTTCTCCTCTAAAAAAAGTTAAAAAAATGAAACTGTGTACTTTCCATGTAAGAAAACGGAATGAGCACATGATCTCCTTACAGCTCAGCAAGCAAACAGGTAAGCACATCTTATAATTAAGGACGTCTTCATTTAACAACATTCTTTTTTTAAGGGAGGTTAGAGTAGATTTTAGATTAAATGAGTACTGAAACCAGGAATTTGCCTGCTTTTTATGTTCAAGTAGAAGTATTTCTTCTAATATTCAGATTGTTAAATCCCATATTTTAAAGTAAAATATTTTAAGCATGAGAAATGCTTTAGACTTTTTGTAATGTGAGCACATTTTTAAGGAGCCAATAAGCCCACTTAGCTAATTCATAATATCGTGTCTAAATACCTGTATGGCCTGACTCATGAAAGTATGCATAAGACCTTTGAAATGAATGTCATGATTTGATGATGCAAAACCAAATCCCAGATACCTTTAAAGGGACATTGTACACTAGATTTTTCTTTGCAGATATGTTATATGTTTTGTAGAAGATCTATTTATATAGCCCATCTAGGAGAGTTTTTGTTACTATGTATAGTTTTGCTTATGTTTTAATAACATTGTGCTGATTTTCAGATTCCTTACCAAGCCCCACCGTGTAAGATGTATACACACGTTTACAGACTCCTGCTGGCTCCTGTTTATGTTATCTGTCTTTTCATATGCAGGTGGGGTGGTCTGCTTTAATGGTTTTTCCAGCCCCTTTCACTGGGTGTCCCAGCCTAACCTCATCAGCCGTGCTAAACTGGGAGATTCTAAGTACTTTTTAAAAAGGTTTTATACTGGATTTTTAGATCAGTATCTGTATATTCTTCTTTATAGTAGTGTCTATTACATGCAGTTATATGAAAATTGGTGTAACACTGTCCCTCTAGCTTCCAAAATCACTGCCAGATTTAATTAGAATTATGCTCTATAGTAGGTTGGTTCTCTATTCCAGTTGATGTAATCCAACAATTAAATGAAAAGTTATGATGATCAATCTAACTAACCTTAAAATCAATTTACATGTTATGTGCCAATGTAAATCACAAAAATAACATATAAAGTTATGTTAAAGAGACACTGAACCCAAATTTTTTCTTTTGTGATTCAGATAGAGTATGACATTTTAAGCAACTTTCTAATTTACTCCTATTATCAATTTTTCTTCATTCTCTTGGTATCTTTATTTGAAATGCAAGAATGTAAGTTTAGATGCCGGCCCATTTTTGGTGAACAACCTGGGTTGTTCTTGCTGATTGGTGGATACATTCATCCACTAATAAAAAAGTGCTGTCCAGAGTCCTGAACCAAAAAAGCTTAGCTGCCCTCTTTTTCAAATAAATATAGCAAGAGAACAAAGAAAATTGATAATAGGAGTAAATGAGAAAGTTGCTTCAAATTGCATGCTCTATATGAATCACAAAAGAAAAAAATATGGGTTCAGTGTCCCTTTAACAAACACCACTACAATATAATTCATAAATTAAATAAATGTGTATTAGTTCTGCTATAAATGAATAGAATCTGAGAAACAACAAGCAATATAAAAATAATGAAAGTAAAGGATATGAGCCCATGTTTGCAATACAATGAAGACCAAAGCCAAATCGGTGGAAAGGAGCAATATATTGTGTTTGAATATGGGTGCAGAGGCCCTCACAGAATATGTTCGTATGCGGTTGAAAAACAGTAATACCTTTTACTAGAAGCAGTTTGGCTAATGGAATTATATTGCAAAAAAATGCTTCTATTTGAAACTAAAATGCATTCATGCACATTTACATTTTGTCCTTTCTATCCCTTTAAGGGAAGCAATGCCCCGTTGTCAGGGGAGCCATAGATTTTACCCATGTGACCACCCACAAGATCAAAAAACCCTTAATAGGAAATGCAAAATGTTCCACTCTATTACTGAATAAATGTTTTGTGATAATTTTTTTTATTTTATTGTTTTGTGAATCATGAATGCATTATGCCTGGAAAGTACTCATAACTATAATAACATAAATATTCTGCTCTACTGTATTTACGCTTTGGCACGTTTAACCCCTCCATGACCAGACCACTTTTCAATTTTCTGACCGTTTGGGACCAGGGCTATTTTTACATTTCTGCGGTGTTTGTGTTTAGCTGTAATTTCTTCTACTAGATACGACGAGTCCACGGATTCATCCTTACTTGTGGGATACTATCCTCCTGCTAACAGGAAGTGGCAAAGAGCACCACAGCAGAGCTGTATATATAGCTCCTCCCTTCTCTCCACCCCCAGTCATTCTCTTTGCCTACACTAAGTAATAGGAAGAGGTAAAGTGAAAGAGGTGTTAATATGATAGTTTTTATTTTCTTCAAGCAAGACTTTTTTATTTTAAATGGTACCAGTGAGTGCTATTTTTCTCTTGTTAAGTGTATTCAGTCCACGGGTCATCCATTACTTATGGGATATATTCCCTTCCCAACAGGAAGTTGCAAGAGGATCACCCAAAGCAGAGCTGCTATATAGCTCCTCCCCTCACACGTCATATCCAGTCATTCTCTTGCAACCCTCAACTAGATAGGAGGTCGTGAGAGGACTGTGGTGTTTTATACTTAGTTTATTTCTTCAATCAAAAGTTTGTTATTTTTAAATGGCACCGGAGTGTGCTGTTTTTTCTCAGGCAGTATTTGGAAGAAGAATCTGCCTGCGTTTTCTATGATCTTAGCAGAAGTAACAAAGATCCACTGGCTGTTCTCGCACATTCTGAGGAGTGGGGTAACTTCAGAAAGGCAATAGCGTGCGGGGTCTTCTGCAAATGAGGTATGTGCAGTAAAATATTTTTCTAAGGAATGGAATTGACTAAGAAAATACTGCTGATACTGATGTAATGTAAGTAAAGCCTTAAATGCAGTGAAAGCGACTGGTATCAGGCTGATTAATGTATATACAGTAAAGTAATTTTCTAAGGAATGGAATTTGACTAAGAAAATACTACTAATACTGAAGTAATGTAATAAGCCTTAAATGCAGTAGAAGGACTGGTATCAGGCTTATCTATAGAGATACATACTCTTTAAAAAAGGATGTTTAAAACGTTTACTGGCATGTCTAATTGTTTTTGTGAGGTAGATTGGTGATAAAACTTATTGGGGCATAAATTTTTCCACATGGCTGACTTATATTTCTGCATAGAAACAGTTAACTGAAGCTCCCACTGTTGTAATAATGAGTGGGAGGGGCCTATTTTAGCGCTTTTTTGCGCAGTAAAAATTCAGTCTCAGTCTTCCTGCTTCTTCCTGCATGACCCAGGACGTCTCTAGAGAGCTCAGGGGACTTCAAAAGTCATTTTGAGGGAGGTAATCAGTCACAGCAGACCTGTGACAGTGTGTTTGACTGTGTTAAAAAACGTTTTTTTCTCTATTGTTTATCCGTTTTGGGTATTAAGGGGTTAATCATCCATTTGCAAGTGGGTGCAATACTCTGCTAACTTAATACATTTACTGTAAACATTTGGTTGCTATAACTGATTTGGTTCATTGTTATTTCAACTGTGACAGTTTTTTTGTGCTTCTTAAAGGCGCAGTAGCGTTTTCTATACTGCTTGTAAATTTATTTTAAAGTGTTTTCCAAGTCTGCTAGCCTTATTGCTAGTCTGTTTAAACATGCCTGACACAGATGAATCTGTTTGTTCACTATGTTTGAAGGCCAGTGTGGAGCCCCATAGAAATATGTGTACTAAATGTATTGATTTCACTTTAAATAATAAAGGTCAGTCTTTATCTGTAAAGGAGTTATCACCAGACAACGAGGGGGAAGTTATGCCGACTAACTCTCCTCACGTGTCAGTACCTTCGCCTCCCGCTCAGGAGGCGCGTGATGTTGTGGCGCCAAGTACATCAGAGACGCCCATACAAATCACTTTACAAGACATGGCTACTATTAGGAATAATACCCTGACAGAAGTATTATCTAAATTGCCAGAATTAAGAGGCAAGCGCGATTGCTCTGGGATAAGGACAGAGCACGCTGCTGCTGGGAGAGCCATGTCCAATACTGCGTCACAGTTTGCAGAACATGAGGACGGATAGCTTCATTCTGTGGGTGACGGATCTGATCCAGGGAAACCGGATTCAGAGATCTCTAATTTTAAATTTAAGCTTGAGAACCTCCGTGTATTACTAGGGGAGGTTTTAGCGGCTCTGGATGACTGTAACACAGTTGCAATTCCAGAAAAATTATGTGCATACTGACGTTTTTCCTATTCCTAAAAGGCTTACAGAAATTATTAGCAAGGAGTGGGATAGACCCGGTGTGCCCTTTTCCCCACCTCCTATATTTAGAAAAATGTTTCCAATAGACGCCACTACACGGGACTTAGGGCAGACGGTCCCTAAGGTGGAGGGAGCAGTTTCTACTTTAGCTAAGCGTACCACTATCCCGGTGGAGGATAGTTGTGCTTTTTCGGATCCAATGGATAAAAAATTAGAAGGTTACCTTAAGAAAATGTTTGTTCAACAAGGTTTTATTTTACAGCCCCTTGCATGCATTGCGCCTGTCACTGCTGCTGCGGCATTCTGGTTTGAGTCTCTAGAAGAGGCCATTCACACAGCTCCATTGGATGAAATTATGGACAAGCTTAAAGCACTTAAGCTAGCTAATGCATTTGTTTCTGATGCCATTGTACATTTAACTAAACTAACGGCTAAGAACTCCGGATTCGCCATCCAGGCGCGCAGAGCGCTATGGCTTAAATCCTGGTCAGCTGACGTGACTTCTAAATCTAAATTGCTTAATATTCCTTTCAAGGGGCAAACCTTATTCGGGCCCGGCTTGAAAGAAATTATCGCTGACATTACTGGAGGTAAGGGTCATACTCTTCCTCAGGACAGGGCCAAATCAAAAGGCCAAACAGTCTAATTTTCGTGCCTTTCGAAACTTCAAGGCAGGAGCAACATCAACTTCCTCCGCTCCAAAACAGGAAGGAACTGTTGCTCGTTACAGACAGGCCTGGAAAACTAACCAGTCCTGGAACAAGGGCAAGCAGGCCAGAAAACCTACTACTGCCCCTAAGACAGCATGAAGGGATGGCCCCCTATCCGGAAACGGATCTAGTGGGGGGCAGACTTTCTTTCTTCGCCCAGGCGTGGGCAAGAGATGTCCAGGATCCCTGGGCGTTGGAGATCATATCTCAGGGATATCTTCTGGACTTCAAGGCTTCCCCTCCTCAAGGGAGATTTCATCTTTCAAGGTTATCAGAAAACCAGATAAAGAAAGAGGCATTCCTACGCTGCGTACAAGACATCCTAGTAATGGGGGTGATCCACCCAGTTCCGCGGACGGAACAAGGACAGGGATTTTATTCAAATCTGTTTGTGGTTCCCAAGAAAGAGGGTACCTTCAGACCAATTTTGGACCTAAAGATCTTAAACAAATTCCTAAGAGTTCCATCATTCAAAATGGAAACTATTCGGACCAACCTACCCATGATCCAAGAGGGTCAGTACATGACCACAGTGGACTTAAAGGATGCCTACCTTCACATACCGATTCACAAAGATCATCATCGGTTCCTAAGATTTGCCTTTCTAGACAGGCATTACCAATTTGTAGCTCTCCCCTTCGGGTTGGCTACGGCCCCGAGAATCTTTACAAAGGTTCTGGGCTCACTTCTGGCGGTTCTAAGACCGCGAGGCATAGCGGTGGCTCCGTATCTAGACGACATCCTGATACAGGCGTCAAGCTTTCAAATTGCCAAGTCTCAGACAGAGATAGTTCTGGCATTTCTGAGGTCGCATGGGTGGAAGGTGAACGTGGAAAAGAGTTCTCTATCACCACTCACAAGAGTCTCCTTCCTAGGGACTCTGATAGATTCTGTAGAAATGAAAATTTACCTAACGGAGGCCAGGTTATCAAAACTTTTAAATGCTTGCCATGTCCTTCATTCCATTCCACGCCCGTCAGTGGCTCAGTGCATGGAAGTAATAGGCTTAATGGTAGCGGCGATGGACATAGTGCCATTTGCGCGCCTGCATCTCAGATCGCTGCAATTGTGCATGCTAGGTCAGTGGAATGGGGATTACTCAGATTTGTCCCCCCTACTAAATCTGGATCAAGAGACCAGAGATTCTCTTCTCTGGTGGCTATCTCGGGTCCATCTGTCCAAGAGTATGACCTTTCGCAGGCCAGATTGGACGATTGTAACAACAGATGCCAACCTTCTAGGCTGGGGTGCAGTCTGGAATTCCCTGAAGGCTCAGGGATCGTGGACTCAGGAGGAGAAACTCCTCCCAATAAATATTCTGGAGTTAAGAGCAATATTCAATGCTCTTCTAGCTTGGCCTCAGTTAGCAACACTGAGGTTCATCAGATTTCAGTCGGACAACATCACGACTGTGGCTTATATCAACCATCAAGGGGGAACCAGAAGCTCCCTAGCGATGTTAGAAGTCTCAAAGATAATTAGCTGGGCAGAGTCTCACTCTTGCCACTTGTCAGCGATCCACATCCCAGGCGTGGAGAACTGGGAGGCGGACTTTCTAAGTCGTCAGACTTTTCATCCGGGGGAGTGGGAACTCCATCCGGAGGTGTTTGCTCAACTGGTTCATCGTTGGGGCAATCCAGAACTGGATCTCATGGCGTCTCGCCAGAACGCCAAACTTCCTTGTTACGGATCCAGGTCCAGGGACCCGGGAGCGACGCTGATAGATGCTCTAGAAGCTCCTTGGTATTTCAACATGGCTTATGTGTTTCCACCGTTTCCTCTGCTACATCGACTGATTGCCAAGATCAAACAGAAGAGAGCATCAGTGATTCTGATAGCGCCTGCGTGGCCACGCAGGACCTGGTATGCAGACCTAGTGGACATGTCGTCCTGTCCACCATGGACTCTACCTTTGAGGCAAGACCTTCTAATACAAGGTCCTTTCAATCATCCAAATCTTATTTCTCTGAGGCTGACTGCATGGAGATTGAACGCTTGATCCTATCAAAGCGTGGCTTCTCCGAGTCAGTTATTGATACCTTAATACAGGCACGAAAGCCTGTTACCAGGAAAATCTACCATAAGATATGGCGTAAATACCTGTATTGGTGCGAATCCAAGAGTTACTCATGGAGTAAGGTTAGGATTCCTAGGATATTGTCCTTTCTCCAAGAGGGTTTGGAAAAGGGCTTATCAGCTAGTTCGTTAAAGGGACAGATCTCTGCTCTGTCTATTCTTTTGCACAAGCGTCTGGCAGAAGTTCCAGACGTCCAGGCTTTTTGTCAGGCTTTGGCTAGGATTAAGCCTGTGTTTAAAACTGTTGCTCCTCCGTGGAGCTTAAACTTGGTTCTTAAAGTTCTTCAAGGAGTTCCGTTTGAACCCCTTAATTCCATTGATATTAAACTTTTATCTTGGAAAGTTCTGTTTTTGATGGCTATTTCCTCGGCTCGAAGAGTCTCGGAGTTATCTGCCTTACATTGTGATTCTCCTTATCTGATTTTCCATTCAGACAAGGTAGTTCTGCGTACTAAACCTGGGTTTTTACCTAAGGTAGTTTCTAACAGGAATATCAATCAGGAGATTGTTGTTCCATCATTATGTCCTAATCCTTCTTCAAAGAAGGAACGACTTTTGCATAATTTGGACGTAGTCCGTGCCCTGAAATTCTATTTACAGGCAACTAAAGATTTTCGTCAAACTTCTTCCCTGTTTGTCGTTTACTCTGGACAGAGGAGAGGTCAAAAAGCTTTGGCAACCTCTCTCTCCTTTTGGCTTCGTAGCATAATACGTTTAGCCTATGAGACTGCTGGACAGCAGCCCCCTGAAAGAATTACAGCTCATTCCACTAGAGCTGTGGCTTCCACCTGGGCCTTTAAGAATGAGGCCTCTGTTGAACAGATTTGCAAGGCTGCGACTTGGTCTTCGCTTCACACCTTTTCAAAATTTTACAAATTTGACACTTGCTTCTTCGGAGGCTGTTTTTGGGAGAAAGGTTCTACAGGCAGTGGTTCCTTCCGTTTAAGTTCCTGCCTTGTCCCTCCCATCATCCGTGTACTTTAGCTTTGGTATTGGTATCCCATAAGTAATGGATGACCCGTGGACTGAATACACTTAACAAGAGAAAACATAATTTATGCTTACCTGATAAATTTATTTCTCTTGTAGTGTATTCAGTCTACGGCCCAACCTGTCTTTTTTAAGGCAGATCTAAATTTTAATTAAAACTCCAGTCACCACTGCACCCTATGGTTTCTCCTTTCTTGTCTTGTTTTGGTCGAATGACTGGATATGACGTGTGAGGGGAGGAGCTATATAGCAGCTCTGCTTTGGGTGATCCTCTTGCAACTTCCTGTTGGGAAGGGAATATATTCCATAAGTAATGGATGACCCGTGGACTGAATACACTACAAGAGAAATAAATTTATCAGGTAAGCATAAATTATGTTTTTCTCAGACAGCAGATGGATGAAGATTTCTGCCTGGAGACTGATGATCTTAGCAGTTGTCACTAAGATCCAGAGTAGTTCCCACAGAATGGCTGAGGAGTACTTGAGAAACTTCAGTGTGAGGAACGTTTTTCATGCTACAAGCATTGAGGTATGTTCAGTCATATTTTTCTGGAGAGACTGTGTAAGCAATAATCCTACATTTAATAGAAGGGGTATTACTGGGACCTGTATATTATGGGCTAAAAATTGGTTGACACTGGTAACATAATGTTTTGAGACAAAACGCTTTTATGCTTAGAGGGCAACATAACATTTTTATGAGCAAACGTTTTTATTTTTGATGCCACTGGAGGGTTTCACATGGCTTACAGTGGTGGATTGGGAATATGAAAAACCCACATGGCTAGTTTCTAGACCGCTTTACAGCGGTTTTTACTAGGCAAAAAGAAATCAATATAGATGGGCGGGGCCTAATTTCGCGCCTCAGATGCACAGTTGAAATTTCTATGAAGGCAGCAAGCTTCAGCTCCGGTGGGCCTAAACTGAAGATTTAGCCAAAACGAAGTGATAACAGAATTTATGCTTACCTGATAAATTACTTTCTCCAACGGTGTGTCCGGTCCACGGCGTCATCCTTACTTGTGGGATATTCTCTTCCCCAACAGGAAATGGCAAAGAGTCCCAGCAAAGCTGGTCACATGATCCCTCCTAGGCTCCGCCCACCCCAGTCATTCGACCGACGGACAGGAGGAAATATATATAGGAGAAACCATATGATACCGTGGTGACTGTAGTTAGAGAAAATAATTCATCAGACCTGATTAAAAAACCAGGGCGGGCCGTGGACCGGACACACCGTTGGAGAAAGTAATTTATCAGGTAAGCATAAATTCTGTTTTCTCCAACATTGGTGTGTCCGGTCCACGGCGTCATCCTTACTTGTGGGAACCAATACCAAAGCTTTAGGACACGGATGAAGGGAGGGAGCAAATCAGGTCACCTAAATGGAAGGCACCACGGCTTGCAAAACCTTTCTCCCAAAAATAGCCTCCGAAGAAGCAAAAGTATCACATTTGTAAAATTTGGCAAAAGTGTGCAGTGAAGACCAAGTCGCTGCCTTACATATCTGGTCAACAGAAGCCTCGTTCTTGAAGGCCCATGTGGAGGCCACAGCCCTAGTGGAGTGAGCTGTGATTCTTTCAGGAGGCTGCCGTCCGGCAGTCTCATAAGCCAATCGGATAATGCTTTTAAGCCAAAAGGAAAGAGAGGTAGAAGTCGCTTTTTGACCTCTCCTTTTACCAGAATAAACAACAAACAAGGAAGATGTTTGTCTGAAATCTTTAGTAGCCTCTAAATAGAATTTTAGAGCACGGACTACGTCCAAATTGTGTAACAAACGTTCCTTCTTTGAAACTGGATTCGGACACAAAGAAGGTACAACTATCTCCTGGTTAATATTTTTGTTGGAAACAACTTTCGGAAGAAAACCAGGCTTAGTACGCAAAACCACCTTATCTGCATGGAACACCAGATAGGGCGGAGAACACTGCAGAGCAGATAACTCTGAAACTCTTCTAGCAGAAGAAATTGCAACCAAAAACAAAACTTTCCAAGATAATAACTTAATATCTACGGAATGTAAGGGTTCAAACAGAACCCCTTGAAGAACTGAAAGAACTAGATTTAGACTCCAGGGAGGAGTCAAAGGTCTGTAAACAGGCTTGATCCTAACCAGAGCCTGAACAAATGCTTGAACATCTGGCACAGCTGCCAGTCTTTTGTGAAGTAAAACAGATAAAGCAGAGATCTGTCCCTTCAGAGAACTTGCAGATAATCCTTTCTCCAAACCTTCTTGTAGAAAGGATAGAATCTTAGGAATTTTTATCTTGTTCCATGGGAATCCTTTAGATTCACACCAACAGATATATTTTTTCCATATTTTATGGTAAATTTTTCTAGTTACAGGCTTTCTAGCCTGAATCAGAGTATCTATTACAGAATCTGAAAACCCACGCTTTGATAAAATCAAGCGTTCAATCTCCAAGCCGTGAGTTGGAGGGAAACCAGATTCGGATGTTCGAATGGACCCTGAACAAGAAGGTCCTGTCTCAAAGGTAGCTTCCATGGTGGAGCCGATGACATATTCACCAGGTCTGCATACCAAGTCCTGCGTGGCCACGCAGGAGCTATCAAGATCACCGAGGCCCTCTCCTGATTGATCCTGGCTACCAGCCTGGGGATGAGAGGAAACGGTGGGAATACATAAGCTAGGTTGAAGGTCCAAGGTGCTACTAGTGCATCTACTAGGGTCGCCTTGGGATCCCTGGATCTGGACCCGTAGCAAGGAACCTTGAAGTTCTGACGAGACGCCATCAGATCCATGTCTGGAATGCCCCATAATTGAGTTATTTGGGCAAAGATTTCCGGATGGAGTTCCCACTCCCCCGGATGGAATGTCTGACGACTCAGAAAATCCGCTTCCCAATTTTCCACTCCTGGGATGTGGATCACAGACAAGTGGCAGGAGTGATCCTCCGCCCATTGAATTATCTTGGTCACTTCTTTCATCGCCAGGGAAGTCCTTGTTCCCCCCTGATGATTGATATATGCAACGGTCGTCATGTTGTCTGACTGAAACCTTATGAATTTGGCCTTTGCTAGTTGAGGCCAAGCTCTGAGAGCATTGAATATCGCTCTCAGTTCCAGAATGTTTATCAGGAGAAGAGACTCTTCCCGAGACCATAGACCCTGAGCTTTCAGGGATTCCCAGACCGCGCCCCAGCCCACTAGGCTGGCGTCGGTCGTGACAATGACCCACTCTGGTCTGCGGAAGCTCATTCCCTGTGACAGATTGTCCAGGGTCAGCCACCAACGGAGTGAATCTCTGGTCTTTTGATCTACTTGAATCGTCGGAAACAAGTCTGTATAATCCCCATTCCACTGTCTGAGCATGCACAGTTGTAATGGTCTTAGATGAATTCGTGCAAAAGGAACTATGTCCATTGTTGCAACCATCAATCCTATTACTTCAATGCACTGCGCTATGGAAGGACGAGGAACAGAATGAAGTACTTGACAAGAGCTTAGAAGTTTTGATTTTCTGACCTCTGTCAGAAAAATCCTCATTTCTAAGGAATCTATTATTGTTCCCAAGAAGGGAACTCTTGTTGACGGGGACAAAGAACTTTTTTCTTTGTTCCCCTTCCATCCGTGAGATCTGAGAAAGGCTAGGACGATGTCCGTATGAGCCTTTGCTTTTGACAGGGAAGACGCTTGAATCAGGATGTCGTCCAAGTAAGGTACTACTGCAATGCCCCTTGGTCTTAGAACCGCTAGAAGGGACCCTAGTACCTTTGTGAAAATCCTTGGAGCAGTGGCTAATCCAAATGGAAGTGCCATAAACTGGTAATGCTTGTCCAGAAAAGCGAACCTTAGGAACTGATGATGTTCCTTGTGGATAGGAATATGTAGGTACGCATCCTTTAAATCCACGGTAGTCATAAATTGATTTTCCTGGATAGTAGGTAGGATCGTTCGAATAGTTTCCATTTTGAACGATGGTACCCTGAGAAATTTGTTTAGGATCTTTAGATCCAAAATTGGTCTGAATGTTCCCTCTTTTTTGGGAACTATGAACAGATTGGAATAAAATCCCATTCCTTGTTCTCTTATTGGAACTGGATGTATCACTCCCATCTTTAACAGGTCTTCTACACAATGTAAGAATGCCTGTCTCTTTATTTGGTTTGAAGATAATTGAGACCTGTGGAACCTTCCCCTTGGGGGTAGTTCCTTGAATTCCAGGAGATAACCTTGAGAAACTATTTCTAGCGCCCAAGGATCCTGAACATCTCTTGCCCAAGCCTGAGCAAAGAGAGAAAGTCTGCCCCCCACTAGATCCGGTCCCGGATCGGGGGCTATCCCTTCATGCTGTTTTGGTAGCAGTGGTAGGCTTCTTGGCCTGCTTACCCTTGTTCCAGCCTTGCATTGGTTTCCAGGCTGGTTTGGGTTGTGAAGTATTACCCTCTTGCTTAGAGGATACAGAATTAGAGACTGGTCCGTTTCTGCGAAAGGGACGAAAATTAGGCTTATTATTAGCCTTAAAAGACCTATCCTGTGGGAGGGCGTGGCCCTTTCCCCCAGTGATGTCTGAAATAATCTCTTTCAAATCAGGTCCAAATAATGTTTTACCTTTGAAAGGAATGTTAAGCAATTTTGTCTTGGAAGACACATCCGCTGACCAAGACTTTAGCCAAAGCACTCTGTGCGCCACGACAGCAAACCCTGAATTTTTCGCCGCTAATCTAGCTAATTGCAAAGCGGCATCTAAAACAAAAGAGTTAGCCAATTTAAGTGCTTGAACTCTGTCCATAACCTCCTCATACAAAGATTCTTTACTGAGCGATTTTTCTAGTTCCTCGAACCAGAAACACGCTGCCGTAGTGACAGGAACAATGCATGAAATTGGTTGTAGAAGGTAACCTTGCTGTACAAAAATCTTTTTAAGCAAACCCTCTAATTTCTTATTCATAGGATCTTTGAAAGCACAACTATCTTCGATAGGAATAGTAGTGCGTTTGTTTAGAGTAGAAACCGCCCCCTCGACCTTGGGGACTGTCTGCCATAAGTCTTTTCTTAAATATAGGGGGGTGGGAACAAAAGGTATGCCGGGCCTTTCCCACTCTTTATTTACTATGTCCGCCACC
Source organism: Bombina bombina (assembly GCF_027579735.1). NCBI lineage: Eukaryota > Metazoa > Chordata > Amphibia > Anura > Bombinatoridae > Bombina > Bombina bombina. Next base: position 702,502,663 of record NC_069502.1, on the reverse strand, counting down.
CGCTTGGGTATAGGAAAAGCGTCGGGGGGCACCGGAACCTCTAGGAACTTGTCCATCTTACATAATTTCTCTGGAATGACCAAATTGTCACAATCATCCAGAGTAGATAACACCTCCTTAAGCAGTGCGCGGAGATGTTCTAATTTAAATTTAAATGTCACAACATCAGGTTCAGCTTGATGAGAAATTTTTCCTGAATCTGAAATTTCTCCATCAGACAAAACCTCCCTCATGGCCCCTTGAGATTGGTGTGAGGGTATGTCAGAACAGTTATCATCAGCGTCCTCTTGCTCTTCAGTGTTTAAAACAGAGCAATCGCGCTTTCTCTGATAAGTAGGCATTTTGGATAAAAGATTTGCTATGGAGTTATCCATTACAGCCGTTAATTGTTGCATGGTAATAAGTATTGGCGCACTAGATGTACTAGGGGCCTCCTGTGTGGGCATAACTGGTGTAGACACAGTAGGGGATGATGTAGTATGTTTACTCCCCTCATTTGAGGAATCATCTTGGGCAATATCATTATCTGTTGCATTACTGTCCTTACTTTGTTTGGACACTATGGCACAATTATCACATAAATTTAAATGGGGAGACACATTAGCTTTCATACATATAGAACATAGCTTATCTGATGGTACAGACATGTTAAACAGGCTTAAACTTGTCAACAAAGCACAAAAAACGTTTTAAAATAAAACCGTTACTGTCACTTTAAATTTCAAACTGAAAACACTTTATTACTGAATATGTGAAAAAGTATGAAGGAATTGTTCAAAATTCACCAAAATTTCACCACAGTGTCTTAAAGCATTAAAAGTATTGCACACCAAATTTCAGAGCTTTAACCCTTAAATTAACGGAACCGGAGCCGTTTTTACATTTAACCCCTATACAGTCCCAGAATGAGGCTCTGTCTATAACTAGAAAGGCCCCCATCTGAAAAAGGTGTCCAACACAGTGCCTGCCGTTTTTCTAAACGTTCCCCAAGATTATAATACCAATAATTAGTTAGAATCTGCATAATATGCCTAGTAAAGCAATTGTTTTAGCCCAGAAAAATGTCTACCAGTTTTTAAGCCCTTTTTGAAGCCCTTTATTCTTTTATGTTTAACTAAGAAAATGGCTTACCGGTCCCCATGAGGGGAAATGACAGCCTTCCAGCATTACATGGTCTTGTTAGAAATATGGCTAGTCATACCTTAAGCAGAAAAGACTGCTAACTGTTTCCCCCAACTGAAGTTACTTCATCTCAACAGTCCTGTGTGGAAACAGCAATCGATTTTAGTTACTGTCTGCTAAAAATCATCTTCCTCTTACAAACAGAAATCTTCATCCTTTCTTTCATGTAATTAGCAAGAGTCCATGAGCTAGTGACGTATGGGATATACATTCCTACCAGGAGGGGCAAAGTTTCCCAAACCTCAAAATGCCTATAAATACACCCCTCACCACACCCACAATTCAGTTTTACAAACTTTGCCTCCGATGGAGGTGGTGAAGTAAGTTTGTGCTAGATTCTACGTTGATATGCGCTCCGCAGCAAGTTGGAGCCCGGTTTTCCTCTCAGCGTGCAGTGAATGTCAGAGGGATGTGAGGAGAGTATTGCCTATTTGAATGCAGTGATCTCCTTCTAAGGGGTCTATTTCATAGGTTCTCTGTTATCGGTCGTAGAGATTCATCTCTTACCTCCCTTTTCAGATCGACGATATACTCTTATATATACCATTACCTCTGCTGATTCTCGTTTCAGTACTGGTTTGGCTATCTGCTATATGTAGATGAGTGTCCTGGGGTAAGTAAGTCTTATTTTCTGTGACACTCCTAGCTATGGTTGGGCACTTTGTTTATAAAGTTCTAAATATATGTATTCAAACATTTATTTGCCTTGACTCAGAATGTTCAACTTTCCTTATTTTCAGACAGTCAGTTTCATATTTGGGATAATGCATTTTAATTTAACATTTTTCTTACCTTAACCCCTTAATGACCACAGCACTTTTCCATTTTCTGTCCATTTGGGACCAAGGCTATTTTTACATTTTTGCAGTGTTTGTGTTTAGCTGTAATTTTCCTCTTACTCTTTTACTGTACCCACACATATTATATACCGTTTTTCTCGCCATTAAATGGACTTTCTAAAGATACCATTATTTTCATCATATCTTATCATTTACTATAAAAGAAAATATAAAATATGAGGAAAAAATGGAAAAAAACACACTTTTTCTAACTTTGTCCCCCAAAATCTGTTACATATCTACAACCACCAAAAAACACCCATGCTAAATAATTTCTAAATTTTGTCCAGAGTTTAGAAATACCCAATGTTTGCACGTTCTTTGCTTTTTTTTGCAAGTTATAGGGCAATAAATATAAGTAGCACTTTGCTATTTCCAAACCACTTTTTTTCAAAATGAGCGCTAGTTACATTGGAACCCTGATATCTGTAAGGAATACCTGAATATCCCTTGACATGTATATATTTTTTTTTAGAAGACATCCCAAAGTATTGATCTAGGCCCATTTTGGTATATTTCATGCCACCATTTCACCGCCAAATGCGATCAAATAAAAAAAATTGTTCACTTTTTCACAAATTTTTTCACAAACTTTAGGATTCTCACTGAAATTATTTACAAACAGCTTGTGCAATTATGGCATAAATGGTTGTAAATTTTTCTCTGGAATCCCCTTTGTTCAGAAATAGCAGACATATATGGCTTTGACGTTGCTTTTTGGTAATTAGAAGGCCGCTAAATGCCACTGCGCACCATGCATGTATTATGCACAGCAGGGAAGGGGTTAATAAGGGAGCATGTAGGGAGCTTTTTGGGGTAATTTTAGCTTTAGTGTAGTGTAGTAGACAACCCAAAGTATTGATCTACGCCCATTTTGGTATATTTCATGCCACCATTTCACCGCCAAATGCGATCAAATAAAGAAAAACGTTAAATTTTTCAAAATTTTAGATTTCTCACTGAAATCATTTACAAACATTTTGTGCAATTATGGCACAAATGGTTGTAAATGCTTCTCTGGGGTCTCCTTTGTTCAAAAATAGCAGACATATATGGATTTGGTGTTGCTTTTTGGTAATTAGAAGGCCGCTAAATGCCACTGCGCACAACACGTGAATTATGCCCAGCAATGAAGGGGTTAATTAGGTAGCTTGTATGGAGTTTGCAGGGTTAATTTTAGCTTTAGTGTAGAGATCAGCTTCCCACCTGACACATCAGACCCCCTGATCCCTCCCAAAGAGCTCTCTTTCCTCCCCCACCCCAAAAATTGTCCCCGCCATCTTAAGTACTGGCAGAAAGTCTGCCAGTACTAAAATAAAAGGTATCCTTTTTTTTATATATAGCATATTTACATATGCTGCTGTGTAAGATTCCCCCCTTAGCCCCCAACCTCCCTGATCCCCCCCAATACAGCTCTCTAACCCTCCCCCTCTGCCTTATTGGGGGCCATCTTGGGTACTGGCAGCTGTCTGCCAGTACCCAGTTTGCATGTAAAAATGTCTATTTTTTTTTTATTTTTGTTTTTTCTGCAGTGTAGCTTCCCCCCCCCCCCAAGACTAATCCCCCACCCCCTCCCAGATCCCTTAGATTACTTTATTCAGGGATTTTATCCCTCCTTTCTCCCCATAATAAAAAAACCCTTTCTGTAGTGTAAGTGGTTCCCACCCGCTCCCTCCCCGTGCACGCGCCCCCCCCACCACCCCCCGTGCACGCGCGCGCGTCCGTGCGCGCCCCCGGCGATACCGCCCCCGATCCCGCCCCCCTCTTTTACCAAGAAGCCATCGATGGCCGCCCACCCACCTCCCACTTCAGCTCCCACCCACCAACGAATGCGGCCATCGATGTCCGGTGCAGAGAGGGCCACAGAGTGGCTCTCTCTGCACCGGAGGGGTAAAAAATGTTATTGCAGGATGCCTCAATATCGAGGCATCCTGCAATAACCGGAAAACAGCTGGAAGTGATCAGGATCGCTTCCAGCTGCTTTCCACACTGAGGACGTGCAGGGTACGTTCTCAGGCATTAACTGCCTTTTTTCTGAGGACGTACCCTGCACGTCCTCAGTCGTTAAGGGGTTAAAATTTGACTTTTTCCCTGTGGGCTGTTAGGCTCGCGGGGGCTGAAAATGTTTCATTTTATTGCGTCATTCTTGGCGCGGACTTTTTTGGCGCAAAAATTCTATTTCCGTTTCCGGCGTCATACGTGTCGCCGGAAGTTGCATCATTTTTTTGACGTTATTTTGCGCCAAAAATGTCGGCGTTCCGGATGTGACGTCATTTTTGGCGCCAAAAAAGCATTTGGGCGCCAAATAATGTGGGCGTCTTATTTGGCGCGAAAAAATATGGGCGTCACTTTTGTCTCCACATTATTTAAGTCTCATTTTTTATTGCTTCTGGTTGCTAGAAGCTTGTTCTTTGGCATTTTTTCCCATTCCTGAAACTGTCATTTAAGGAATTTGATCAATTTTGCTTTATATATGTTGTTTTTTCTCTTACATATTGCAAGATGTCTCACGTTGCATCTGAGTCAGAAGATACTACAGGAAAATCGCTGTCAAGTGCTGAATCTACCAAAGCTAAGTGTATCTGCTGTAAACTTTTGGTAGCTATTCCTCCGGCTGTTTGTATTGATTGTCATGACAAACTTGTTAAAGCAGATAATATTTCCTTTAGTAAAGTACCATTGCCTGTTGCAGTTCCTTCAACATCTAAGGTGCAGAATGTTCCTGATAATATAAGAGATTTTGTTTCTGAATCCATAAAGAAGGCTATGTCTGTTATTTCTCCTTCTAGTAAACGTAAAAAATCTTTTAAAAACTTCTCTCCCTACAGATGAATTTTTAACTGAACATCATCATTCTGATTATGATGATTCCTCTGGTTCAGAGGATTCTGTCTCAGAGGTTGATGCTGATAAATCTTCATATTTATTTAAAATGGAATTTATTCGTTCTTTACTTAAAGAAGTACTAATTGCTTTAGAAATAGAGGATTCTGGTCCTCTTGATACTAATTCTAAACGTTTAGATAAGGTATTTAAAGCTCCTGTGGTTATTCCAGAAGTTTTTCCTGTTCCTAATGCTATTTCTGCAGTAATTTCCAAAGAATGGGATAATTTGGGTAATTCATTTACTCCTTCTAAACGTTTTAAGCAATTATATCCTGTGCCGTCTGACAGATTAGAATTTTGGGACAAGATCCCTAAAGTTGATGGGGCTATTTCTACCCTTGCTAAACGTACTACTATTCCTACGTCAGATGGTACTTCGTTTAAGGATCCTCTAGATAGGAAAATTGAGTCCTTTCTAAGAAAAGCTTATCTGTGTTCAGGTAATCTTCTTAGACCTGCTATATCTTTGGCTGATGTTGCTGCAGCTTCAACTTTTTGGTTGGAAACTTTAGCGCAACAAGTAAGACATCGTGATTCTCATGATATTATTCTTCTTCTTCAGCATGCTAATAATTTTATCTGTGATGCCATTTTTGATATTATCAGAGTTGATGTCAGGTTTATGTCTCTAGCTATTTTAGCTAGAAGAGCTTTTTGGCTTTAAACTTGGAATGCTGATATGGCTTCTAAATCAACTTTACTTTCCATTTCTTTCCAGGGTAACAAATTATTTGGTTCTCAGTTGGATTTCATTATTTCAACTGTTACTGGTGGGAAAGGAACTTTTTTACCACAGGATAAATAATCTAAAGGTAAAAACAGGGCTAATAATCGTTTTCGTTCCTTTCGTTTCAACAAAGAACAAAAGCCTGATCCTTCATCCTCAGGAGCAGTTTCAGTTTGGAGACCATCTCCAGTCTGGAATTAATCCAAGCCAGCTAGAAAGGCAAAGCCTGCTTCTAAGTCCACATGAAGGTGCGGCCCTCATTCCAGCTCAGCTGGTAGGGGGCAGGTTACGTTTTTTCAAGGAAATTTGGATCAATTCTGTTCACAATCTTTGGATTCAGAGCATTGTTTCAGAAGGGTACAGAATTGGTTTCAAGTTGAGACCTCCTGCAAAGAGATTTTTTCTTTCCCGTGTCCCAGTAAATCCAGTAAAAGCTCAAGCATTTCTGAAATGTGTTTCAGATCTAGAGTTGACTGGAGTAATTATACCAGTTCCAGTTCCGGAACAGGGGATGGGGTTTTATTCAAATCTCTTCATTGTACCAAAGAAGGAGAATTCTTTCAGACCAGTTCTGGATCTAAAAATATTGAATCGTTATGTAAGGATACCAACGTTCAAGATGGTAACTGTAAGGACTATCTTACCTTTTGTTCAGCAAGGGAATTATATGTCCACAATAGATTTACAGGATGCATATCTGCATATTCCGATTCATCCAGATCATTATCAATTCCTGAGATTCTCGTTTCTGGACAAGCATTACCAGTTTGTGGCTCTGCCGTTTGGCCTAGCTACAGCTCCAAGAATTTTTACAAAGGTTCTCGGTGCCCTGCTGTCTGTAATCAGAGAACAGGGTATTGTGGTATTTCCTTATTTGGACGATATCTTGGTACTTGCTCAGTCTTTACATTTAGCAGAATCTCATACGAATCGACTTGTGTTGTTTCTTCAAGATCATGGTTGGAGGATCAAATTACCAAAAAGTTCTTTGATTCCTCAGACAAGGGTAACCTTTCTGGGTTTCCAGATGGATTCAGTGTCCATGACTCTGTCTTTAACAGACAAGAGACGTCTAAAGTTGATTACAGCTTGTCGAAACCTTCAGTCACAATCATTCCCTTCGGTAGCCTTATGCATGGAAATTCTAGGTCTTATGACTGCTGCATCGGACGCGATCCCCTTTGCTCGTTTTCACATGCGACCTCTTCAGCTCTGTATGCTGAAGCAATGGTGCAAGGATTACACGAAGATATCTCAATTAATATCTTTAAAACCGATTGTTCGACACTCTCTAACATGGTGGACAGATCACCATCGTTTAATTCAGGGGGCTTCTTTTGTGCTTCCGACCTGGACTGTAATTTCAACAGATGCAAGTCTCACAGGTTGGGGAGCTGTGTGGGGATCTCTGACGGCACAAGGAGTTTGGGAATCTCAGGAGGTGAGATTACCGATCAATATTTTGGAACTCCGTGCAATTTTCAGAGCTCTTCAGTTTTGGCCTCTTCTGAAGAGAGAATCGTTCATTTGTTTTCAGACAGACAATGTCACAACTGTGGCATACATCAATCATCAAGGAGGGACTCACAGTCCTCTGGCTATGAAAGAAGTATCTCGAATTTTGGTTTGGGCGGAATCCAGCTCCTGTCTAATCTCTGCGGTTCATATCCCAGGTGTAGACAATTGGGAAGCGGATTATCTCAGTCGCCAAACGTTGCATCCGGGCGAATGGTCTCTCCACCCAGAGGTATTTCTTCAGATTGTTCAAATGTGGGAACTTCCAGAAATAGATCTGATGGCGTCCCATCTAAACAAGAAACTTCCCAGGTATCTGTCCAGATCCCGGGATCCTCAGGCGGAGGCAGTGGATGCATTATCACTTCCTTGGAAGTATCATCCTGCCTATATCTTTCCGCCTCTAGTTCTTCTTCCAAGAGTAATCTCCAAGATTCTGAAGGAATGCTCGTTTGTTCTGCTGGTAGCTCCGGCATGGCCTCACAGGTTTTGGTATGCGGATCTTGCCAACCGTGGACTCTTCCGTTAAGACCAGACCTTCTGTCACAAGGTCCTTTTTTCCATCAGGATCTGAAATCCTTAAATTTAAAGGTATGGAGATTGAACGCTTGATTCTTGGTCAAAGAGGTTTCTCTGACTCTGTGATTAATACTATGTTACAGGCTCGTAAATCTGTATCTCGAGAGATATATTATAGAGTCTGGAAGACTTATATTTCTTGGTGTCTTTCTCATCATTTTTCCTGGCATTCTTTTAGAATACCGAGAATTTTACAGTTCCTTCAGGATGGTTTAGATAAGGGTTTGTCCGCAAGTTCTTTGAAAGGACAAATCTCTGCTCTTTCTGTTCTTTTTCACAGAAAGATTGCTATTCTTCCTGATATTCATTGTTTTGTACAAGCTTTGGTTCGTATAAAACCTGTCATTAAGTCAATTTCTCCTCCTTGGAGTTTAAATTTGGTTCTGGGAGCTCTTCAAGCTCCTCCGTTTGAACCTATGCATTCATTGGACATTAAATTACTTTCTTGGAAAGTTTTGTTCCTTTTGGCCATCTCTTCTGCCAGAAGAGTTTCTGAATTATCTGCTCTTTCTTGTTAGAACTTTGAAATATTATGTTGAAGCTACGAAATCTTTTCGTAAGACTTCTAGTCTATTTGTTATCTTTTCCGGTTCTAGAAAAGGCCAGAAAGCTTCTGCCATTTCTTTGGCATCTTGGTTGAAATCTTTAATTCATCTTGCCTATGTTGAGTCGGGTAAAACTCCGCCTCAGAGAATTACAGCTCATTCTACTAGGTCAGTTTCTACTTCCTGGGCGTTTAGGAATGAAGCTTCGGTTGACCAGATCTGCAAAGCAGCAACTTGGTCCTCTTTGCATACTTTTACTAAATTCTACCATTTTGATGTATTTTCTTCTTCTGAAGCAGTTTTTGGTAGAAAAGTACTTCAGGCAGCGGTTTCAGTTTGAATCTTCTGCTTATGTTTTTCGTTAAACTTTATTTTGGGTGTGGATTATTTTCAGCAGGAATTGGCTGTCTTTATTTTATCCCTCCCTCTCTAGTGACTCTTGTGTGGAAAGATCCACATCTTGGGTAGTCATTATCCCATACGTCACTAGCTCATGGACTCTTGCTAATTACATGAAAGAAAACATAATTTATGTAAGAACTTACCTGATAAATTCATTTCTTTCATATTAGCAAGAGTCCATGAGGCCCGCCCTTTTTTTGTGGTGGTTATGATTTTGTATAAAGCACAATTATTCCAATTCCTTATTTTATATGCTTTCGCACTTTTTTATCACCCCACTTCTTGGCTATTCGTTAAACTGAATTGTGGGTGTGGTGAGGGGTGTATTTATAGGCATTTTGAGGTTTGGGAAACTTTGCCCCTCCTGGTAGGAATGTATATCCCATACGTCACTAGCTCATGGACTCTTGCTAATATGAAAGAAATGAATTTATCAGGTAAGTTCTTACATAAATTATGTTTTTCTGTTTCAGAGTAAATAGTACATACCAGCACTATTTTAAAATAACAAACACTTGATAGAAGAATAAAACTACAAAAAACTCTTAACCATCTCCGTGGAGATGTTGCCTGTGCAACGGCAAAGAGAATGACTGGGGTGGGCGGAGCCTAGGAGGGATCATGTGACCAGCTTTGCTGGGACTCTTTGCCATTTCCTGTTGGGGAAGAGAATATCCCACAAGTAAGGATGACGCCGTGGACCGGACACACCAATGTTGGAGAAAGAGTGGTTTATCAGACCCCTGAGGGCAGGTAGGTGCCACAGTAGAGCTGTGGCGAGGTGCAGGGGGTTGCTATCTTAATTTTTATAACGTTTTTGTGTAACGTTTTTTTCTATTGAGGGTTAAGTATACCTTAGTTGTGGTGCAATCTTAGCTGGCAAGATAAGACGCATATATACTAAAATTGTGATAATTATAACATTTTAGAGCAGTTTTGGAGAAATTGTAGGCTTTTTTACTCTTAAAGGCGCAGTACCATTTTTCAAATTGTTGTTTTTTTCACTAAATAAAGTGTTTTCAAGAGTTTTTGTGGTTATTACTAGTCTGTTCAACATGTCTGACATTGAGGAAAGTCAATGTTCTATGTGTTTAGAAGCCATTGTGGAACCCCCACTTAAAATGTGTCCCTCATGTACTGAAAGGGCCTTACATTGCAAAGAACATATTTTAGGTGATAAAAGTATGTCTCAGGATGATTCTCAGTCTGAAGAGAATCAGGTTATGCCATCCAATTCTCCCCAAGTGTCACAACCTTTAACGCCCGCCCAAGCGACGCCTAGTACTTCTAGTGGGTCTAATTCTTTCACCCTGCAAGATATGGCTGCAGTTATGTCTACTACCCTTACAGAGGTATTATCTAAACTGCCAGGTTTACAGGGTAAGCACAGTAGGTCAGGTATTAGAGTAAATGCTGAGCCCTCTGATGCTTTATTGGCCATCTCCAATGTACCCTCACAGTGTTCTGATTTGGGGGTGGGGGAATTGCTGTCTGAGGGAGAACTTTCAGACTCAGGAAAGATGTTCCCTCAAACAGACTCAGATGTGACGGCCTTTAAGTTTAAGCTTGAACACCTCCGCTTGTTACTCCGGAAGGTTTTAGCGACTCTGGATGATTGTGACCCTATTGTAATTCCACCAGAGAAATTGTGTAAAATGGATAAATATCTAGAGGTCCCTACTTACACTAATGTTTTTCCAGTCCCTAGAAGGATTTGGGACATTGTTACTAAGGAATGGGATAGACCAGGCATTCCGTTCTCTCCCCCCTACTTTTAAGAAAATGTTTCCCATATTTGACACCATTCGGGATTTCTGGCAGACGGTCCCTAAGGTGGAGGGAGCTATTTCTACCCTGGCTATGCGTACAGCTATACCTATTGAGGACAGTTGTGCTTTCAAAGATCCTATGGATAAGGGTCTGTTAAAGAAATTGTTTATTCATCAGGGTTTTCTTCTACAACTTATAGCGTGCATTGTTCCAGTAACTACTGCAGCAGCTTTTTGGTTTGAGGCTCTAGAGGAGTCTCTTAAGGTTGAGACCCCATTAGATGATATTTTGGATAGAATTAAGGCTCTCAAACTGGCTAATTCTTTTATTACCGATGCCGCTTTTCAAATGGCTAAATTAGCGGCAAAGAATGCAGGCTTTGCCATTTTAGCGCGTAGAGCGTTATGGCTTAAGTCTTGGTATGCTGATGTGTCATCAAAATCTAAACGTTTAGCTATTCCTTTTAAAGGTAAGACCCTATTCGGGCCTGAACTAAAGGAGATCATTTCCGACATTACTGGAGGTAAAGGTCATGCCCTTCCTCAGGACAAGACGGTTAAAATGAGGGCCAAACAAAATAATTTTCGTTCCTTTCAAAACTTTAAAGGTGGACCCTCTACTTCCTCCTCCGCCACAAAGCAGGAGGGGAATTTTGCACAATCCAAGTCAGTCTGGAGACCTAACCAGACCTGGAATAAAGGTAAACAGGCCAAGAAGCCCGCTGCTGCTACCAAGACAGCATGAAGGGGCAGCCCCCGATCCGGGACTGGATCTAGTAGGGGGCAGACTTTCTCTCTTCGCTCAGGCGTGGGCAAGGGACGTTCAGGATCCCTGGGCATTAGAAATCGTGACCCAGGGGTATCGACTAGAGTTCAAGGATTTTCTCCCAAGGGGAAGATTTCATCTTTCACGTTTGTCTGTAAACCAGACAAAAAGAGAGGCGTTCTTACGCTGTGTAGAAGACCTACTATATACCATGGGTGTAATCTGCCCAGTTCCAAAACTAGAACAGGGGCAGGGGTTTTACTCAAATCTGTTCGTGGTTCCCAAAAAAGAGGTAACCTTCAGACCGATTTTAGATCCCAAATGCCTAAATAAATTTATCAGAGTCCCATCGTTCAAGAGACCATACAAACTATTTTACCAATGATCCAGGAGGGTCAATATATGACTACCGTGGACTTGAAGGATGCGTATCTTCACATTCCTATCCACAAAGATCATCACCAGTTCCTCAGGTTCGCCTTCCTGGACAAACACTACCAGTTTGTGGCCCTCCCCTTCGGGTTGGCCACAGCTCCCAGAATCTTCACAAAGGTGCTAGGGTCCCTTCTGGCGGTTCTAAGGCTGCAGGGCATAGCAGTGGCGCCCTATCTGGATGATATTTTGATTCAGGCGTCAAATTACCAGTTAGCCAAATCTCACACTGACATCGTGTTGGCTTTTCTAAGAACTCACGGGTGGAAGGTGAATATACAAAAGAGATCACTAGTTCCACTGACAAGAGTTCCATTCTTAGGAACTCTAATAGACTCGGTAGACATGAAAATATTTCTGACGGAGGTCAGAACGTCAAAAATCCTGACTACTTGCCGAGCACTTCAGTCCATTCCTCGGCCATCAGTGGCGCAGTGTATAGAGGTCATTGGATTAATGGTAGCGGCAATGGGCATCGTTCCGTTTGCTCGCTTACATCTCAGACCACTGCAGCTGTGCATGCTCAGACAGTGGAATGGGGATTATGTGAATTTATCTCCTCGAATAAATCTGGATCCAAAGACCAGAGACTCTCTTCTTTGGTGGTTGTCACAGGATCATCTGTCTCAGGGAATATGCTTCCGCAGGCCAGCATGGGTCATAGTGACGACGGACGCCAGCCTCTTAGGCTGGGGTGCAGTCTGGAATTCCCTGACGGCTCAGGGTGTTTGGACTCAGGAGGAGTCCCTACTACCAATCAATATTCTGGAACTGAGAGCAATATTCAACGCGCTTCAAGCGTGGCCTCAGTTGGCTTTGGCCAAATTCATAAGATTCCAATCTGTAGCATATATCAATCATCAAGGAGGAACAAAGAGTTCTCTAGCAATGATAGAGGTTTCCATGATAATTCGATGGGCGGAGACTCACTCTTGCCATCTATCAGCAATCTATATCCCAGGAGTAGAGAACTGGGAAGCGGATTTTCTAAGTCAGACTTTTCATCTGGGGGAGTGGGAGCTCCATCCGGAGGTGTTTGGGCATTGATCCATCAATGGGGCACACCGGAATTGGATCTGATGGCATCTCATCAGAATGCCAAACTTCCTTGTTACGGGTCCAGATCAAGGGATCCCCAAGCAGTACTGATAGATGCTCTAGCAGTACCTTGGTCGTTCAACCTGGCTTATGTGTTTTCTCCTTTTCCTCTCCTGCCTCGTCTGATTGTCAGAATCAAACAGGAGAGGGCTTCGGTAATCTTGATAGCGCCTGCGTGGCCACGCAGAACTTGGTATGCAGATCTAGTGGAAATGTCATCTCTGCCACCGTGGAAACTGCCACTGAGACAGGACCTTCTCATTCAAGGTCCGTTCCAACATCCAAATCTAAATTCTCTGCAGCTGACTGCCTGGAGATTGAACGCTTGATTTTATCTAAGCGGGGATTCTCTGAGTCGGTCATTGATACCTTGATTCAGGCTCGGAAGCCTGTTACTAGGAAAATTTACCATAAGATATGGCATAAATATCTTTATTGGTGCGAATCCAAGGGCTACTCTTGGAGTAGGGTTAGGATTCCTAGGATTTTGCCTTTTCTCCGAGAAGGATTGGAGAAGGGATTATCGGCTATTTCCTTAAAGGGACAAATTTCTGCTTTGTCAATTTTACTACACAAGCGTCTGGCGGATGTCCCAGACGTTCAGTCTTTTTGTCAGGCTTTAGTCAGAATCAAGCCTGTCTTTAAACCTGTTGCTCCGCCATGGAGTTTGAATTTAGTTCTCAAGGTTCTTCAAGGGGTTCCATTTGAACCCATGCATTCCATTGATATTAAGCTTTTATCTTGGAAAGTTTTGTTTTTAGTTGCTATCTCTTCTGTTCGAAGAGTTTCTGAGCTTTCTGCGTTACAATGTGACTCGCCTTATCTTATATTCCATTCGGATAAGGTGGTTTTGCGTACTAAACCTGGATTCCTTCCTAAGGTTGTTTCAAATAAGAATATTAATCAGGAAATTGTTGTTCCTTCTCTGTGTCCTAATCCTTCTTCTAAGAAGGAGTGTCTGTTACATAACTTGGACGTGGTTCGTGCCTTGAAATTTTACTTACAAGCGAACAAGGATTTCCATCAAACATCTTCTCTATTTGTTGTTTATTCTGGAAAGCGTAGGGGTCAAAAAGCTACGGCTACCTCTCTTTCTTTTTGGCTGAAAAGCATCATCCGTTTGGCATACGAGACTGCTGGACAGCAGCCTCCTGAAAAAAATTACAGCTCATTCTACTAGAGCGGTGGCTTCCACATGGGCTTTTAAAAACAACGCTTCTGTTGAACAGATTTGTAAGGCTGCGACATGGTCCTCCCTTCATACCTTTTCCAAATTTTACAAATTTGATACTTTTGCTTCTTCTGAGGCTATTTTTGGGAGAAAAGTTCTTCAAGCAGTGGTGCCTTCTGTTTAGGTATCTGTCTTGTCCCTCCCATTCATCCGTGTCCTGTTGCTCTGGTATTGTATCCCACAAGTAAGGATGAATCCGTGGACTCGTCGTATCTAGTAGAAGAAAAGGAAATTTATGCTTACCTGATAAATTGATTTCTTCTACGATACGACGGCCCTCCCTGTCATATTAGACAGATTATATCTTTGTTTTCAAAACTTCAGTCACCTCTGCACCTTTTAGCTTTTCTTTTCTCTTCCTATACCTTCGGTCGAATGACTGGGGGTGGAGAGAAGGGAGGAGCTATATATACAGCTCTGCTGTGGTGCTCTTTGCCACATCCTGTTAGCAGGAGGATAGTATCCCACAAGTAAGGATGAATCCGTGGACTCGTATCGTAGAAGAAATCAATTTATCAGGTAAGCATAAATTTCCTTTTTCCTCTTACTCATTTACTGTACCCACAGATTTTATATACTGTTTTTCTCGCCATTAAATGGACTTTCTAAAGATACTATTTATTTTCTTCATATCTTATAATTTACTATAAAAAATATATAAAATATTATGAAAAACTGAAAAAAATCACACTTTTCCTAACTTTGACCCCGAAAATCTGTTACACATCTACAACCACCAAAAAACAACCATGCTAAATAGTTTATAAATTTTGTCCTGAGTTTAGAAATACCCAATGTTTACATGTTCTTTGCTTTTTTTGAAAGTTATAGGGCAAAAATTGGCGATAGTTACAGTGGAACACTGATATCTGTCAGGAATCTCTAAATATCCCTTGACATGTATATATTTTTATTTTAGTAGGCCACCCAAAGTATTGATCTAGGCCCATTTTGGTATATTTCATGTCACCATTTCATCGCCAAATGCAATCAAATAAAAAAAAACAATTTCACTTTTTCACAAACTTTAGGTTTCTTACTGAAATTATTTACAGCTTGTGCAATTGTGGCACAAATGGTTGTAAATGCTTCTCTGGGATCCCCTTTGTTCAGAAATAGCAGACATATATGGCTTTAGCATTGCTTTTTGGTAATTAGAAGGCCACTAAATGCCGCTGCGCACCACACTTGTATTATGCCCAGCAGTGACGGGGTTAATAAGGTAGCTTGTAGGGAGCTTGAAGGGTTAATTTTAGCTTTAGTGTAGAGATCAACCTCCCACCTGACACATCCCACCCCCTGATCCCTCCTAAACAGCTCTCTTCCCTCCCCCACCTCACAATTGTCCCCGCCATCTTAAGTACTGGCAGAAAGTCTACCAGTATAATAAAAAAAAGTTTTGTTTTTTTTTAATTATATATTTTCTGCAGTGTAGGATCCCCCCTTACAACCCAACCTCCCTGAGCCCCCCCAAACAGCTCTCTAACCCTCCCCCCTCTCACTATTGGTGCCATTTTGGGTACTGGCAGCTGTCTGCTAGTAATTTAAAAAACAAGTGTGATAGTCAACAAAAACTAATTGGGATAGCTGCTGCACCAAAAATGACACTAAACTCCTCAAAAGATAGTGTGATAAAATGAAAAAATAAAAACCAGTAGGTGGCGCTATAGGGCAGTGGTTATAAATGTACCTATTCCTTTATATTATTTCATTCGGTAATTATTTCAAAAAATGTGTTTTTACAAATAAGAAAATATTTATTCATTATATTCACAAATTATTTAAAAGACATGTCACAATGGAATAAGTATAAAATCAATTAGATGTGATCTCAATTTTTTAAAAACATATAAAATATCGACACCGGTGTCAAAATGATATTCTGTGCAAATTAATAATATGTACAAGAATATAACAAATGCAATTTAGAAACAATAAATATTTGTTAAGAAATAGAAAATTTATGTTAATTAGTTCTTCATCAAAGGGTCCAATGTTAGATAAAGATGGGTAAGGTTGATTAGCTGATTCACCAGATCTGGTAATAAGTCTTTAATATTTTGTCTTTAATAAGTGGCAGTAGCAATATGTTAGTTGTTAATAGTGACTATTTTAGTTTGTATCACATAGAAGGTAGAAAGGTTATTTAGTTTCAGATGTTAATTTCCTATGTACTTTCCTTGGGTCTTATACAGATGTAACCGTTATTTTTCAAATGTCCCTTTAAAAACAGCCTCACTTACGATTTTATGGACACAAGCTCCACAACTGCTAGCCCCTCAGAAAGAATGTTCCTTGGACTCCGTTTCGCTTGGGATGCTTTAGGTGGATGGCTGGTATTAACGGTGTTGCTCAGATATCCTTTTTGAAAGTTAATAATACTTGCGGTTCTGCAGCATTATATGATCCTTATAAGAACAAGCTCCACAACGGCTAACCTCTCAGGATATTTGTTCCTAAGTTTCCGTCCTGCTTGTATATCCCCTTGTAAGTCTTTTTAGTGGATGTAGAATAGAGATGGTAATGTTCCTATTTTTAGCGTTCTTACCGGTCTTATTCTCTTTGATTCAAATGCCGGTGATGTGTGCACACAAACAGTTTCAGTGAAATCCTGGTCAGGTGATCTACGCGTTTCAGCGGGATGCCTTTGTCAAGATACCTGATGTAATTCAAATCCTCCTTTTAAGTGCTTGCAAGTTAACCCTTTATTCTTTTTTCCCAGTAGCTTTGTTTTAAATATTGCTTTCCACTTCTTTTTTTTTGGAAAGCAATATTTAAAACAAAGCAACTGTGAAAGCAGTTCAGTCCCGCACGCACCGGGGACTGATCCGACACTGCTGGCCGGAAGTTAGCCAGCGATGGGCCGCCCACCCGCCTCCCCGCAGCTGCTCCCACCCACCAACGATCGGCACCATCACTGGCCGATGCATCGGTGTGCCAAAAAAGGTATTGCAGTGATACCTTAATATCATGGCAATGCCTTGAAAGCGACTGGAAGTGTTTAGGATCTCTTTCAGCCGCTTGAAACCCCTGAGGACATCCTTGGTCGTTAAGGGTATTTTTTTGTAGAACGTTTCTGGCAAGTCCTCGGTCGCAAAAGGGGTTAAAGGGACACTCAAGTCAAATTTAAACTTTCATTATTCAGACAGAGCAGCAATTTTAAACAACTTTCCAATTTACTTCCATTAACAAAATGTGCATAGTCTTTTTATATTTACACTTTTGAGTCACCAGCTCCTACTGAGCATGTGCAAGAATTCACAGATTAAACGTATATGCATTTGATATTGGCTAATGGCTGTCACATGCTACAAGAGGAGTGGAAATAGACATACAGTTTTTTAGACTGTAACCCAATCTCCACTAGCAAACATGGAAATATAAAAATATGATAAATGACATTTTTAAGAGGTAATTGTTTAGTTTAAAAATGGGATTTTCCAAAAATGCTGCATTTGCATATCTACCAATAGCAAATACAGTGTTCAATTTTAACAAAAAAGAAAGTGACTAAAGAAAATTTGTACTTCAGTCTATTTCTTTGTATTGATTCAATAAGTTAAGCACTAATCAGCATGAGATTCCCCATTTTCTTTGCACTCCTACTTTATCTTTGCTTCCTACGTTTTAAATCTCGTTGTTATTCCTACTGCTAGTGAACTGGAAAAATCTATCACTTTGCTAATTGCTCCTTTCAGGTAGCAAAAGCCAGAAATCCAATTGTGGCCTGTTTAAGTGCTGCATGATCCACAGCTTAACCTCTGCCAATGCTGAGTCAGCTTACTGTCTGCAGTAAATTGTTTAATTTTTATTTGTATCTAAAACATGTTTCTAATAGAATACAGCAGAGTTCATGAGGACACATTATTTATGTGTTCCTGATTAATTTCCTTTCCTGGTTTGGTGCCAACTATCAGACAATAAGGGGAAAAAAAACTTTTTCCAAGAAGAGTTTATAAAAAAACAAACAAAAAAAAAAACTATTCTTGAAATGGTCTCAATGGGACATTTATAAAATGTCAGTGGTTATAAATCAGCAGTATGTGTGGAGTTTTGTTTTATATTTCCATAGGGGATGTTTTATTATGTCAGTCAGCTTATTGCTAGACTGGGAAACAGAAGTGTAGAACTAGAATATGCTGCTTGAAGAGACATCAGATCTTTTGTTCTATTGATGCCATGGGTTGGGTAACATTGCCATATGTAAACTCTCATATCTGGCCGCTTTGAAATTATTTTATATATTAAACAACAAAATCTTAATGCAATACAGTTCCACTAACTGCATGAAGTCTACATACAAGTACAAATTCTTAAAAGGACATGAAACCCAAACATTTTCTTTCAATTGTAAGCCACCAATCAGCAGCTAGAACCTAGGTTCTTTGCTGCTCCTGAGCTTACCTAGATAAACCTTTCAGCAAAGGATAACAAGAGAAGGAAGCAAATTAAATAATAGAAGTACATTGAAAAGTTTTTTTAAATTGTATCCTCGGTCTAAATAATAAATGTCTAATTATGATTTTACTGTCCCTTTAAAGGGACAGTATACACCAATTTTCATATAACTGCATGTAATAGACACTGCTATAAAGAAGAATATGCACAGATGCTGATCTACAAATACAGTGTAAAACCTTTTAAAAACATACTTAGAAGCTCCCAGTTTAGCACTGTTGATGAGGTTAGACTGGGACACCCACTAAAAGGGGCTGGGAAAACAAGAGGAGCAGACACTACCCCCCCCTCCCTGCATATGAAAAGACAGATAACATAAACAAGGAGTCTGTAAACGCATGTATACATCTGACACTGTGGGGCTTGGTTAGGAGTCTGAAAATCAGCACAATGTTCTTAAAAAATAAGCTAAACTACACATTTTTTTAAAAAAGCACTCTCAGGTGGGCTATATAAAGGGATCATCTATAAAACATTTATGCAAGGAAAAGTCTAGTGTGCAATGTCTCTTTAAATCCAGAATTAAAAAACCCAGAATTATTAATTAAAGTCATGGGTGCATTCAGTATTGAACAGAAGCATTTTTGTAAAAAAACATATACAGGTAGCCCTCAGTTTACGCCGGGGTTAGGTTCCAGAAGGAATGGTTGTAAATCGAAACCATTGTAAATTGAAACCCAGTTTATAATGTAAGTCAATGGGAAGTGAGGGAGATAGGTTCAAGGCCCCTCTCAAAATTGTCATAAGTAACACCTAATACATTATTTTTAAAGCTTTGAAATGAAGACTTTAAATGCTAAACAGCATTATAAACCTAATAAAATAACCACACAACACATAATATATAATTAAACTGTTAAATGAACAAAAACATTTGCTAAACAGCATTATAAACCTAATAAAATAATCACACAACACAGACTTCACTGGCATTTTTTCTGCAAACAGTTATTTCTATGCATTCCAATCTGGACTGATTTATAGACAGGAAAATCTTGTTCCTCTGAAATCTGCTAGATAGCTCAGGTCTGGTTAAACTGATTAATTTCCGGTGGCTTGGCTTTGCTGCAACACAAGCAGACAGCTCCACCTACTGGCTATTTTAATAAATGCACTGCTTCTCAATGCTTTTCAATAGCAGTCACATGACTGGAAAAAAAGGTTGTTATTCTGAAATGGTGTAAATTGAACCGTTGTAAAACGAGGGCCACCTGTATTAGCAAAAATGCTTCTAATAAAAGCTATATATGTTTCAAAATTGTATTTTAAGTATGCACCGTGCACCAGCATTTAAAACAAACACTTGCTCAGAGAGCCTAAAGTGCTTGTACAATCTGGTAATAAATGAATTTGTTAATTGCTGACATGATACAAGCCCCACTGATGCTCTGAGCAGCTGCAGTTTTTCAAATGTGGGTGCAGTGACAATATCTAGCTATGCTTCACATGCAGAGAAAAATGCTAACACTAAAACAGGGATAACTTTTACTAGAATTATTTTTGCCAATACATGTATATTGCAATAATGCTTCTTTTCAAAGATGTAATAAATCTGTGCATTTAAATTTTGACCGGAGTCAGCCCCTTTGCACAAACGTCACGGCCCGGGGGGAAACGATTGGTTGATTGCAGATGAGTCATCTGTCAATCAATTGCTGAATATGGCTGGCGGAGGATCGTCTCTTATCCTTATAGCGTTACAAATAAATATCTGAAGATAAGATAAACATTTCATGAATGAAAGTCTCATTCATTTTTGAACTTCTATCGTATGATAAGCTCAAGTTTACATTCACTTTAACAGGGGTATTTGAGATTGTTAGAGGGTGTGCACTTTATTAAACATATTTTTATTGACTGCAAGAAAGAGAGTTGCTCATACACAGTTAGCTTTGTAGGTTCAATGGATCGACAGCTAAAAAAAATACATTTGTGGTAGATTCTATATGAGATTAAAAGCTTATCATTTTGAAAACAATTAATTCTGTATTAAAGTGAATGTAAATTTTGATGCTAAAGTGCCCGGTTTTTAAAAATTTGATTAAAAACAGTGGCACTTTAATTAATCAAAATTTACATTTTACTCGTGTTGTGAAAAAAACCTACCTTTTAAACTTGACAGTCGCTCCAGCTTCCTCCGCCCGTCGCAAAGCCTCTTCCTGGGTCTAAAATGAGAAATCCAGCTTCCTCCAATCACGGCGTGGAATCAAACACTGATTCCCCCGGGGGGGAAGCCGTGATTGGAGGATGACCTATCCATCATTTCTGATGTCAGAAATGGCTTGCGACGACCAGGGGAAGCTGGAGCGGCTTTCAAGTTTAAAAGGTAAGTTTTTTTTCACAACAGGAGTGAAATGTAAATTTTGATGAAGTAAAGTGCCCCTGTTTTTAATCGAATTTTTAAAAAACGGGCACTTTAGCATCAAAATTTACATTCACTTTAAAGTCTACAGGAATTGTTTTTTGTAAATACATATTGTAACATATTGTCTTTAGGCAACATAAAATAAAGACCATTGAAACAGAAAGTACATCTGCCATACTGACTATAAACACAGTGACACTTCAAAGAAAAGAGATAATCCAAGACAGCTATTATTGAGCTGTGTAAAATTAAGATGTCCACCCTCCATCCACTAAATTAGCTGCAGTCCAGATTAATTGCAAGTATTATGATAATTACATGCCCTCAGGGTGCACATAATGTGAATGGGAAATACTTTAAATGCACAGTATAGGTAGTAAACAATATATTACAGTTCTTCAGCATCTACTAAACTGATCAAGCATTTAAAAACAATCTCATACAGACACACAGTTCTTATTCCAAAGACAACACATGAAATCTATTCTCTCCATTGAAATAGTGAGTAAAATAATGAACACATTATTGCTTTAAGGTTAATACTAGCACAATCCTAAACTAGCACCTGAGTGGTTAACCTGCAAAGAGGTTAAGCACATAGTTAAAATCATCTAATTTGCTGCAATGTAAGACCACTACTGAGCAGGATGTGGCAAACCAAAACACCACAAAATTTGCCTTCTTAAGGTCCCGATTTTTTTTTATATAAAAAATTAAAACAGACAAATTCATACAGATACACTATATGTTAAACAGTATGTGGACACCCCTAATAATTATTCAACTGGTGAGCTAGCAAGTGCGTAAAATCCAGGTCATAGCCATGACATGCCGAACAATGGCGATACAATGGGTCATACCAAAGAGCTCAGACACTATAAATGTGGCACTGTCATAGGATTGCATATTTGGCACAAGTCTCTGTGTCAAGTAGAAGCATCTACGCGCAAACTCACAGAGTGAGGCTGCCAAGTGCTGAAGTGCGTAGAGTGTAAAAATGGCTTATCATCTGTTGCATCACTCAATGCAGAGTTCCAAACTGCCTCCCTAAACAGCATCGGCACAAGTTCTGTGCATCAGGAGCTTCATTAAATGGGTTTCATGGATAAGCAGCTGTACATCATCGCCAAGCATTGCCTTGGATTGATGTAAAGCACTCTGCTACAGGATTATGGAGCAGTGGAAACGTGTTTCCTTGAGGGATAAATATTCACTATATGGTAATGTGATGGAAGAGTCTAGTTGTGGTGGATGCCAAAAGATTTAAGGTCCATAAAGGTATGGTTTGACAAGTTTGACTTTTGACCATAAGGTATAATATGCGCATATCTCTTATGGAGATGTTAAAAAGGGGCATTATGGGTATAGTAGGCGTTTGTGTTGGGTTATGGCTTTTGTTATTAAACGTTTTTGCAATAATAAAAATTTGTTTTTTTTGGTTTTTTTTACTTTGATGGAGCAGGAAGTGTTTATATCTGTTTGGTGACTTCATCCAAATGGCAGGTAATGTCAGTGGATTTTGGTCCATGAGCACACAAAAAACATATTTAGGAATACAGGGTAATTAGTGAAAAAAGTGTTGTTTGTGGTTGATCAAATATGTTTCACTGTGGAATTCAATCAATAAAAAATAGCCTGTAAATGTGCCATTAGGTACCGAGAATAAGGATTGTGATCAGCAAAATTAAAAACAAAGACCTGATAATTAATGAAAATTATTGTTATCGGTTTGACATAAGTAGGTCTCATCTGCAGCTATTTACATGACAATAATTATTAAATGGTACATTATTATTAATCCCATAGTAAGGGGCATGCATTTGTACAATGCAAAACAAGGAAAAAAGGAAAAAAGTGGTGTGAGTGCTAGCTGGAAGGTATATTGCTATCTGTCCCTGTAGGGGATCATTGATTCCTAAGAAATGATCCAAAAAGGATGTATACAAAGAAGATGTGTGGGACAGAAGCGCTCCAGTTTGTGGAGTGCTTCTGTCCCGCACATCTTCTTTGTATACAATGCAAAACAAACAATACCGTCCAGCACCCAGGTCACTTGCACGCCACGTAGGGGTACAATGACACACTACCAATGATCCCAAAAGGATTCCAAATAATGTGGCAGCAATGGTGAAGTCAAACAAGTTTATTTAGCACAGCAAACACATCAAACACAGTGCTGTGCTAAATAAACTTGTTTGACTTTACCATTGCTGCCACATTATTTGGAATCCTTTTGCATGCATTTGTACAACAATCTGAAGCTCCAGTATATCCCTCTAAGGAACAGATTGTTACAAAGGTTGAGACAGTTCTGCTAACAGACAATACTATAACTCAACGTACATTAAATGTACAGCTTCACATTCACAATAATGTTTATTCTGTCTTCCTGACCTCCTGCATAATGCTTTCTGATCGACAAAATGTAAGGTGTTGCTCTTCATCATTCTTAAATACCTTAAATGCCTTTCTGAATTTATTAATTTCTTTATTTCAATGAAAACAGCATTCATATAAATTTCCTTTAATTCTGGTTCCAAAAAACAGCTGCACATTGCAAGCTGGGTAGTCAGAGCCTGAATCATAAACATAGGCTGATAAGTCTATTTTCCAACTTATGAGTTCACTTCTGTTGTTGTAGTTTCCCGCACATAGCAGGATGTCCCGTTTTTTTTGGCTCTGATCTCTTGTCGCATATTAAACAAGATTCATATACTGGCCGTGTACCAGCTTAATAGCTTGTTTTAATTCATCATTGTCTCTGCTTTGGCTGCCATTAAATTGCTCTAAATTAATGTATGTATACTAAATGAAGGATGGGAATAGGAATGAAGATTGTATAAAAGTTCTGCAATACTGTGATAAAATATAGTAAAGGGGATTATGCAAAAATGCGTCGCTCAATATTTACTAAATTGTTTGCATAAACTCCAGGGACTTTATTCGACATAGTTATTTACATAGAGGAGGATTTTTATCTTAGTTTTACCAACATAAACAACTATGGTAATAATTTGCTGAGCATAAAATAGTCAATGGCTGTTGAAAAGCAGTTGTGCCTATCTGCAAGTTATTTTGCACATTCAGCAAAAGTGTTCATAATCTTCAACCGCGACACACATCTGAAATGCAAATTCCTTCATCCTTATATGCTATGCTTTGAAAAATCTTCCCCTATTTATATCATCAGTGTTGTATAAGTATCATGTAATGACAATTATAGAATGTCACAAAAGTATTTCCATCTTGGTACTGATTTTTTTTTTTTTTTAATTAGCTTCTTAAACTATTCTCTGCAGATGTTATTACTGATATGAAGCTTTACATATTTTTTGCAGCAACTTAGTAGTAATAGTAAGTATTTCTTCAAAGAACAGATGAAATCAGTGTAAAAAACTGTTGGGTGTTTTTTCTTGCTTTCTATTTATATTTTATCAGGGCTTCAATAAGATGAAACAGGTGGGAAAAAAAGAATTTTCTGCTTAGATCTCTAAATACAAAAGGATTTCTCACCCCTATTTGTGCCAGCCTTTTCTGTACACTAAGGGGTCCATTTATAAAAGTTTCAAAAAGTAGAAGCAAGCGTATGTGAGAATAACTGCGTCACTTCGTGCCCTCAGAATTAGCGTCCAACGTCAAAATTGATCAAAATAAGACTCGTATATATTTGTGGCAAAGACTGATAAATTAGAAGCCAGACTAGCCGTGGATACATGGATTTATTAAACTATCTGCATTATAGAAAGGTTTAATATTTTGCCCTGTAGGACAAAATAAGCCAAGAGGTATCTGCACAAGGAATTTTTCTTAAAGACGTCTATTCCTGTAAGAAACGGTTTTCTGATATCAAGAGGTTCATGAAGGGGAAGCTGTCCAAAGAAAAACTGACAGCTTGCGGTACTGGTGGTGGCCTAAGGTATGTCACAGAGCTCAATGATTATGAGCGCTGTATCTTGGAGCGTCTGGGTCCTAAGGTAGTTGATGGAGTAAATGCACCTGGCAACAGCGAGCATTTACCCAATAAGTTGTTTGTCATACATGTCGCAAATAGGCTGGCATAACTAAATGTATAATTATTTTAAGTTGAATAAGTAAACCTTTCATATATTTACATATTTTTCTCTCTCTCGTGTGTTTAATGCCATGAAAGTATAATGTTATGTTACACAAACACACACACACATATATATATATATATATAATTTATTTTTAATATAATTTTGTATACATACTTTTGTTTTATAAATATATTTAAATAAATAAAGATATTGATTTCATAATATTATAAATAAATAAAGTTGCATATTGTATCTGCAAGCAACAGGTGGTGGAAGAATCGGGAGAGTTTGGACTTTGATAGACAAATGTTTGAGTGGCAGCAGCACATGAACATTGCACGTCAATCACGTGAACAACTGGATGTGATTAAAGGGAATCTGAATAGTGTGCTGCAGCTACTCAAAGACATAGAAATAACTGCTGAGTACACAAAAGGTTTATATTTTTTTATATTTACTGTTATTCTTAATGTTTTCCCACATTGAGGGCCAGATTACAAGTGAAGCACTAAACCTACAAGCGCAAAAAAAACGAACTTAGAATATTGCGTGCACGTTCATGTATTTCCCCATAGAAGTCAATGGAGAAAAAAGGTGGGAAAAAACATCCTACTCGCACGTAAACCCTTTAGCATATTCTCATGCATCCGGGGAGCTTTAAAACTTTAACTTTATTTCAAGCAGGGTAGAATCCAGGCAAAGTTCATCTGCGTGTATAGACAAACATGTAAAAGCACTTGTCTAGTTCCAGCAACGTAACAGGTCAGCTGACGCATTTTGGACAATGGCCTTAGTCATAGCTCCCCCTTAAAATAACGTTGTTGGGTAAAAACAAACATGATGTTGCTTAGCCTTCACCTATCGAATTTTAGCTTATCATAATACATGCTGTTCTTATTGTTTACCAAACATAAACATTAACATTTGTGTTCATCAATATTATACATATTTTCTCAAATGCTGTTACTTAAATGATACAATCTTCGTAGTTACGGACCCTTTGCTTAATGCTAAACATTTTTAGCTGGATAATAAAATGGAACAAACTCTTTTCAGTGCTATCCTTCTATGCCAAAATGCCAGCCTGTCTGTAGTTGAAAACCCCCCTCCTTGCTCTTTTGCCTATTCTCTTATAAACGGATCATTGTATTTTTACCATATGCCCTATATGCTTTACATAGAGCGCTAGTTGTATGATATTTGGGGATTTCTTATAGCCTTGCATTATGGTATTGGACAAAGCTTTTTCAGTCTATATAATACTGCATTGTATGTGTAGTGTGGACAAAATGAAATTTATATCTTCTTTTAAACTTAATTGTTTTCCCCTATGGATATACAAAGTACTGAGACTGTCACATAACTTACAAATTCTTCAATGCATTTATATATAAACATATTGCCTCATCTTGGTAGATTCAGTGTGGTCATAGCGAGAAATGTTTAGGGAAGAAAGCGTGACATTTTGTTTTATTTTATCCATACTTTGGTTTGATATGATGTTATCAATTAAACCTAATACATTGTATTATTTCATTACCAGAAATTTACTAGGTCAAGCTCTGAGTTCAGTCCTTGTGGCATCCTAGTTTAGAGTTTAAAAATCCAAAGCACCTCTTTTTTGGCAAGTAAATAATCCAAATCGCCACCTCTTTCTTGATTTTTAACTCTTTGTATATTAGTCCATCTAATTATTCAGAGGACTTAGAGTGTTTGTAGGTAAAATGTTAAATAATCCGTACTGTCAGGCTCCCTGCCTTAATGTTTGTCAAATGTTCACAAATTCTGCTTCTGGCCTCTCTCATTGTGAGGTCTACATATTGGACATTACAAATTGTGCATGTGAGAAGATAAATTATATCGGCCCTCTCTATGTTCAAATACTCTGACTGTGGCATCACTTCTGAATAGATTTCCTTGGGCCAAAAAATCACATGCCTTGCAGGTGTGATTACAGCATCTAAACACCTCCTTACTTGATAACCATGAACTAGTAGAAGCAGTTAAACTTGGTTGGTGCAACCATATTACTTATGGTCTTAGGCTTTCTGAAAGAAAACGTACATCCCCTTAATACCATTTGTACCAAGTCGTCATCTGCCATTAACAGGGAAAGATACTTCTTGACAATTCCACAAACCTTATCATAATGGTCACTAAAATGAGTCACAAATGTGACCCCTTCATATCTTTATTTTGTGGGAATATGCCTACTAGCCAAAAGATCCCCCCTTCTCAGTGACTGTACCTGGTCCCTCACTTCTCTAACCATGTATTTATCATACCCTCTACTCACTAGCCATTCAGTTAGATCCTCGGCATGTAACCTGTAGTCCTCTGTGGAGGTGCCGTTTCTTTTTAAACGTATAAACTGCCACTTTGCTACAGCTCTGAACACCTTTTTAGGGTAACAGCTTCTTGCTTAAAATAGTGAGTTACTTGATATAGGTTTCCTATATACTTCAGTTTTTATTCCAACAGTGTCTAATCCTGTCAGTCTGACATCTTGATAGTCTATCTGATCTTTTGCAAATTCAAATGTAAAACTAATCCTTATACTATTATTTTTCAAATAATCAATAAAGGGAAGTACCTGTTGTCCACTACCTGCCCAGACCATAAGGAGGTTGTCTCTATACCTCCTATAAAAAGATATACATGGCCTGAAAGGGTTTCTATCTCCATAGATGTGGGACAGTTCCCACCAACCCATGAAAAGGATGGTGTATGATAGCGTAAATTTTCCTCCATCGATGTCCCACATCTCTGGAGGTAGAATTTCCCCTCAAATGAAAAATAATTATGGGTCAAAAGAAACAAAGTAACCCTCAAAATATATTCACAAAAGGAAGGACACCATATAGGGCCCATATATTAACTGTAAGTCACCTTCGGCTAGATTACGAGTTGTGCGTTAGGCTTAAAAGCAGCGTTAAGAGGTCCTAACGCTGCTTTTTAACGCCTGTTGGTATTACGAGTCTTGCAGGTACAGGTGTACTGCTCACTTTTTTGGCCAGACTTTGAAATACCGCAAATCCACTTACGTAAATTGCGTATCCTCTTTTTTCAATGGGACTTGCATAGCGCCGGTATTACGCGTCTGCCAAAAAGTTAGCGGTAGACCCTCTCCTGTCAAGACTGGTACCGCATTTTCGTCAGTAGTTAAGAGTTTTACACTACAACGCCGTAGCATAAAACTCTTAACTAAAGTGCTAAAAAGTACACTAACACCCATAAACTACCTATTAATCCCTAAACCGAGGCCCTCCCACTTCGCAAACACTAAAAGAAAATGTTTAACCCCTAATCTGTCGAACCGGACATCGCCGCCACCATAATACATATATTAACCCCTAAACCTCCGCACTCCCGCCTCGCAAACATTAGTTAAATATTATTAACCCTAATCTGCCAACCCTAACATCGCCGCCACCTACCTACATTTATTAACCCCTAATCTGCCGCCCCCAACGTCGCCGCCACTATATTAAAGTTATTAGCCCCTAAATCTAAGTCTAACCCTAACACCCCCTAACTTAAATATAATTAAAAGAAATCTAACTAAAAATTCCTATCATTAACTAAATTATTCCTATTTAAAACTAAATACTTACCTGTAAAATAAACCCTAAGCTTGCTGCAATATAACAAATAGTTACATTGTAGCTATTTTAGGATTTATTTTTATTTTACAGGCAAATTTGTATTTATTTTAACTAGGTAGAATAGTTTTTAAATAGTTATTAACTATTTAATAACTACATAGCTAAAATAAATACAAAAGTACCTGTAAAATAAAACCTAACCTAAGTTACAATTATACCTAACACTACACTACAATTAAATAAATTAACTAAATTAAATACAATTAAATAAATTACATACAATTACCTTAATTAAATAAAATTAGCTAAAGTACAAAAAAAACACTAAATTACAGAAAATAATTAATTATATAATAATAATAACAAATTACAGAAATTTAAACTAATTACATCTAATCTAATAGCCTTATTAAAATAAAAAAGCCCCCCCAAAATAAAAATAAACCCTAGCCTAAACTAAACTACCAATAGTCCTTAAAAGGGCCTTTTGCGGGGCATTGCCCCAAAGTAATCAACTCTTTTACCTGTAAAAAAAATACAAACAACCCCCCCCCAACAGTAAAACCCACCACCCAC
Organism: Bombina bombina; assembly: GCF_027579735.1. Classification (NCBI taxonomy): domain Eukaryota; kingdom Metazoa; phylum Chordata; class Amphibia; order Anura; family Bombinatoridae; genus Bombina; species Bombina bombina. Next base: position 702,473,630 of record NC_069502.1, on the reverse strand, counting down.
ACAACCAACCCCCCAAATAAAAACCTATCTAAAAAAAACCTAAGTTCCCCATTGCCCTGAAAAGGGCATTTGGATGGGCATTGCCCTTAAAAGTGCAGTTAGCTCTTTTGCCACCCAAAGTCCCTAACCTAAAAATAAAACCCACCCAATACACCCTTAAAAAAGATCGACTTACCGGGAGACGTCTCCATCCAAGCCGGGCGAAGTGGTCCTCCAGACGGGCAGAAATCTTTATCCAAGCCGGGCAGAAGTGGTCCTCCAGAAGTCTTCATCCAGACGGTATCTTCTATCTTCATCCATCCGGTGCGGAGCAGGTCCATTTTCAAGACATCCGACACGGAGCATCCTCTTCTGGCGACGACTAAAACCGAATGAAGGTACCTTTAAGTGACGTCATCCAAGATGGTGTCCCTTAGATTCCGATTGGCTGATAGAATTCTATCAGCCAATCAGAATTAAGGTAGAAAAATTAATATTGGCTGATGCAATCAGCCAATAGGATTGAAGTTACACCAGCTCACCGCTGACTTAAGCAGCGCTGGTGTTGGAGTGCAGTAATGAGCAAAATTTTGCTCAACGCTCACTTCCTGTATTTTAACGAGGAGTTTCTGAAAACTCGTAATACCAGCGCTGTAGGTAAGTGAGCGGTGAGGGAAAACTGCTTGTTAGCACCGCACAGCCTCTAACGCAAAACTCGTAATCTAGGTGCCTGATTGGTTGTCCCATTTCATGTCTGACATTAGTACCAGTAATTCTTTAGTATCTCTTGGGTATGAGTATAGATTTTCCTCTAAGGGATGCAATATTTCATCTAGATATTGGGAAAACGGCTCTGTAAGTGATCCTATTCCACTTACGATTGGCCTACTGGTCACATTCTCAAGTGACTTATGCACTTTCGGTAAGTGGTTAAATATCGGTATCACAGGTTGGTCCACTAGTAAGAAGGAGGTTTTATCCTGGTTAAAAATACCCAGGTCCCTTCCCTCATCTATCAGGTGACTGATTTATCTTCTGTACCTTGCTGTGGGATCACCCTGTAATACCGAATATTGTGATGTGTCTTCTATTTGTTTCCAGGCTTCTCTCATGAACCATATGTTGTCCATCACTACCACAAAGCCCCCTTATCAGCTGCCCTGATAGTAATGCATTTGTTGGACTTCAAGTCTCTAAGGGCCTGTTTCTCTTTCCATGTTAGATTGCCCTTGTGGGAGTGATCCACCGCATATGCTAATTCAGTGAGATATTTCTCTACTCTCTTTTGAAAGATCATTCGCATAGAACCCCTATCCTGTATGGGGTAGAACCTAGAGGGCCATTTAAAATTAGGGAGGTTTGCTGAAAAAATCTCCCCATCCCTTTGTAATGTACTGCAAATGGCTCATGCTATATGTTACAAATAGAAATCAGAGGTACTTTTTTACTCCCTCCCTGTGGACCGGGTTACCTATAAGGGATAATGGAATTATTAACCACACCACCAAGTTTATCTTTTTTCCCTGGGATTATTGGTGTATAATAAGTGGGCTTTAAAATTGACTTTGACGTTTGTTTTTTGGATTATGATATAAATATTTCACATTCCAATGTTCTTCACATAGAAGAATATGTTCTATTTATTCATAGATAAATATTTCTACATATATATAATGGTATTTTGATACAATATATATCTATAGCTATATTTTCTTTTCTAAGATATGGTGAGTACACGGATTCATCATTTACTGTTGGGAATACCACTCCTAGCCAGCAGGAGGAGGCACAAAAGCACCACAGCAAAGCTGTTAAGTATCACTTCCCTTCCCACAACCCCCAGTCATTTTCTTTGCCTTCAGTGCAAGGAGGAGGTGAAGTTTTGGTGTCTGAAGAAAATTGGATTTATCTAACTTCAATCAAGATTTTATTATTTTGTAAGCCAGAGTAGGTTTGCTCCGATCTTCCCTCTCAAGATTGGGTCTAGCCGTACTCCACGTTAGTCCCTTCAGTAGGGCAATGGTGGCTTTAAAGCAGTTAGGGACTTGTGAGGTGGACCTTGCTGCATTTTCCAAACATATTTGCTGCCCATGGTACAGAAAGCCAGAGTAGGTTTACTTTGTTCTTTCTTTTTTCTCCAGGTCTCTTTGAGGAGTGGCATCCTCTCACACTGTGTAGCAGTCCTCCTGCTGGATGATCAGACTGCACTGCCTTTTGTCTTCTGGGCATGGGAGACTGTGCATTTTAAAGGATCCTGCAAGATACTAATTTGGGACATAATATATCATAGTTAGGATATTACTTATAGCAGTGAGCAGGCACTTAATGTAAATTGTGAGAGAGACTGTATTACCCCTTTATTGGTGATGAAGGGGTTAATCGTTTTTAGTGAGGCTAATATTTTATTTGTGCACTGGCGCTTTTTAACATTTTAAGAGGTTTAAAGGGACAGTCTAGTCAAAATACAAAAACTTCCATGATTCAGATAGGGCATGTCATTTTTAACAACTTTCCAATTTACTTTTATCATCAAATTTGCTTTGTTCCCTTGGTGGTATTTTTTAAAAGCTTAACCTAGGTAGGCTCAAACTGATTTCTAAACCGCCTCTTAGCTCAGAGAATTTTGAAAGTTTTTCACAGTACTAGTTCATGTGTGTCATATAACATTGTGCTCACTCCCGTAGAGTTATTTAGGATTCTGCACTGATTGGCTAAACTGCATGTCTATCAAGGGTACTGTAATAAGGGGGCAGTCTGCAGAGGCTTAGATAAAAGGTAATCCCAGAGGTAAAACATATATAAATATAACTGTGTTGGTTATGCAAAACTGGGGAAGGAATAATAAAGGGATTATCTTTTTAAACTATAAAAATTCTGATGTAGACTGTCCCTTTAATGTGATCTACAGTCTGGTGGACGTCAGGCCAACGGGCTTATATCTTGTTCCTACAGCGATATTGCAGTACTGGTAACTGCATATCGGGACATTAGTTTTATTTTCATGCTTTATTTAACCTTTACTCTTCATGTCTCTCAGGATGAGATAAAGAGTCTGGGATTTAGCACGCCATATATATTTATTGCGCTCTGTGTTTTTTAAACTGTTGGCTCCGCCTCCATATTTTTTAGTAAGAATGGAGCAGCGCCATTTTGACTGTTGCGGTAGCGCTCACGTGACCCGGCTCCTTCTCTGTCTAAGAACGGAGTGGCGGGCTTGTATACAGTCGCAGTGTTTAGAGACTGTATTGTCGTCAATGCACAATGTTTTTTGTTCCTTTCTTTCATGCGGCTGCTAGTTAATGTCGCTCTAAGAGAAGCGCTTTTGATTGCTCTTTGCCTAATGTAAAAATTTATTTTAAGTATCATCACGACTATTTAAATATTTGTCCCAATAAAGTATTTTCTTTAGTTAGAGGGAATTGGGGTAATTCTCTTTGGAGCAGGGGTCTGTTCCTATATATATCTAGGTTAATCCTGTTTTAAAGCCTCTATGCACTTAAAGTGACAGTGCTTATTTTTAAGTGGTTGATGTTTTGAATATTTTTTTAATGTTTGTTTGTTTATGGAGCTTGAGTCCTGCTCCAACGAACAAGTGTATGTTCTGCAAGGAACTTTTAAAATTAAAGCAATTATGTTTTAGCTAGCCTCATGACTCTCAGGATGATGCTGTTTAGGCAATGCCACCTTGTTCTCCTTAAACGTCCCAAGCCTCAATGGCGTCACATGCAGTGCCTTGCGGTTCCTCTAAATCTCCTATAGGAGTTTATTTTCTGGCAGAAATTGCTGTTCAGATATTATCTGCAGCATTGCCTGTTTTTTCCTTTTTCTAAAGGGAAAACGCAAGAGGAAAATTTGAGATTTAGATAACAAGGTTTCTGTTCTTCCCAATGCTAACCATGTTGCCTTCCTTCCTAAGTCTACTGAGGAGGATATGTCGTTAGCTTCTGATGGTGAAATCTCAAATTCAGACAGTATTATTCCTTCATCTGATGCTGAAGTGGTATCCTTCAGATTCATGCTTGAACACCTCGTGTATGGTTAAAGGAGGTTTTAGCTACTTTGGACGACGCTGTTACTCCTGTCGTTGTCAACCCTAGGAAGTTTAGTAAACTTTATTATTTCTATGATGTTCCTTCCTATGTGAAAGTGTTTCTATACCGTGATATGGAGATTTTTCACAGGAACAGGAGAAGCCAGAGATACCTTTCTCTCTGTCTCCCGTCTTTTAAAGGATGTTTCCTGTCATTGTCTTCATTAAAGATCATGGTGCACAGTGTTTTAAGTAGAAGGGATTTTTTCTACTATGGTTTTAAGATACAACCTCTATAGAGGATAACTGCTCCTTTCGGATCCATGACCAAGAAGCTTGGGGTTAAATGGATCATCTTGATTTTCAATTGGAAACCTGCAGTTTGTATTGCCACTGTGTCAAGTGTTGCATCTTTTGGTGCGATGCCTTGTCTGAATCATTTCTGATAGAGACTCCTTGACGGAGATCCAGGACAGAATTAAGGCTCTTAAGCTAGCCAAGTCTTTTATTTCTTTCATGTAATTAGCAAGAGTCCATGAGCTAGTGACGTATGGATATACATTCCTACCAGGAGGGGCAAAGTTTCCCAAACCTTAAAATGCCTACAAATACACCCCTCACCACACCCACAATTCAGTTTTACAAACTTTGCCTCCGATGGAGGTGGTGAAGTAAGTTTGTGCTAGATTCTACGTTGATATGCGCTCCGCAGCAAGTTGGAGCCCGGTTTTCCTCTCAGCGTGCAGTGAATGTCAGAGGGATATGAGGAGAGTATTGCCTATTTGAATGCAGTGATCTCCTTCTAAGGGGTCTATTTCATAGGTTCTCTGTTATCGGTCGTAGAGATTCATCTCTTACCTCCCTTTTCAGATCGACGATATACTCTTATATATACCATTACCTCTGCTGATTCTTGTTTCAGTACTGGTTTGGCTATCTGCTATATGTAGATGAGTGTCCTGGGGTAAGTAAGTCTTATTTTTTGTGACACTCCTAGCTATGGTTGAGCACTTTGTTTATAAAGTTCTAAATATATGTATTCAAACATTTATTTGCCTTGACTCAGAATGTTCAACTTTCCTTATTTTTCAGACAGTCAGTTTCATATTTGGGATAATGCATTTTAATTTAACATTTTTTACCTTAAAATTTGACTCTTTCCCTGTGGGCTGTTAGGCTCGCGGGGGCTGAAAATGCTTCATTTTATTGCGTCATTCTTGGCGCAGACTTTTTTGGCGCAAAAATTCTATTTCCGTTTCCGGCGTCATACGTGTCGCCGGAAGTTGCGTCATTCTTTGACGTTATTTTGCGCCAAAAATGTCGGCGTTCCGGATGTGGCGTCATTTTTGGCGCCAAAAAGCATTTAGGCGCCAAATAATGTGGGCGTCTTATTTGGCGCGAAAAAATATGGGCGTCACTTTTGTCTCCACATTATTTATGTCTCATTTTTTATTGCTTCTGGTTGCTAGAAGCTTGTTCTTTGGCATTTTTTCCCATTCCTGAAACTGTCATTTAAGGAATTTGATCAATTTTGCTTTATATGTTGTTTTTTTCTTTTACATATTGCAAGATGTTCCACGTTGCAACTGAGTCAGAAGATACTTCAGGAAAATCACTGCACAGTGCTGGAGCTACCAAGCTAAGTGTATCTGCTATAAACTTTTGGTATCTGTTTCTCCAGCTGTTATTTGTATTGCATGTCATGTCAAACTTATTAATGCAGATAAAATTTCCTTTAGTACTGTTACATTACCTGTTGCTGTTCCGTCAACATCTAATTTTCAGAGTGTTCCTGATAACATAAGAGATTTTATTTTTTAAATCCATTAAGAAGGCTATGTCTGTTATTTCTCCTTCTAGTATACATAAAAGTCTTTTAAAACTTCTCTTTTTTCAGATGAATTTTTAAATGAACATCATCATTCTGATACTGATAATGGTTCTTCTGGTTCAGAGGTTTCTGTCTCAGAGGTTGATGCGGATAAATCTTTGTATTTGTTCAAGATGGAATTTATTCGTTCTTTACTTAAAGAAGTGTTATTTGCATTAGAAATAGAGGATTCTGGTCCTCTTGATACTAAATGTAAACGTTTAAATAAGGTTTTTAAATCTCCTGTAGTTATTCCAGAAGTGTTTTATCTCCCTGATGCTATTTCTGAAGTAATTTCCAGGGAATGGAATAATTTGGGTAATTTATTTACTCCTTCTAGACGTTTAAGCAAATTATATCCTGTGCCATCTGACAGATTAGAGTTTTTTGGGACAAAAATCCCTAAGGTTATGGGGCTGTCTCTACTCCTGCTAATGTACTACTATTCCTACGGCAGATAGTACTTCATTTAAGGATCCTTTAGATAGGAAAATTGAATCCTTTCTAAGAAAAGCTTACTTATGTTCAGGTAATCTTCTTAGACCTGCTATATTTTTAGCGGATGTTGCTGCAGCTTCAACTTTTTGGTTAGAAGCTTTAGCGCAACAAGTAACAGATCATAATTTTATAGCATTATCATTATTCTATAACATGCTAATAATTTTATTGGTGATACCATCTTTTGATATCATTAGAGTTGATGTCAGGTATATGTCTCTAGCTATTTTAGCTAGAAAAGCTTTATGGACTTGGAATGCTGACATGTCTTCTAAGTCAACTTTGCTTTCCCTTTCTTTCCAGGGTAAATAATCATTTTCGTTCCTTTCCTCACAAGGAACAAAAACCTGATCCTTCATCCTCAGGAGCGGTATCAGTTTGGAAACTATTTCCAGTTTGGAATATATCCAAGCCTTATAGAAACCTATAGCCAGCTCCTAAGTACCTATGAAGGTGCGGCCCTTATTCCAGCTCAGCTGGTATGGGGCAGATTACGTTTTCTTCAAAGAAATTTGGATCAATTCCGTTCTTAATCTCTGGTTTCAGAAACATTGTTTCAGAAAGGTACAGAATTGGCTTCAAGTTAAGGCCTCCTGCTAAGAGATTCTTTTCTTTCCCGTGTCCCAGTTAACACAGCAAAGGCTCAGCATTTCTGAAATGTGTTTCAGATCTAGAGTTGGCTGGAGTATTTATGCCAGTTCCAGTTCTGGAACAGGGGCTGGGGTTTTATTTTATCTCTTCATTGTACCAAAGAAGGTCAATTCCTTCAGACCAGTTCCGGATCTATCATTATTGAATCGTTATGTTAGGATACCAACATTCAAGATAGTTACTGTAGGACTATCCTGCCTTTTGTTTTGCAAGGGCATTATATGTCTACAATAGATTTACAGGATGTGTATCTGCATATTCCGATTCATCCAGATCACTTTTAGTGTCTGAGATTCTCTTTTTAGACAAGCATTACCAGTTTTGTGGCTCTACCGTTTGGCATAGCCTCAGTTCCAAGAATTTTTTTCAAAGGTTCTCGGTGCCCTTCTTTCTGTAATCAGAGAATAGGGTTTTGGTATTTCCTTATTTGGACGATATCTTGGTACTTGCTCAGTCTTCTCATTTTCGAAGAATCTCATACGAATCGACTTGTGTTGTTTCTTCAAGTTCATAGTTGGAGGATCAATTTACCAATCAGTTCATTGATTCCTCAGACAAGGGTAACCTTTTTAGGTTTCTAGATAAATTCAGTGTCTATGACTCTGTCCTTGTCAGACAAGAGAAGTTTAACATTGATATCAGCTTGTCAAAACCTTCAGTCACAATCATTCCCTTTGGTAGCCTTATGCATGGAAATGTTGGGTCTTAGGACTGCCGCATCAGATGTGATCTCCTTTGCTCGTTTTCACATGCGACCTCTTCAGCTCTGTATGCTGAACCAATGGTGCAGGGATTACTCAAAGATATCTCAATTAATATCTTTAAACCGATTTTACAACACTCTCTGACATGGTGGACAGATCACCATCGTTTAGTTCAGGGGGCTTCTTTGTTCTTCCGACCTGGACTATAATCTCAACAGATGCAAGTCTTACAGGTTGGGGAGCTGTGTGGGGGTATCTGACGGCACAAGGGGTTTGGGAATCTCAGGAGGTGAGATTTCCGATCAATATTTTGGAACTCCGTGCAATTTTCAGAGCTCTTCAGTCTTGGCCTCTTCTGAAGAGAGAGTTGTTAATTTGTTTTCAGATAGACAATGTCACAACTGTGGCATACATTAATCATCAAGGAGGGACTCACAGTCCTCTGGCTATGAAAGAAGTATCTCGAATTTTGGTTTGGGCGGAATCCAGCTCCTGTCTAATCTCTGCGGTTCATATCCCAGGTATGGACAATTGGAAAGCGGATTATCTCAGTCGCCAAACGTTACATCCGGGCGAATGGTCTCTTCACCCAGAGGTATTTCTTTAGATTGTTCAAATGTGGGAACTTCCAGAAATAGATCTGATGGCTTCTCATCTAAACAAGAAACTTCCCAGGTATCTGTCCAGATCCCGGGATCCTCAGGCGGAGGCAGTGGATGCATTATCACTTCCTTGGAAGTATCATCCTGCCTATATCTTTCCGCCTCTAGTTCTTCTTCCAAGAGTAATCTCCAAGATTCTGAAGGAATGCTCGTTTGTTCTGCTGGTAGCTCCGGCATGGCCTTCACAGGTTTTGGTATGCGGATCTTGTCCGGATGGCCTCTTGCCAACCGTGGACTCTTCCGTTAAGACCAGACCTTTTGTCTCAAGGTCCTTTTTTCCATCAGGATCTGAAATCCTTAAATTTAAAGGTATGGAGATTGAACGCTTGATTCTTGGTCAAAGAGGTTTCTCTGACTCTGTGATTAATACTATGTTACAGGCTCGTAAATCTGTATCCAGAGAGCTATATTATAGAGTCTGGAAGACTTATATTTCTTGGTGTCTTTCTCATCATTTTTCTTGGCATTCTTTTAGAATGCCGAGAATATTACAGTTTCTTCAGGATGGTTTAGATAAGGGTTTGTCCGCAAGTTCCTTGAAAGGTCAAATCTCTGCTCTTTCTGTTCTTTTTCACAGAAAGATTGCTATTCTTCCTGATATTCATTGTTTTGTACAAGCTTTGGTTCGTATAAAGCCTGTCATTAAGTCAATTTCTCCTCCTTGGAGTTTGAATTTGGTTCTGGGGGCTCTTCAAGCTCCTCCATTTGAACCTATGCATTCATTGGATATTAAATTACTTTCTTGGAAAGTTTTGTTCCTTTTGGCCATCTCTTCTGCCAGAAGAGTTTCTGAATTATCTGCTCTTTTTTGTGAGTCTCCTTTTCTGATTTTTCATCAGGATAAGGCGGTGTTGCGAACTTCTTTTGAATTTTTACCTAAGTTGTGAATTCCAACAACATTAGTAGAGACATTGTGGTTCCTTCATTATGTCTTAATCCTAAGAATTCTAAGGAGAAATCGTTGCATTCTTTGGATGTTATTAGAGCTTTGAAATATTATGTTGAAGCTACTAAGTCTTTCCGAAAGACTTCTAGTTTATTTGTTATCTTTTCCGGTTTTAGAAAGGCCAGAAAACTTCTGCCATTTCTTTGGCATCTTGGTTGAAATCTTTAATTCATCTTGCCTATGTTGAGTCGGGTAAGACTCCGCCTCATAGGATTACAGCTCATTCTACTAGGTCAGTTTCTACTTCCTGGGCGTTTAGGAATGAAGCTTCGGTTGATCAGATTTGCAAAGCGGCAACTTGGTCCTCTTTGCATACTTTTACCAAATTCTACCATTTTGTTGTATTTTCTTCTTCTGAAGAAATTTTTGGTAGAAAAGTACTTCAGGCAGCGGTTTCAGTTTGAATCTTCTGCTTATGTTTTTCATTAAACTTTATTTTGGGTGTGGATTATTTTCAGCAGGAATTGGCTGTCTTTATTTTATCCCTCCCTCTCTAGTGACTCTTGTGTGGAAAGATCCACATCTTGGGTAGTCATTATCCCATACGTCACTAGCTCATGGACTCTTGCTAATTACATGAAAGAAAACATAATTTATGTAAGAACTTACCTGATAAATTCATTTCTTTCATATTAGCAAGAGTCCATGAGGCCCGCCCTTTTTTTTTGGTGGTTATGATTTTTTTGTATAAAGCACAATTATTCCAATTCCTTATTTTATATGCTTTCGCACTTTTTTCTTATCACCCCACTTCTTGGCTATTCGTTAAACTGAATTGTGGGTGTGGTGAGGGGTGTATTTGTAGGCATTTTAAGGTTTGGGAAACTTTGCCCCTCCTGGTAGGAATGTATATCCATACGTCACTAGCTCATGGACTCTTGCTAATATGAAAGAAATGAATTTATCAGGTAAGTTCTTACATAAATTATGTTTTTTTATGCTACCAGGCAAGTGTTTAAGCCAGGAACCAAGATCTGGCTTTGATGTGCTAGCCACAGGGTGTTGTGACTTATTATTGGTCAGTACAAACTTCTAACGCTTCCTTACAAGGGTGAGACCTTGTTTGGTCTTGGTCTGGCAGAAATATTTCTAATATTATGGGTGGAAAAGGGTATTTTCTACCACAAGTCTAGAAGAATAGATAAAGACCTTCAACTGAGTCTGGTTCTGTATGAAGGATTTGCTCCGGTCTGGGATCGGACCAAGTGAGGGGCTCAATTTCTCTGTTTCCTTCTATCATAGATATGAGATGTCCCAGATAAGCTGTGGACATAGTATCTCAGGGTTACTAGATAGAATTCTAAACCCGCCCAGAGGTAGGTTCCATCTCTCAAGTTTATCTGCAGATCAGATAATGGAGAGGCATTTTTGGATCTGATGGCATCTTGACAGACTGCTAAGCTTCAAAGGTGCGGTCTAAGGTGAAGAGATCCCAGACCGCTCTGCTAGATGCTCTGGTGGTCCATTGGGATTTCAGGCAGGTATACCTGTTTCTTCCATTTGCTCTCTTTCCACGAGTCATTTCTTGTACAAACAAGAGAGAGCATTGATGATTCTAATAGTCCCTGCGTGGCCTCGCAGGATCCGGTATGCAGACCTAGTGGCCATGTCATTTCTCCCACCTTGGAGACTATCTCGGAGGAAGGACTTTCTGATTCAGGGTTCCTTCATCCAAATCTAGTTTTCTCTGAAGCTGACTGTTTGGGGTTGAAAGCTTAGTTTTGTCTAAGCATGGTTTTTCTGAGTCATTGAGACCATGACTCAGACTCTCAAGCCTGTTACAAGAAGGATTTGGCGCAAATATCTTTATTGGTTTGAATCCAAGGCTACTCTTGGAATAGGGTTAGGATTCCTAGAATGGTCTGGAGAAGAGTTTGTCAGTCAGTACTCTGAAGGGTCAGATTTCTGCTTTATCTGTTTTGCTGCATAAGCGTCTGGCAGACGTGCCAGATGTGGAATTTTTTTGTCAGGCCTTGGTCAGAATCAGACCTGTGTTTAAGTCTGTTGCTCCTCCTTGGAGCCTTAACCTTGGTCTTTAAGTTTTACAGCAGGCTCCGTTTGTGCCATTGGATTCCATATATATTAAGTTATTATCTTGGAAGGTTTTGTTTCGTATTGCTATCTCTTCTGCTCGGAGCGTCTCTGAACTCTCAGCTTTGCAGTATGATTCACCCTATCTTATCTTTCATGCCGATAAGGGTTTTTTTTCGTACTGAGGTAAGTTTTCTTCCTAAAGTGGTTTCGGACAGAAATATTAATCAGGAAATTGTTGTTCCTCTATGTCCTAATCCTTCTCACAAAGAACATTTGTTGCACAACTTGGATGTTGTACATGCTTTGAAATTTTATTTACAGGCGACTAAGGATTGCCCTGTTTGTTTGTTTCTCTGGGAAACGTAAAGGTAAGAACACTACTGCTACTTCTCCTTCTCTCTGATGGAGAAGTATAATTCATTTTGCTTATGAGACTGCTGGACAGCAGCCTCCTGATAGAATTACAGCTCATTCCACTAGGGCTGTCTCCTCATCTTGGGCATTCAAAAATGAAGCTTCTGTGGAACAGAGTTGCAAGGCTGCAACTTGGTCTTCTCTACATATTTTTTTTCCAAATTTTCCAAATTTGATATTGTTACCTCGGCTGAGGCTTCTTTTAGGAGAAAGGTTCTTCAAGCGGTGGTACCTTCTATTTAGGCCTGCCTGTCTTGTCCCTCACTATTTATGTGTGTACTGTAGTTTGGGTATTGGTTCCCAACAGTAAATGATGAATCTGTGGACTCACCATATCTTAGGAAAGAAAACAAAATTTATACTCAGGTACATATTATATATTATATATTTGAAAACTATGTAGAAAAGACTCTTATGTTTTCAACTTCCTATATTACCCTCCTTAGGCATAGACAATCCTCTAAGTTTATATATATATATATATATATATATATATATATGTGTGTGTGTGTGTGTTATTTGAGTATTTTAAATAGATTTGAAAATTATAACAATTCATTTCAAATGATTCTTTCAAAGTTTCTACCTTATGCTTTCAACCATACATATGTTTCAAAGTAGATTACTTTGCTATTCCATGGAGACGTGACGTCTAAACTTTGTGTATTTGAACTCAGTATTGGACAATTTAACACCTAAATGATGAGAGCTACATCCTCTAAGAGTGTTTGTATATTCCATTATCCTTACAGACAGACCGTCTGATCCTTCAGATAGTAAAAATCCTTATACAGGCTTCCTTTGAAGTGGATAATTGAGACATCCTGGCCTCTAATGTGTATCTGGTCACAGCAGGCAGTCTGTGTATTGAATGTAGAGGGGGTTTGGGGCTGGAAATTCTGATTTTAGAAATTAACTTACATTAGCCAGTTTCATCTACAAATTAATTATTTTATCTTATCATATATAGGTATGTGTCTATATATATATATATATATATATATATATATATATATATATATATTATCGAATGTCACTCAGCAATAGCCTGACATAAAATATATACAGGTATATGAGAATATCTATTTACAAATTGGAACATGAAATATTTACAGTTAATACACAGTATAACACTATTTAATATAAATATTACATAAATATGTTTTTCATCTACTTAACTGCAAAGGGCTCAAATGCACATATATACAGTATCCCACAAAAGTGAGTACACCCCTACATTTTTGTAAATATTTTATTATATCTTTTCATGTGACAACACTGAAGAAATTACACTTTGCTACAATGTAAAGTAGTGAGTGTACAGCCTGTTTAACAGTGTAAATTTGCTGTCCCCTCAAAATAACTCGAAATACAGCCATTTATGTCTAAACCATTGGCAACAAAAGTGAGTACACAAGTGTCAATATTTTGTGTGGCCACCATTCTTTTTCAGCACTGCCTTAACCCTCTTGGGCATGAAGTTCACCAGAACTTCACAGGTTGCCACTGGAGTCCTCTTCCACTCATGACGAAATCACAGAGCTGATGGATGTTAGAGACCTTGCGCTCCCCCACCTTCCGTTTGAGGATGCCCCACAGATTTTCAATAGGGTTTAGGTCTGGAGACATGCTTGGCCAGTCCATCACCTTTACCCTCAGCTTCTTTAGCAAGGCATTGGTAGTCTTGAAGGTGTGTTTGGGGTCTTTATCATGTTGGAATACTGCCCTGCGGCCCAGTCTCCGAATGGAGGGGATCATGCTCTGCTTCAGTATGTCATGGCATTCGTGGTTCCCTCAATGAACTGTAGCTCTCCAGTGTTGGCAGCACTCATGCAGGCCCAGACCATGATACTCCCACCACCATGCTTGACTGTAGGCAAGACACACTTGTCTTTGTACTCCTCACCTGGTTGCCGCCACACACGCTTGACACCATCTGAACCAAATAAGTTTATCTTGGTCTCATCAGACCATAGGACATGGTTCCAGTAATCCATGTCCTTAGTCTGCTTGTCTTCAGCAAACTGTTTGCTGGCTTTCTTGTGCATCATATTTAGAAGATGCTTCCTTCTGGGACGACAGCTATGTAGACCAATTTAATGCAGTGTGCGGCATATGGTATGACCCCCCACCCCTTCAACCTCTTCAGCAATGCAGACGCTGAGCATGTGCACTCAACTTCTTTGGTCGACCATGGCGACGCCTGTTCTAAGTGAGAGAGTGTGAGAACGATAACACTAAATTTAACACACCTACTCCCCATTCACACCTGAGACATGAAACCGGGGAGGGAAAATGGCTAATTGGGCCCTATTTGTACATTTCCACTTAGAGGTGTACTCACCTTTGTTGCCAACAGTTTAGACCTTAATGGCTGTGTGTTGAGTTATTTTGAGAGGACAGCAAATTTAAACTGTTATACAGGCTGCACACTCACTACTTTACATTGTAGCAATGTGTCATTTCTTCAGTGTTGTCACATAAAAAGATATAATAAAATATTTACAAAAATGTGAGGGGTGTACTCACTTTTGTGGATACTGTGTAAAATATATATATATATATATATATATATATATATATATATATATATATATATATATATATATATACTGTATATGTCTTGTCACTGGTTCACATCTTGTCACAGGTTCACATAGAAAATAAAATAAAATTATAACGGTATACGCGCACATTTGCTATTAAAACCATGGATGATAACAGAAACAATGGGGGGCTCTGCATCTGAATATTTCTGCTAGGGGCTTGTGCACAAATAGTACCAGGAGATGGTACTGGTCTGGCCAGAGGCGTAACTAGAAACCACAGGGCCCAGGTGCAAGAATCTAAGAAGGGGCCCCCCACCCCAAAAAAAGTGAATTTGATACATATCTTTTTTTTTTCTTTTTTTTTACATTTAACACAGAAAAAAAATGTGAATCAGATTACATGTCTGCAAAAGGAGGTACCCTGTGCCCACAGTCTGTGAGATGGTCTAACCCCTATTACTGTATATAGTGACACTGTTTAACCAACCAGTACTGTATATAGTGAGTCAGTGACACAGTCTGTAATCTGCCGGTGAGATGGCTGGGCTGACCCTACCCGCCCCAGTACTTTATAAAGTGACCACAGTAGTCTGTTTCATTGTCCAGCCCCTGTACTGTATATAGTGGTACTGTATAGACTGACACTGTTTACACCCCACCCCCCCATGCTGTAGTAACATGGTTTGTAATTTGCTGGTTCCACAAACATACACATACACACATGCATAAATACACACACAGTCACATACATACATACATACACACACACACACAAACACCAATGGGTAAAACAGAAATACTAACCCCTGTAGTCACGTCACACTCACATGATATCAGTGCAGGCAGTGGCAGGTCAACGTTTTTTTGTTTTTAGCTGGGCCCCCACCCTTGCACCCCCTGTAGTTTCGCCCCTGGGTTTGGCAACAACCTCTGCCTTCATCTGCTCTGTGTACCCCCATGATGCTTTATGTCTGTTGTAATGGTTGGGCTGACTAAAAAGGACTCTAGTAAAGCTAGGCGCGAATGATCACTCCTTGGGGTTATCTTTAAAAAATAAGGTCTCAGGTGGTGTGGTGGCCTAACACTGAGTATTGGTTATTTCTTGATATTTGAAAACACATCACAAGATATTTTTACATAAATAATAATTATATTTTATATACTCAATAATATTTTTGGTATATATTAGTTTGTAAAAGCATTTGTTTAGTATTAGTTAGGTAGTTTGCTTGTTAGATGCTTAATAGATAGATACATAGAAAGACAGATAGAAAGATAGATTGATATTGATAGATAGATATTTAGATTAATAGATGTTAACATAGATATTTAGATTGATATACATTAAGATAGATATTTAGATAGATTTTTAGATAGATAAATAGATAAATTGATAGATTAAATAATTTATAGTTTTATGATTTTATATATCATTCTGTTTGAAATACATTTGTTAATATTTATTACTGATATTTATCTCAATTTGAAGAAAATTTAGTAGAAATATATAAAGTGCTTTAGATAAACAAATGCAGAGATAGATAATCCCTTTATTACCAATTCCCCAGTTTTGCACAGCCAACATAGTTATATTAATATACTTTTTACCTCTGTGATTACCTTGTAATCCTCTTCTGACAGCCCAGTTATCACATGACTATTATCTATTGACTTGCATTTTAGCCAATTAATGTTGTGTCCTGCACAACTACACAGGACAGAGCACAATGTTATTTCTATGGCTCACATGAACCAGCAGTCTCTTGTTATGAAAAGCTAATAAAAAAACATGTGATAAGAGGCAGTTTGTAGTGGCTTAGAAACAGGTTTTAATATTATAAAGAATATTAAACTAATAATGTTGGTTGTGCAAAGCTGGGGAATGGGTAGTAAAGGCATTATCTATCTTTTGAAACAATAACAATTTTGGTGTAGACTGTCCTTTAATATTTTTTTTAAAACAACTTCTACTACAGGCAGCTAGAAGATTCTTTATAGATTTATAGTAACCCTTTTTCCTTATACATAGGTCACTATTAAGATATTGACGCTGCATCAGTTTAATGCCGTTGACCTTGTACATATGTTGTAGCACCGAATAAACTGCATGATCATTGCTGTCTTGTACTAATCCCCTAAGACCACTGATACGCCTAGGAAAGCAATGGCTCATACTCTACACAACAATCACACAAGTTGTAATATAGAGTGGTTAGACTCGTTATTTTGTGACGCGTCAAAGCAGGTGCATATCGATATTTTATTTTTTTTTAAATATTTATGCAAATCTAAAAAAACAGAAAGGAATCTTACTTTGGAATATTTAAAAATATTGACAAGTTTCTATAATAAGGATTTAGAAGAAATATAAAATTTTTTTTAATGAAAAAAAGTTTTTTATTGATTTTTCAACATTTTACAAATATAAAATCAGACCAACCGTGTTACAATTTCAATTGATTTACAATTCTTTGTGTTACTAAATAATATGATTAAAGGTATATAACAAAAAGACCACCACATAGCAGACAATAAGTAATAAGTAGATGTGCTTAACGCGACCGTTAGTTGACAGTCCTGTCCCTAGAGGACTCTTTAATGCTCCATTTAGACCCTCTCAGGAGGAGGACCCGGCTCAGCATTCATGACCTTAAGTTGTTACCAAAATTTCTAGCCCCTACCACAGGAAAATTGGATTCAACTCTTAAAGAGGGGAGAGGGGGATGTGTTGTGACCCACCCAGACTAGCTGGGCAGGAGCGGAAGTGGCAGGGGTCAGACTCATATCTCCTTTCCTTGCCTCACTTAGCTCTTCTATCTATTTCTAGCCTCGGTATACATTATCCAGGGCTCCCACATTAGTAGAAACTGTTCTTTTCTATCTAGAATATCTGCGGAGGCGCTGCTCATTTGGTAATAATAGTCAATTTTATTCTTGATTATCAAAAAAGAGGGTACTGTGGTCTTCCAATATCTTGCTATAGTTAGCCTGGTTACAGTGCAAATCAGCGCTACTAATTTGTTTGCATTTCTGGATAGATTTGATATAGGCTCGTGTAACAGTGCCTGGGAAGGAGTTAAGTTAATTTGCCTATCTAGGATTTCACTTAGGAGCTCTGATGTTTGGGACCATATGCGTGATACATGACAGCAGTTCCACCACATATGTGCATATGTGCCGCTTTCATTACAGCCACGTAAACAACTTGTGTTCGCGTGCGCTGCGTGGATTCTCGATGGGTGGAAGTACCATCTGTAAGCTACCTTGAGAAAGTTTTCCTTCAAATGCGCACAAATAGAGAAGGAAGTACCAGATTTCAAAATATCGCACCACTTTTCAGCGGTCCATATAATATTGAACTCTGTCTCCCATTTTATCATAAATGGTAGTTTATTAAGTTTGGATGGGATATTAAATAGGATATATAAGTTAGAGATCGCCCCTCTCATTCGTTCAGTGGCCAAGCAGAGTCTCTCTAAATAAGAACTAACAGTTAGCTGATTTTGTCCTATAACTTCATCTACTCTCGCTCTTAATTGCAGGTAATGAAACCAACTCTCTCTTCCTTGTTTATTTAAATCGGCATATTGTTGGAATGTGAATAGCTTGGTGCCTTCCAGGGCATCTGCAATGCGGTACAGGCCCTTGTTAGCCCACTTTTCCTGTGTAGTTAGGTCATAATGGGTAGATAATGTCACTAAGGGGGTCGCCTTCGACCCTTTGGGTATCAAAGTGTATTTGGTTGTTAGTGTTTCCCACAGTGCCAGTGTGTGTGCTATAGTAATAAAGCTTCTCCATTTAGGGGGCCTATCTTTTTTAGCAGTCCACAACAATTTATAAATGGGGTGTATCTTCATCATATCTGATTCTATTTGAACCCATTGAATTCTATCTAGGTGGTTATGCCACAGAGAGGACTGTACGCCGTCAGGTCTGGGCATTCCCATCCCCCCTCCTGTTTTATGTCTGAGAAGTGTTTGTTTATTAACTCTGGATCTTCGGTATTTCCAAATGAACGCTACCAGGTCTTTTTGTGTTTTCCGTAACACAGTGGTGGAAACGTTTATAGGTAGTGAACGAAAGAGATACAAAATTTTGGGTAGAACCGTCATCTTAATTGATGTCAACCAGCCATATAAAGAGATGTTTAGTTTGTTCCACCTTGATAGTAAAGTTTTAATATGAGTGAACATAGGTGTGTAGTTCAGTTTGTAAAGATGGTCCAGGTTGTTCGGGATTATGATACCCAAATACTTTATGCCCTTGTCAGCCCAATTAAAATCAAAATTCAGGATCAATAATTTTTTGGTATGTTCTGGGAGATGTGTACTGATTGCCTCGCACTTATCATTGTTAATCTTGTATCCCGAGATGTTGGCGAATCTATTAATCGTGGAGTATACTAGAGGGAGGGAAATCATGGGCTTAGTAATTGACAAAATTACGTCATCTGCGAATAGACTGATCTTGTGTTCCCTGTCGCCTATCTTAATGCCATTAATATCTACATTTTGCCTGATGCTTGTTGCCAGCGGTTCAATGCATAGGGCGAACAGCAATGGTGATAATGGGCACCCCTGTCTGGTTCCATTAAGAATTTTTATAGGTGAGGATTTATAGCCCGCTATTCTGATGAAGGCGGAAGGGTGGGAGTATATTGCCGAAATTGCTGTACAAAAATTTCCCCTAAAGCCCATATTTTTTAGCACTGCGGTGAGGTAATCCCAATTTACACGATCAAATGCCTTCTCTGCGTCCAATGAAAGAAACAGAGAAGGCACATTTTGTTTGGCAGCATAGTCCACAAGATCAATAATTTTCCGAATGTTATCTGGGGCCTCTCTATTACGGATAAAGCCCACCTGATCTTGATGGATGAGCTTTGGAAGAATGTCATTTAGTCTAGTTGCTAAGATTTTTGTAAATAACTTAATATCTAGATTAATCAGGGAGATAGGCCTATAATTTTTACAGTGTTGTTTACATTTCCCAGGTTTAGGGATTACCGATATACCAGCCTCAAGAAGTTCCTTGGGTATAGTCCCCCCCTCTAGTATGTGGTTGAAACTCTCAACTAAGATGGGGCCAAGATCCTGTGCAAACGTTTTATAGAAAATACCTGAGTACCCATCGGGGCCTGGCGCCTTACACATCTTTAAATTTCGTATCGCTAAATTCACTTCATGGATAGTTATTGGCGAATTTAGCTTATCTAGGTCTTCTGTTGCTATTTTGGGTAAGTTACAATCCTGTAGGAATGCATTTGTATCCCTATCTAGTGTGATAGGATTTTTGGATGGGGGCAGGGCATAAAGTTGCTGGTAATACTGGGCAAAAGTGTCAGCAATGATCTGTGGATGGTTTGAGATCTGCCCATTTGTCATTTGAATTTGTGGTACTGTGGATGTCCTAGTCATTTCTTTTAATTTAAATGCTAACAGTTTATCAGGTTTGTTGGCTTGTATGAAGTATTGAGTATCAATCAGTTTTAGGGACCTGGTAGCCTCCTTTGTCAACAGCTGATCCAGAGCATTTTCTTTGTCTCTCAGTAGCTTTAATGTTTTGTCATCTAGTGATAGCTGGTGCTGTGATTGCAGGTGTTTAATCTCGCTTCTAGTACTTTCTAGCTGAGTCAAATACGCTTTATTCTGTTTGTTAGATTCTTTTATTAGAATTCCCCTGGCAAAGGCTTTTAAAGCTCCCCAAATATACAAGGGGTTAGATACTGAGTTTTGATTAAGTGTTAAAAAGTGAGAAATTTCTGTCTGCAAATTTTGCGTAAATAATTTATCTCTGAGCAAAGTTGGGTTTATAGTCCAGCTTCTGCCCCTATAAGGGTCAATTAAGCCACTTAATTTTGTTAGTACTACGTTGTGATCCGACCATGTGGTTGGTATAATATCTGAGGCTAATATCAAAGGGGACATAGTTTGGCTAACCAGAATATAGTCTACTCTTGAGTAAACATTGTGTGAGGTGGAGTAGAATGAATAATCTCTTGTTTTTGGGTTTATATATCTCCAGCTATCTACAAGATTATGGTCAAGAATAAAATCAAACAGAAGCTTCTTGGAACTTTGAGATGGAGATGTGCGTGGGATCGCTGACTTGTCTAGTTCAATATTGGCTACTAAATTGAAGTCTCCCCCTATGATTAAGCGAGATTTTTTCCATGTGGTTAGCATCATTCCCAACTTAGACAAAAATGGGGCCTGAGATTCATTAGGGGCATATATTTTCCCAATATAACATGTGTGTCGTGTATCCTGCCCTTAACTATAATGTATCTCCCAGCCTTGTCAATAATTACCTCGTCCTCCTTAAAATTTAGCTCTGAATGGACCAGAATGGAAACACCGCATTTCTTGGATTGGCAGGTGGCATGAAATTGTGTGGGGTAATTTCTATCCCAATTTTTAGGGGTTTTTATTTTTGTAAAATGGGTTTCCTGCAATAGGATGATGTGGGCTTTCATAGATTTATATGTGTCTAAGGCTTTACGTCTCTTGATGTGGGAGTGTAACCCTCGAACATTATGTGTGACTATATTTAAAGACATTTCCTACCTACGTGTACGGTGAGAGTGTGAGTAAAGAAAAATAAAGAAGACTCCTGAAACACAGGTAAAGAAGCTTACCACTCGTTGGCTGGCCGGGACCCCCTCCCTGTATGAAAGTAGAGCTGTCAAGTCTGTCTCGTGGAACACATAGCTGCTGTAACATACCTCTATGTAATATATGACATGCTAAGATGAGAAAATATGTAACGGTTAGTCTGAGCAATAACAAATCAATGAACGACTGACCTTGTTCGGTCCGAACTTGGATCTTTGATCCAGGAATGCAATATGACATAGCAATAACAAATAAAATAAAGAAACTAGCAAACATAAATAACTAATACAACAAAAGAAACTTTGGGCATACATTATTGGCATATTGAATGCCTATTACCTCGGTGATATAACCAAAACAACTTTGACTCTGGATAAGGGTGAGCCCTATGATTCTGGACTTATAACAATAATCTAACTATTTAGAAACATTAAGTCCAGGTCAAGAGTCATTTCATTTCTTTCGGGCTTGTTCTCAGAATTTAAGCCCCCCTTAGTGGTGATACTTCCCTTTAGGGAACGTGCAGAATTATACTCATAGCTTGGGAATTATTTCTGCAAGTCAGGTCGGGCTCTCCGGTTCTTGATTTGTCTTCTTAGCCTTCCCATTTTTAAGCACCGGTGTCCAGGTGCGGCTCAAAGCTTTCCTTTGCGGCTTGGGAGACTGTGATGGTGACTGTGATGGTTTCTCAATATGGAGCTTGTTTAGAATCGATTGTCCCTCATCAATTGTGGCACAAGAGTATGTTGTTTTGTCCACTGTAAAGGACAACTTGAAGGGGAATCCCCATCTGTATTTAATTTGGGCGTTAGCCAGGGCTGCTACTATCGGCTTGAATTCTCTTCTCTTCTTCAGAGTGATAGGGGAGAGATCCGCAAATATTTGAATTTTATGGTCCTCATAAGTGATCTCTGGAACTCCCCGCACTGCTTGCATAATTCTATCTTTAATATGGTAATAATGAAGTTTTGTTATCACATCTCTGTGGGCCCCTGGTGTTGGAGGCTTAACTAAGGCTCGGTGAACTCTGTCCATAAGAAGGAAAGATGCATCTTCCTCTGGTAGTATTTGTTGGAAGATTTGTGTAATAACGTCTTGAAGGTTATTATATTTTTCAGGTAAGTTGCGTATGCGGATGTTCGATCTCCGAGATCGGTTTTCCAGATCTTCCAGGTGGTCCTCCAGTTTTTGTATTTGCGCTTGTTGTGCGCTCACTGTTGCTTGTAACTCTGGGATCTCCTCTATTAAGTCATCGACTTTATCCTCAATTGCTGAAGTTCTCTCACCAATGTCAGCAATCTCTTGTGTTAATTCTGAAAGGGCCACTCTCATTTCTTCATGAAACATTTGTTTTATCTGCTTTAAGAGGGCCTCATTGGAGGAGGTTGATTTCTGGGAGACAATGGGGGGATCCTCCGTGTCTTCTTCTTGTTCCATCCGTTGAGATAGGTCTAGCATAGCCTGTTTCTTTTTCTGTTGTGACTTGGAAAGGCACTCTTTAACCGATTGCGTGCGGCTTTTCATCTTCTAGATGTATCTTCCCAAAGCAGGGAGTGTTGGTTGGTGCTGAGGTTTCCGTGCTTTTGAGAACCTATCGCTCTGATAGCTACGTAGCAGCCCTGGGAGCCTTAATCTTTTTTTTAGAGAGCCACTCTGCCCCTTGACTTTACACAGACATGCCCGAAGTAATCTTCATCTAGATCATTTAAGCATTTATTATATCCATTAGTGCTTGAGAGTAGAGGGAGTTTGGCATATAAAAGACAATCTTTCCTGATAGGGTGAGATGAGTTAGGGCCTGCAGTAATCACCTCTCTTGTTTTCCCTGTCGCCTCAGTTGCTGCGGGCTAAAGGATGAGAGAGCAGCGGGTGGAATCAGCCCTTATAAGTAATAAATCACCCTATCTAGAGTCCATTTATGTGATGTAGATCATCCAGGAAAAAGTATAGAAAGTCTCTATTTTCTGGGTTCAGTTAATTTTCAGTTAGCACTCACCTCCCCTGGGGAGTCTGTCCTCACAGGACCATCACGGGCAGGGGATTTTGGATATGACCCACCAGCAGGCTAACTGGCAGGAAAGGGGTGAGGAGGGAGTGCTATTTTTTCACAAGTAATTAACAGTGTAGTGTAGCTGGTGAAGGCAGGCAAAGACAGTTCCAGACTGCTCCAGGTTGCAGGCTAGCTTCCGATGACTTTTTCCCCCCCCCCCCCTCTACTAGGAGAGATATTGCGTTAAAGCTAGTGCCCAAGTTGTATGTTCAGCTCTGAAATTAGTGCAGCCTGGGAGCAAGTAATAATGTATGTGGTATGCTGCAGACTTGTGAGGCGTTTTCAGGTCTCTCTCTTTGCTTAATTGCAGCTGAATGTAATGTCTTACATACCCCCAACTAGTCTCTTATAATGTCCCAGATGTCCAGAAAGTATTTGTGTGTTAAGATGTCAGAGAGTGCTTAAATGCGTACCTTGAAAATGGCGGTTCGCGCCAAATCCCGTTTTTTCCTGCTTTCCTTTTACATTGATTGCAGCCGTTCTTGTTGATTAATTGGGGGTAATTGTTCACTGTGTATCTTAGTCGTGGCCGGTATTATGGCCTCAGTGATGTTTGAAGGCCTCCGGTGCAACTTTCCGGTCTGGAGTAGGCCGCAGCCCCGGACTCTCCTAGTTTTCTTCTGGAGCTCAGGTCCGGATCGGATTCCGACTTCCAAAACTTTGCGGTTTGCAAGCTGAATTCGAGTGTCCAGGCTGAGGGTACTACTCTGTGCTTAGTAATAGCCTTTCAGGTCTATATAGATCACTTTTTGCCAGTTTAAAAACTTTTTCTCTCAGGAGCTCTTCAAAAGCACTGCTGCATCGATGGCTGGCTAGCTCCGCCCCCGAAGAAATATAATTTTATTGGCAAAACTATTATATGCGCGGATAGGGTGGGTGGAGGCAGAGTTGATGTGTACTCTAGACCCTGGTTTCTCAACAGCCGGGCTGTGACAGGTCTGCTGCTTCACACATAAGGAATACTGGGCAGGCCTGTAAGAGTGCCAGTGCACATGTTGCACATATAGCAGCAGCTCAGTGGGAGAACAGCGTGGGACACGGAGCAGATAGGACTGGACCTGGGAATCTCAGTTAAGTGATACCAGCCCACTGACACCATGAATGTATATATTTTCTTCCCCCACTTACACCAATGCAATATATATATATAGGGATGGAAAAAATATCACCGTGGTTTACTAGTCAAGGTTTAAAAGCTACTAGCCCAGAGGGAAAAAAAAGTTAATAGTCAACTCAATGTTAAAGATAGGAAAAAGTAAACTTTCAAAGTCGTCTGCCGCAATTTCTAGCCATATGTATAGGCTTATCAGAAGTCCCAATTTGACTGGGATTCTCCCTGTTTGGAGGCGCTGTCCCAGTGTCCCACCCGATTGTTCATTCTGTCCCAGTCGTTGCCGGCATTACAAATACCTGCAATGCAAAAGCCGTTTTTTTTACATTCTGATTGCAATTGGCTAGCATAGCTGACATGGGCGGTATATCATGAAATTCTAAACTGTGTACATCCTCGAATGCCCCATCTAAACTCAAAATGAATTGCAAGTACCACACATCCCTCTGATTGGAAAACCACATTCAGTGACATGCCCAAATAGCTTTTTTCATCCAATCCAAAAACGCGCTGCGGTGAGAGGAATTTAAGGTGTCATCTGACAAAACACTGACAGCAGCAGTGAGAGTGCAGGGCAGCACCGGGGCTATAAGGAACTGATAATAATCATGGAAGAAAAGGAAAGAAAAGACACAAAGAGAGTCAGTAATGAAAGCAAAGCAGGACCAGGAAAGAGTTAATCATAACCGTGGCACCAAGGCACACAGCGCAGAACAGGAGCGAATAAGACCAGGAATATCTAAGCTCCCTCCTGTACACACTACCATGCCGCCCCTCAGACTGAGCATAATCGGTTCAGGACATTAGTGAGTCAGAATCAGCAGTCATCACTGTGCCACAAGCAGTGAGTATCACTCATTTGGGTCATAGTGTCATAAGGACTGACCCATTGAAACTAGGAGGTAAATAATAAATGCAACCAACTGTGAGCTTGGTGTAGTATTATCCAGTACTGATATTTATTTACGGGAGCAACAATTACGTCACTTAATTTCCTAAAACTAGACCCTCTTATTTTACTGGTACAGTCTCATCAATAAATGGTCAAATCCTAATCTTTTCACTGTTTGTGTCAGTGCTTACTATGAATACTACGTGAATAGGAATGTAGTTGTTATCCCTCCCAAAGCTCTAGGGAAAAGCATTA
Source organism: Bombina bombina (assembly GCF_027579735.1). Classification (NCBI taxonomy): domain Eukaryota; kingdom Metazoa; phylum Chordata; class Amphibia; order Anura; family Bombinatoridae; genus Bombina; species Bombina bombina. The sequence continues at coordinate 702,448,371 of NC_069502.1, read as the reverse complement.
GACATCTTTTTCTGTCTCTTCTCTGTCTATTATACAGCAGACACAGAGAGGTTTACTAGAGATTTAAAAATTAGCCTTTGTTGTCCCCCCAAATGAAGCATTCAAGTGCAACAGATCAAATGACTATTCTTTTATATGGGTGAAAAATAAAAGGGAAAGGTGTAAAGGAGGGGCTTATTTTTTTTACATTTTGCTATGGTACCTAGAGTTTCTTTAGTTATACCCCAGACTGGTCAAGCAGTAGCCTCCCATCAATGAGCATTCTGCCCCTGCTCTTCAACTACTGACTGTTCATTCAGTTGTATTACTAAAATCTGGTCTGATAATTAACACTGCAAACACAGATGCCAACATGTATATTGTTCAATATAATATAATTCCTCTATATATGTAGAAATACTAATTTGCATAGCCATATTTTCACCATCTCTGAGTAGTTTCTTCTTTAATTACTGACTTTTTCAACCCTAACCACTTTTATATAACTGAATGATCTAGTGCCTTTTATTGATACCTTCTATTCCAGTCAGAGTCTATTTTTAAAGAGATTAAACTATGCATTTGTGAGTTTTTTTAAAAATTAGTTCCGGTCAACAATTTTCCATGCCCCTTGAACACACCCCTGACCACACCCCCACTGGCACCGCGCCAGGTGGTCCCAGTTTTACCTCTAAAAATGATGGTAAGCCTACATATATATACATATAGACATCCTCATTACAGGGCTTACTGGACATAGGCTTAAATTTACTGGGCCTTGAGTTAATTTGGGTTCAGAACCACTGCTCTAGATGATGTGGAAGAGTGGTTTTCTCTATAACAGAGACAATGTGCCAGGTGAGTAATGTATTGAGAGAGCAGCAGTATAATAATTCTGGTTCTTTTGTAATGTGATGTTCTTGACCCTCATATTTTGAAATGAATAATTGTAGCATGGCAAACCTTCTAATCTTATAACAATACAGAGCAGTTTATTTTTTAATTATTTTTATTTATTTATAGCCAACTATGTATATAAAATATACATAGAATATGTTCTTGCCCAACGCAGGGCTAAATGAAAAAAGTACAGTGATCATTATAAAAGAACATGCACATTCAGATAATTAACATTGCAATCAGATTATAAGACAATCACCTGCAAAATATGTATCAACATTGTTGGGGTTCTAATAATTTGATATTCTAACCTAAACAAGAAAAAAAGAAGAAAGAAGAAAAAAAAGCATTTTGAACATATAGGGCTTAGATTACAAGTGGAGCGCTAAATTATCACGCTCCCACAAAGACGCGATAATTAACCATCCATTGCAAGTGGCTGGTTATTGCTACCGTGAGCTCTGGTTAATTTCTAAAATTGCCCCAAATACCCTAAAAACATAGTTTTTTAATAAATATATAAAAAAATCTAGGCAGTTTTGGGGATTTAAAGTTGGTGGGAGTGGGGAGTTAGAAAAAAACGGTACTGAAAAGTGTCTTTACATTGCGGTAACAATGTAAATATATTTGTATTGTATTTGTGTTAATATGTGTATATACACATAACACATAAATATATATGTATTGTATTTGTGTTAATATGTGTATATACACATAACACATAAATATATATGTATTGTATTTGTGTTAATATGTGTATATACACATAACACATAAATATATATGTATTGTATTTGTGTTAATATGTGTATATACACATAACACATAAATATATATGTATTGTATTTGTGTTAGTATGTGTATATACACATAACACATAAATATATATGTATTGTATTTGTGTTAATATGTGTATATACACATAACACATAAATATATATGTATTGTATTTGTGTTAATATGTGTATATACACATAACACATAAATATATATGTATTGTATTTGTGTTAGTATGTGTATATACACATAACACATAAATATATATGTATTGTATTTGTGTTAGTATGTGTATATACACATAACACATAAATATATATGTATTGTATTTGTGTTAGTATGTGTATATACACATAACACATAAATATATATGTATTGTATTTGTGTTAGTATGTGTATATACACATAACACATAAATATATATGTATTGTATTTGTGTTAGTATGTGTATATACACATAACACATAAATATATATGTATTGTATTTGTGTTAGTATGTGTATATACACATAACACATAAATATATATGTATTGTATTTGTGTTAGTATGTGTATATACACATAACACATAAATATATATGTATTGTATTTGTGTTAGTATGTGTATATACACATAACACATAAATATATATGTATTGTATTTGTGTTAGTATGTGTATATACACATAACACATAAATATATATGTATTGTATTTGTGTTAGTATGTGTATATACACATAACACATAAATATATATGTATTGTATTTGTGTTAGTATGTGTATATACACATAACACATAAATATATATGTATTGTATTTGTGTTAGTATGTGTATATACACATAACACATAAATATATATGTATTGTATTTGTGTTAGTATGTGTATATACACATAACACATAAATATATATGTATTGTATTTGTGTTAATATGTGTATATACACATAACACATAAATATATATGTATTGTATTTGTGTTAGTATGTGTATATACACATAACACATAAATATATATATGTATTGTATTTGTGTTAGTATGTGTATATACACATAACACATAAATATATATGTATTGTATTTGTGTTAGTATGTGTATATACACATAACACATAAATATATATGTATTGTATTTGTGTTAGTATGTGTATATACACATAACACATAAATATATATGTATTGTATTTGTGTTAATATGTGTATATACACATAACACATAAATATATATGTATTGTATTTGTGTTAGTATGTGTATATACACATAACACATAAATATATATGTATTGTATTTGTGTTAATATGTGTATATACACATAACACATAAATATATATGTATTGTATTTGTGTTAGTATGTGTATATACACATAACACATAAATATATATGTATTGTATTTGTGTTAGTATGTGTATATACACATAACACATAAATATATATGTATTGTATTTGTGTTAGTATGTGTATATACACATAACACATAAATATATATGTATTGTATTTGTGTTAGTATGTGTATATACACATAACACATAAATATATATGTATTGTATTTGTGTTAGTATGTGTATATACACATAACACATAAATATATATGTATTGTATTTGTGTTAGTATGTGTATATACACATAACACATAAATATATATGTATTGTATTTGTGTTAATATGTGTATATACACATAACACATAAATATATATGTATTGTATTTGTGTTAATATGTGTATATACACATAACACATAAATATATATGTATTGTATTTGTGTTAATATGTGTATATACACATAACACATAAATATATATGTATTGTATTTGTGTTAGTATGTGTATATACACATAACACATAAATATATATGTATTGTATTTGTGTTAGTATGTGTATATACACATAACACATAAATATATATGTATTGTATTTGTGTTAGTATGTGTATATACACATAACACATAAATATATATGTATTGTATTTGTGTTAATATGTGTATATACACATAACACATAAATATATATGTATTGTATTTGTGTTAATATGTGTATATACACATAACACATAAATATATATGTATTGTATTTGTGTTAGTATGTGTATATACACATAACACATAAATATATATGTATTGTATTTGTGTTAGTATGTGTATATACACATAACACATAAATATATATGTATTGTATTTGTGTTAGTATGTGTATATACACATAACACATAAATATATATGTATATATTCACATATATATTTAAAAAAGCTGCGCTACTTACCCCTTTCACTGCGCGAGGTTCTGATGCCGTCTCTGACAGCATTAGAACGTAGGAGCCTTTTGAAGCGCACTCGCGTTCGCATAGTGATTTAATTGTAATAGCAGTGCAGACTATTGTGTGCTGGTAAGTGGAGCTAAACTTCGCTTTTAATCTAGCCCATAGAGTATGAATAAAAGGGTAAATATATTGCTGTTGTACTCTTATTGGCATAGATTTAATTAGGTTGCCCCATTTTTTAAAAAAAAAAAACCACCAAAGGCAGTGAAGAAGATTAGCAGATGGAAAACTGCATCTGTAGCATCCGATAATCTTATTAGGGGTTATATATACGCCATTAATTTTAAATGTGATTCCCTCCAAGAGGTCAGAAACGTTGCATTCCGTGATCTATTAATAACTCTTTTGTATAATACTTATACTAACATCTTGGACCATTTTTGAACTGGTTTAAATTTCCTTGACCCTCTTTTTGTAAAAGCAATGAGTAACAATATAATATAGAGCGATAACCCTCTTTGACCAGTGCAATCCCATTATCTAAGCAATCCCAAGGTTTATGATTTATCGAGTTAAGGAAATGTATATTCTGAAGATAGCCAAAGAAATCTCGCTTGTCAATATTACATTTCAGTTTTATAAAAAAAAAAAAAACAGTTTAATAGTGGCTTATAGGGAATTATGTGTTTGGTAAATTGGACTGAATATAAGATCTATAAAATGTCTGACACTTATGGCACTAAAATAAACCATTGTTAGCAATTCCTCAGCTTGATGTTTTGAACAAAAGTAAATCATTTTTAAATTCTTTACTAAAGAAACTGGGATACCAATCTGAAGTTACAATCTAAAATACAACACTTATATTTCTCATAAAACCAAATGCTTCTTTTAAATTCTTTCTGAGAAATTGGTAGTCATTTTGGCTCATCTTTAGTGAGTCTTTCTAGGTCACATGTATTTATCTGCTACGTTAACTTAAATTATTATTGAGTTCTGCAAAAACAATTCATTTAACTATCTTCTAAAATGTACTGGGTTTTATTCATTGCATGTTGTTCAGATCTTCTCTATGATATGAATAATATTTTAGAAATAAACTGACTTGTGCATACACTTATTAACACTCTATTGCCGCTATCACTATGGGTAGTTTTGAAATGAGAACAATAATAAAACTTTACCTTCATTAAAATTGTGAAATATAAAAATGGAATACTTTCTCAGTTTAATTACAGTGTTTGGTTCATTTAAATCAAGATCTCTTTAACAGAATGTTAGTTTTATTTTACATAATAATAACATGCATTTTATATATATATATATATATATATATATATATATATATATATATATATATATATATATATATATATATATTATATATCTATCGTTGTGTAAATTAACATTAAAGGGGCATGAATCAAAAACTTTTTCTTTCATGATAGAGCATATGATTATATACAACTTCCCAATTTACTCATATTATCTAATTTACTTTGTTTCTTGTTATCCTTTGTTTAAAAGCATAAATATGTAGGCTCAGGAGCAGCAGTGTACTGCTAGGAGCTAGCTGCTGATTGATGGCTGCACATATAAGCCTCTTGTCATTGGCTCATTAGATGTGTTCAGCTATTTTCCTGTAGTGCTTTTTTGCTCCTTCAACAAAAAGATATCAAGAGAATGAAGCACATTTGATAATAGAAGTAAGTTGGAAAGTTGTTTAAATTTGTATGTTCTTTCTTAATCATGAATAAAAAAATGTGGGTTTCATGTCCCTTTAACAATGTACGCATTTTTAATCAATATGTCCTGCAAAAGAGAGACAGAGAGAGACCGCCCGCCAGCCAGACTCTCTATGTCAGACGTCTGACATAGAGAGTCCAGCTGTTGGCCGATGCTGTGGCTGTATCCAGCTTTGTTTATATGACATGTTGTCTTGAAAAAGGCCTGATGTAAGGCTGAAACATCGACCCTTTAAATATTAACTACAATAAAACCTGAATTATATGTTAAATCCTGTGAGTGCCCATATCTATGAAATCTCTATATAAACTGTAACCTTGGACTGCACCCAGGTCACTTGTGGGATCACATAAGGTGGAGTGCTTGGTATACAACACTGTACTATATATATATATATATATATATATATATATATATACAGGTAGCCCTCAGTTTATGCCGGGGTTAGGTTCCAGGAGGAATGGTTGTAAATTGAAACCCAGTTTATAATGTAAGTCAATGGGAAGTGAGGGAGTTAGGTTCCAGGTCCCTCTCAACATTGTCATAAGTAACACCTAATACATTATTTTTAAAGCTTTGAAATGAAGACTTTAAATGCTAAACAGCATTATAAACCTAAAAATATAGATTGTATCATCATCAAACTAAGTTTAATGAACAAAAACATTTGCTAAACATCACCTAATAAAATAATTATACAACAGACTGCATCATCATCAAACTAAGTTTAATGAACAAAAACGTTTTTTTTCCTTGCATTTTTCTGCAAACAGTTCTGTGCCTGATAAATTTTGCTCGATAGATCTGGTCTGATCTGTGTACACAGATCAATTTAAGGCTGTTAAGTTGCATAACTTTGCTGCAAAACAAGCGGACAGCTCCACCTACTGGCTATTTTAATTAGTGCATTGCTTTCCAAATGACTGAAAAAAAAGGTTGTTATTCTGAAACGGCGCAAATTGAACCGGCGTAACTGAGGGCCAACTATATATATATATATATATATATATATATATATAGATAGATAGATAGATAGATATATAGATATATAGATATATATATATATAGAGGTAGATATAGGTAGATATAGATATAAGCACAAAGACAGGTCACAGGAAGGAAGAGTGAAATCTCTTTTACCAGGGGTTGCTTCAGCGTCTCTCCTGGAGCTGCAATGACTGCTGAACTTAGCGTTTGCAATCAAAATAGACAACAAGAAGAATGTTCACCTTTGTGGTAAACCCAAGGTGGGGTAAGATGCAGACTTGTAGAAGGCACATAAATAACTGCTAAGGAGTATAAGTAAAACGCATACCTTTATTGAAAGCGGTTAAAACAATCACAGCAGTTGTAAACATGGCAGTGGCCAAGCAGCGTAGGTACTATCGGAGGATGATGTCATCTGACGCATTTCATGCCCTTCTGTCAATTATATATATATATATATTTTGCCATGTGGTTTTAGTTAGTATAGTGGATGGAAGAAACATTTTCTCCCCATTGCTTTATCTTCCATAAGCAACCAACCAGACCTAGCAAATTTCTTCTCCCCACATTTGTAAAGGGGAAAAAAAATTTTCATCTTACTTTATAAAGGACATCAGTATCATAAAGGTTAAATATGCAGATACAAATGATGTTTTGGAGTCTTGAGATCAAGATAGAGAAAAATTTTAACCGGGCAAATATGCCTCATGCGTACTTACCCAGGAACCTACTAATAAATGCTTAGAACTCATGTCCTATTTTAATTAGGCATATAGTACAATGTGTTGTCCTCTCCCTTATACCACTTAATTATTCATAAAATTATAAATAGTTTAATTGTTGAAAGAGGAGACAAAATATGTTTGACAATTTATCCCCATAAGCAACTTTTTCCAGGGAATAATTTAGTGCACAATATCAGAGCCAATGCTCATATTTATACTGTACCTAGGCATAGTAGGTGTGCACCAAGGCCCTCAGGATTTTAAGTGGACGCCATATTTTGAGTGGCAGCATACTGCCCTACTGTCTTTCACTCGTCAAAGCTTTTATTTATGTTATTTAGGATTATCCACTCTGCTTGGATCATGTTAAGGAAGCATCACCCCTTTATTTTGCCACATGTGCACCTATTTATTTCTGCAACCCTCTTTTTGTCTGCAAATACTTCATGTCTGGTGGTTGTAAAAGGGCCATTATAGCATTATAATGACATGCTCTAATTTATTAGAGCATGCAATTTAAACACTAGCAACAATGCAATACTATGTATTTAACCCCTGCAAAGGGATTACATACATGCTTAAAGTACTTCTTGGGAGACAAAGAAATGTTAAAACTATAATGGCTCTTTAATCCTTTAAATCAAATGGACTTTGCCCAGCATACCCTGTTGATATAGTACCTTTGTCTAACAGTCTGGCTCATGCTGTGGTACTTGCTGTCAGCTTTGACAATGGAGACTGCAGCCAGGACAGAAGGTATCTACTTTTATATGGTAAGGAGGAACTGATCATTCTTCCTTTACCATATGAAGGCAGGTTACTGGTACAGACAGTGACAGGGGGATAGCTGCATTACAGATTTATTTTTATTTTTTTGTTAATAAATCATTTTAAAAAAAAATAAGACTAAATACTACAAACTCAGTACTGTCATACAGCTGCCAGTACCTAAGATGGTGGCTTCTGGTGAGGAAGGAGAGTTAGAGGATCAGGGAGGTGGAAGGGATTAGGGAGGTGGGAGGGTTGAGTAGGGATCTCTACAGTGAATAAAAGAATTTAAAATTATTTAAATGTCCTATTTATACAAGTCCTAAAACTACAAACTGGCAGATTGTCTGCCAGTACCTAAGATGGTGGTGACCAGTCGGGGTGAGGGAGGGAAGAGAGCTGTTTGGTAGGGATTTGGTAAGGATTAGGGGATGGGAGGTGGCAGGCTAATCTTAGTTCTGATAGGTAAATAAAAAAAAAATATGTTGCAAAAATGCAAAAAATTCTCTGCTACTTTGGGCAAGTTTTTCTCTGAAATTCCAGGTACATTTTTTCTTACGCTGCAAAAAAATGTTTTCTACCATATGGAAATGTTAACTGAAGACTAGAAGTACACATAGGGTCAAGATCCTAGATGGCTATGGGATTTATGGGGGGTTAATCACACTGCTGTACATGTTGTTGCATATAAGGATAATGCTGCTTTGTACATGGCTCCTGGAAGTATTGAAAGGAGTACATACTATATATGGTTGACGTCTCTTCATGTAGGTACCTGAAAGGAGTTAATCACACAGCTCTATATTGTCTGGAAGCTTTAATCACTGCTTTGTAGGTCTGGATTGAAGGGCATAAACACAGATATATGTGTACTTGGCTGGAATAGTTAAAGGGATAGTCGTCAAAATTAACCTTTCATGATTCGGATAGAGCATGCAATTTTAAGCAACTTTCTAATTTACTCCTATTATCAATTTCTTTTTCTTTTGGTATCTTTATTTGAAAAAGCATGAATGCAAACATAGAAGCCCACCCATTAGTTCAGCACCTGGTTAGCACTTTCTGGTTGGTGCCGAAATGTAGCTATCCAATCAGCAAGCGCTACCCAGGTGATGAACCAAAAATGGGCCGTCTCCTAATCTTACCTTTGAATAAAGATATCAAGAGATTGAAGAAAAATTGATAATAGCAGTAAATTAGAAAGTTGCCTAAAATCACCTTGTCTATCTGTATTATGAAATTTTAATTTCGACTAGACTATTTCTTTAACCACTGATTTAGATCTGCCTGGCTGGAGGTAGTTAATCAGTGTGATCCATGTGTACCTGACTTGAAAGGATTATATTGGATCCCAGTCTACTTGTCCTTCTGGACAATCTATTTGTCTTGACTCGCTAGGGCTAGTTATTGGCAGGTGTAGTCTGAACAACTGTACAAAAATACCAGCACACAGGTTTCCATTTGGCCATATCCTAGTCCTGGTTCATGTAGAAATGATATATTTAGTAGACTATTATATATTACCTACTTCGAAGTCTAAGCCCATTCCCTTTCATTAGATATATTTACATTATTCAACATATGCTCTTATCACTTAAACTACTACTACTGATTTCTCAAAAAGGTTTGTAATTTATTCCTCATAAGTTCCTTTTGCATTGGTATAAAATGGAATGTTTAAGGGGGAGGTTTGCGGTTTCTGGCCTGTAGGTTATAATCAATTGCTTTAGTGCACTGGTTGAGAATCTTGTCCTGACCCCAGTGGTCTGAATTGATTTGATTTTTTCCATCAATAGGTGGTTTATATGTAGTGTTTTGTATATTAATGTTTGTCATGGATATATTAACATAACTACTTACAAAAATGTTTTATAATATTAGTAAATACGTCTCCAGAGAACAGTTGAGCCCTCAATATTATAGATTTATATAGACATATTTGTCTGTGTGTGTTTTGAGTATATAATAGTGCTCTAATAGGTAAGCATATTTATATATTCTAGTTCTGCCAAATGATCTTGTATTTTTTTATTAGGTATATGTCCACCCCTGACAACGGGCCCAATGATCTAACTTTCCTCAGCCTGGCCCTCACATGGGCAGACCTCATACAATAATCTATAAAAAAAAAAACGGTTGAACCAGGAATTCCTTGCAAGTTGTGAGTTTACCTCCATAGAAACTAATGAAGCTCACAAGAATACAGATTTTTTTAAAGGGAGACTGAGTGTGATAGGGACAACCTGCTTTAATAGTAACATTTTTCTTAAAACACATTTAATTGTTATTTTACTAATGTGTGCATTTTAACATATAATATCATTCTGCTGTCAGATGCTAGGATTAGGGTTGCCATCCAGCTGGGATTTTACTGACATGGCCGGTATTTTTTAAGGTTCAGGTTAAAGTTGAAAAAAAAAGATTAAACATAGAAGTACGGGTGTTAATAAACAAATGATCATTTACAATCAGTAAATATGCAAATGTATGCTAATTAGTACAGCCGGTAATTTTTTTTTAGAGTTCTCCATCCTAGGTGCGATGGATTCACAAATCTATTTGCTCTTACTAATCTTTGATCTCAATGAAGACAGCTCAACCAATGACAAGTTCTAATTGAGGTCATTTTTAGGAAAGTTAAACAGCCCTTGCTTTTTGCTGTGTATCGACTATTGCAACCTACTCCTAAATGGCCTTCCTAAATCCTGCCTCTTTTCCCTCCTATCTATCATGAATGCTTCAGCGAGACTCAGCTTCACGGCTCTGCTAGGCCCTACACTGGCTCCCCTTTTACAGAACAATTCCCCTAACCTATAAAGCAATCCCAACTATATTTCTTTACTTATCTCCAAATACTCCCCAGCCAATTCTCTTCTCACCATTCCAATTATTTATTCTCCCGTCTTTCACCTCTAAGACTTCTCAAATGCTGCTCCTGTCCTCTGGAACTCTCTACCCCGCTCCATCAGACTGTTTCTAGTTTTGTATAGTGTTAGGTGCTCTTTGAAAACCCACCTATTTAAACTCTCCTAGAACTGTTTTTTATTCTTACCAAAATAAAACTTGAACTGCCTTTACTAATGTGCTGTCACATTAGTAAATCTTATGTTACTGCACCCGCCTGTAAGCTCTCCTCCTTGTTTTGTTTAGTCTGTAATTTATTTGTATATTGCCATAATCTTTGTCATTGTATACCACTACTTTTGTACCAAGCACTACGGAAATTTTGCGGCACTATAAAATTAAATTATAATAATAAAAATTGTTCTTTTTTTCCCCACATTTCCTAGAGATGCTAAAAAGCAAAATCTGTAACCTAAGGATTCCAAATACTCCTAATTGCCTAAACTAGTTTTTTGATTTGCAGCATTTGCAGGTTACAGATTTTGCTTTTTGGTCTCCTAGGGAATGTAGGAAAAGCACAATAGCAAGAGGTGTTTATTAATGTGTGCTTGTTGGATACGTAAATAATGAATTTAATGTTATGCTATGTGAAACTGTTTGTAAACTTTGGGCTCCATTTAAGAAGCTGCTTCTTAATTACAAAGTGGCACTTCTCAATCCACCAGGAGATTGACAGCCCCTGCTTGCAGGGCGTGGCATTGCATACCCAGTGAATTGTGCAATTATAAATACAGTGTATTGCTGCCCACAAGCCGTTATGCCGGATGGATAGGGGAGGAGATGTCCGCCTCTGTCTGTCCGGCCCTTAATTGGAGCCCTTTATATGAGGCATTATAAATAGTGACATTACCATGAAAATCAGTGTCATATCCTTGTTTTTGCAAAATATTATATCTTAGCACATAGGGAAGTGGTAATATCCTCTCTTTTATTGCGTCAATATAGTATCTACGTCTAATATGTGTATTCAGCTGCTGTTTTAAGTGCCAGAAAAACTATTTGTTTTGTGCTGTAGCTGTGCTTTTTTCACCTGGGCACAATTTAGTAAAATGCTTGCTATAGCGTATCCTTTAGAGATGCTGAACCTTTTTGTTCGCTTAGCATGGTAATAATGTGTTCTGCTAAGCAAACTTACTTCCTGGTGTTTGTTTAACCTGTGTGGATTTTAGTATGCTAAAGTGACTCAGCGAGATTTTGCTCTCCCTTGTAATTTATCATTTCCTTTTGAAAAAAATGCAATTGTTGTGAGCACTGCAAATTGTGAAGAGTAACATATTTTACGTCAACATTGTATTTTTGAACATTAACCAAGAAGGAAAAAAAAGATTGTGAAGACAAAAAGGTAGGCAGATAAGCATTTAATACCTATTAAATTCAGTAAATAATTTTGCTTTCATGTTAAAATGTCTTTTTCCTTGCACATTTGCTTCAAGAAGAACATAATTTTTTTATGTAGCTACTGTGAGTATTAAATAATATTTTAAAGCATAAATATTAAGGTTCAAATTGTAATTTTAGCACTTTGAAAATTTGTAAGACTTGAAAAAGAGGTGAATTAATCATGCACATACTCGTGGCAAAAATACTGAAAAAATACACATCTGTAATAAATAAATATATAACAATTACGAAGTAGAGATATTTGGGCAAAATGGATCAAAAAAATTAAGCAGCAAAACTCTCAATTGTCTAAGAAGTAATGCTTAATTATTTAAGGGGAAATTGCAATCATTTTATGTATGCACAGTAGTTTAAATACAATGTTTAAAATGTATTATATTGCATTTTTGTTGTTTGTTTTTTAATGTCTCAGTGGTGAATACACTGTGGGAGCTGTCCCTATCAGCCAATGAGCAATAGAGTACCAGGACCCACATGGCATAATCAGGCACTTCTTGTTAGTTTAAATTTAAACAGATTCTATTAAACATGTTCAAAAAAGAATTGTGTATAAAAAGTTCATAAGTATTATAGAGGAACTGTGATCATCTTAAATGAAAGGGACATGAAACCCCAAAAATGTTTTTCATGATTCAGCATACAATGTTAAACAACTTTCCATATTATATAAATGTACTTTGTGCACTTGGTATCCTTTGTTGAAAAAACATATCTAGGCAGGCTCAGGAGCATCAATGGACTATTTGGACCTTGCTGCTGATTGATGATTGCAAATATATGATGCTAGCTTCCAAAACTTCCAAACGATATATCAAAAGGAAGCAAAACTGATCATAGAAGTAAAATATTTGAGGTTTCATGTCCCTTAAAAGCACACATTTCTGAAAATAGCAGAAAAAATGGAAAATCAATTACTGTGCATTTTTATGTTCTAAATTTATTAAATTGAACAATAGAAATAAAAAAATAGCATGGTATATAAAAATATTACAATCTAGACAACTAACAAAGAAAATGTATACTGAGTGGTTAATGTAGTCCTTGATCACCTTATATTTACCTAGATGAGGGAATGCACAGTAATACACCAATGAATGATTAGCAATGTGTAACAGTGCATAGGGTCGAGACTTACAAGACATTACTTGGATAGAATACTCAGTGTTTGACAAAAGAATACAAAAAAAGAGAAGAAAAAAGAACACAATAGAAATAGTATTTAATTTAAAGGTTTAAAATAAGAACCATGTATCAAAGTCTTGTAATATCTAAGTCTCATACTCATCCTAGCATGGATACAATACCTCAGGCTGAAAGCTAATTAGCTGAATACTAATAAACAAGACGACCAGGGAGATAGTGTCACGCCTCAATTTGGGAAGCAGAAAATATGTTCAGTGGCAGTGGACTCACCAGGTCACCCATCCTTTGTAGTTTAATGTGTAAAGTTCTATCTACATTTTAGAATTTAGCCATTGGATCCAATAAAACGTCATGTCTATAAATAAATCTTGCTTTCCTTTCAAATTGTAATGAGCCTTTTCTAAGTATAAGAAACCCACTTCTGTGCTCTTCTGATACCTAGGTATTAAACGCTTTGTACAATTCAACATTATTTTAAAGAGTGCTGATTTTAATTTGCAAGGGATCCGGATATTTCCATGCATGAGGATTGTTGTAACGTCACCTTGTAGTTGGAAAGAAAGTACCAATCACCAATGACCAATAATTTTCAACTCCTTTTTAAATTATTTTGCATTCCCACCAGATATGTAGGTGTGAGCTCTCCTTGCAACAACCCCTCCAACATCTTCTGAACATGTCAGGTAGATATGGGGCAATCTCTGTGGAGTGAGGTACCATCTTCTGTTTGATATTGGTGTCTTGTCTTGGATAGGCTTGTTCTTGTTATGCTTCCCAATTTTTGCTACGGAGGAGGAATTTGTGGGATACCATGCTAACGTTAACAATTTATAGCAAATTGATAGAATTCCATGAGCGAGGTGATTATTATTGCATAGATTTTCAAAGGGTGTTAAAGGTCTACCAAAGTGCTTTTTTATATGATAAAGAAGCTCCTTGCTTGGAAGTATGCTAACCAAATTTGAATGTGAATGGAAAGTCTGCCTTAAGGTAATTGAAGTCTTTTAAACCATCGTCACACAAAATAAGGAGAATTGGTATGTTGTAGGGTGAACCATTGAGTTCTATTGGTGTTGGTGGTTATCCATAAGGGAGAAGGGGATTGTTTAGTAACGGCATTAAGGGGGATAGGATAGTAGAAATTTGTGCTTTAGACTTGATTATTTTGTCCCAAATTGATAGGGTCTCTTTGATCAGTAGAATTTTCAAGCAGGTAAATTTACTGCATTGTTTATCTAGCCAGCATTGGTCTCCCAATCTGTTAGTTTGTGAAAGATTGTTTTCCAGTTGGACTTATGCTTGGCATTAATTCCACAACACCAGTGGACTATTCTACCCAAGCACAATTGTAAAGTAACAAATTAGGTGTACCTAAGCCTCCGCTATCAGGTTAAAAGTAACTTGATTATTTAGTTTTTGCTTTTTGTCTTTCCAAATACATTATTTTGCTCCTTTATGGGCATTGTAGTTATTAAGATTCGTGTTCTTACTAAACTATTTTGCTATTTTAATCCATGAGATCCATTTTAAGACACCATCATCAAATTGATTTCTCAAGATGGGAACATACACCCCATGGCTTACATATCCTAAGTAGCCAATTTAAAAAAAATAAATAAGGAAGATGATTTCTTCTAGCTGAATGTAAACGGCAGCAATGATGTGAGGCATGATTTACATGAATGTGCCCTTCACCTGACATCAAGTAAACAGAAAATTTTATTCTTGTGGGAGCTGATATACGGGCTTAGTAATTCGCCCCCCATCCGCCTGAATTACTGTCTCTAACTACCTGATGACATCATAAGACCCGCAAGAACGAGACAACGATAGGGATGGGGAGTGCATATCCTTTCCCCATCTGCAATAGGGGGGGTCTACAGGATCTAGACTAAAACTACTCCAGGATGATGACACATGTTCATTATCCTCACAGCAGAAGAAAAAGAGTTTAGGAGGGTACACTGGTGTGGGTGTCCTTAAAAAAATCCATCTCTGCCAGGCATTTTAAGGCAGGGCCCAGATTTAAAAAAAAAAAAAAAAAATGGAGTGTCACACTACATATGTATTCACCTTGTTTACACATTGAACCACACTGTTGGATATCTCCACATTTTTCCTGCTTTTTTCAACCCCGTAAATTATTTGAATACAAAGTTCAAGTACTGCAGTAGCTATACTGCCAAGTGAATCCTGAGTAGAATTTTAGTTATGTAATTAGTTTGTGGGTGTCTTTCGGAAATAAACTAATGCCAAATATGGCAGCCTCCAGCAACATTTAGCTATTTTCTGAGCCAGATTTCTTCTTGTGAAAGTGCAACACACTAAGATCTGAATTTGCACAGATCTTAGTGTGTTCTCTAAGCTCTGAAAATAGCTGAATGGCTCTTGTGGCCACCATACTCTGCATTAGTTTGCTTCTGAAAGACACAAATACACGTGGAGTGTTAAACATATAGGGGCCAGCATTAGTACAATAATAAAATGTTCTGGCCAAAAGTTTTGAGAATGACACAAATATTAATTTTTTACAAAGTCTGCTGCTTCAGGGTTTTTAGATCCTTTTTGTCAGATGTTACTATGGTATACTGAAGGATAATTACAAGCATTTCATAAGTGTCAAAGGCTTTTATTGACAAATACATTAAGTTTATGCAAATAGTCAATATTTGCAGTGTTGACCCTTCTTTTTCAAGACCTCTGCCCTGGCTTGCTGTCAATAATTTTCTGGGCCACATCCTGACTGATGGGAGCCCATTCTTGCATAATCAATGCTTGGAGTTTGTCAGAATATGTGGGGGGGTTTTGTTCACCCGCCTCTTGAGGATTAACTACAAGTTCTCAATGGTTTTAAGGTCTGGGGAGTTTCCTGGCCATGGACCCAAATTTTTGATGTTTTGTTCCCCAAGCCACTTAGTTATCACTTTTGCCTTGTGGCAAGGTGCTCCATCATGCTGAAAAAGGCATTGTTCGTCGCCAAACAGTTATTGGATGGTTGGGAGAAGTTGCTCTTGAAGGATGTTTTTGTACCATTCTTTATTCATGGCTGTGTTCTAAGGCAAGATTGTGAGCCCACTTATTGGCTGAGAAGTAACCCCACACATAAATGGTCTCAGGATGCTTTACTGATGGTAGCACTCACCTTTTCTTCTCCGGACAAGGTTTTTTCCAGATGCCTCAACAATCGCAAAGGGGATTCATCAGAGAAAATTATTTTACCCCTGTCCTCAGCAGTCCAATCTCTACCTTTTGCAGAATATTAGTCTGTCCCTGATGTTTTTCCTGGAGAGAAGTGGCTTCTTTGCTGCCCTTCTTGACACCAGGCCATGCTCCAAAAGTCTTCATCTCACTGTGCATGCAGATGCACTCACACCTGCCTGCTTCCATTCCTGAGCAAGCTTCTGCACTGGTGGTGCCCCGATCCGGCAGCTGAATCAACTTTAGAAGATGGTCCTGGAGCTTTCTGGACTTCCTTGGGCTCCCTGAAGCCTTCTTCACAACAATTGAACTTCTCTCCTTGAAGGTATTAATGATTCGATAAATGGTTTATTTAGGTGCAATCTTATTAGCAGCAATATTCTTGCCAATGATGACTGCACGTGTTTCCTTGCAGGTAACCATGGTTAACAGAGGAAGAATAATGATTTCAAGCACCGCCCTCCTTTTAAAGCTTCCAGTCTGTTATTCTAACTCAGCATGACAGAGTGGTCTCTAGCCTTGTCCTGTCAACGCTGACACATGTGTTAATGAGAGAATAACTGACATGTCAGCTGGTCCTTTTGTGGCAGGGCTGAAATGCTGTGGAAATGTTTTTTATTGGATTAAGTTCATTTTCATACCAAACTGAAATCTGCTACACTATTGTGAGCTCTTTTATTTTGGAGGTGAAAGCAACAAGGTAGACTCGGAGGATGTGGGCAGCTCACTTCCCTGGAAGTGACACAGCGCCACCACTTTCAACACTTTCTGCTTCTATACACGGTTTGGGAGAACCGGGGCTGGCAGCGAGCACCTGAAGGGAAGTGCTAATATTACTTCATACTTTATCCTTTCTAATACACTTCATTCCATAAGTGTAGGATTCTATCAGCCAATCGGAATTAAGGTAGGAAAATCTGATTGGCTGATGGAATCAGCCAATCAGATTCAAGTTCAATCCGATTGGCTGATCCAATCAGCCAATCAGATTGAGCTCGCATTCTATTGGCTGATCGGAACAGCCAATAGAATGCGAGCTCAATCTGATTGGCTGATTCCATCAGCCAATCAGATTTTTCCTACCTTAATTCCGATTGGCTGATAGAATCCTATCAGCCAATCGGAATTGAGGGGACGCCATCTTGGATGACGTCCCTTAAAGGAGCCGTCATTCGTTGTAGTCCGTCGGTGAAGAAGGTGGTTCCGCGTCGGCGGAAGGAAGATTCAAGACCCGGCTTGGAAGATGACTTCGCCCGGATAGAAGACCTCTTCAGCGCCTCTTTGAAGATGACATCGGCCGGATCGAAGACTTCTTCAGCGCCGCCTGGATGATGACTTCATCGGATGGAAGATTTCTTCAGCGCCGCTTGGAGGATTAACTTCTTCCGCTCCGGATGTCCTCTTCAGTTCCATCGGTGGCTCGGCTGAGTGAAGACGACTCAAGGTAGGATGATCTTCAGGGGATTAGTGTTAGGTTTTTGTAAGGGGGGTTTGGGTTAGATTAGGGGTATGTGGGTGGTGGGTTTTAATGTTGGGGGGGGTTGTATTTTTCTTTTACAGGCAAAAGAGCTGAACTTTTTGGGGCATGCCCCCACAAATGGCCCTTTTAAGGGCTGGTAAGGTAAAAGAGCTTTGAAATTTATGTAATTTAGAATAGGGTAGGGATTTTTTTATTTTGGGGGGTTTGTTATTTTATTAGGGGGCTTAGATTAGGTGTAAGTAGCTTAAAATTGTTGTAATATTTTTAACATGTTTGTAACTTAATTTTTTATTTTTTGTAACTTAGCTTTTTTTATTTTTTGTACTTTAGTTAGTTTATGTAATTGTATTTCATTTTAGTTATTTGTAGGTAGTTTATTTAGTTAATTTAATGATAGTGTAGTATTAGGTTTAATTGTAACTTAAGTTAGGATTTATTTTACAGGTAATTTTGTATTTCTTTTAGCTAGGTAGTTATTAAATAGTTAATAACTATTTAATAACTATTCTAACTAGCTAAAATAAATACAAAGTTACCTGTAAACTAAATATAAATCCTAAGATAGCTATAATATAAGTATTAATTACATTGTAGCTATCTTAGGGTTTATTTTACAGGTAAGTATTTAGTTTTAAATAGGAATAATTTATTAAAGTATAGTGTAGTGTTAGGTGTAATTGTAACTTAGGTTAGGATTTATTTCACAGGTACATTTCTCTTTATTTTAGCTAGGTAAGCTATTAAATAGTTAATAACTATTTAATAGTTATTGTACATGGTTAAAATAAATTGAAAGGTACCTGTAAAATAAAAATAAATCCTAAGATAGCTAGAATATAATTATTATTTATATTGTAGCTATATTAGGGTTTATTTTAAAGGTAAGTATTTAGTTTTAAATAGGATTCATTTAGTTAATAAGAGTTAATTTATTTAGATGTATTTAATTAATATTTAAGTTAGGGGGCGTTTGGGTTAGGGTTAGACTTAGGTTTAGGGGTTAATAATTTTATTACAGTGGCGGCGGCGTAGTGGGGGGCAGGATAGGGGTTAATAAATTTATTATAGGTGGCGACGGTGTAGGGGGGGCAGATTAGGGGTTAATACATTTAATATAGGTTGCGGCGGGTTCAGGGAGCGGCGGTTTAGGGGTTAATACATTTATTATAGTTGCGGTGGGCTCTGGGAGCGGCGGTTTAGGGGTTAATATGTATAGAGTAGCTTGCGGTGGGCTCCGGGAGCGGCGGTTTAGGGGGTAATAACTTTATTTAGTTGCGGCGGTGTAGGGGGGGTCAGATTAGTGGTGTTTAGACTCGGGGTACATGTTAGGGTGTTAGGTGTAGACAGCTCCCATAGAAATCAATGGGATGTCTGTCAGCAGCGAACTTGTACTTTCGCTATGGTCAGACTCCCATTGATTCCTATGGGATCCGCCGCCTCCAGGGGTGGCGGATTGAAAACCAGGTACGCTGGGCCGTAAAAGTGCCGAGCGTACCTGCTAGTTTTTTGATAGCTAGCAAAAGTAGTGAGAATGTGCCGCACTTGTGTGCGGAACATCTGGAGTGACGTAAGAATCGATCTGTGTCGGACTGAGTCCGGCGGATCGAAGCTTACGTCACAAAATTCTACTTTTGCCGGTCTCGAGCCTTTGATAACTAAGGCGAATCAGCCTCGCCACAAATACGCTGCGGAATTCCAGCGTATTTGAGGTTGACGGCTTGATAACTACCCCCCATGGAATAGTATGGATTAGAAAATATTGTTAAGCCTATCTAGCTGAGGAAATATCTGAAGAAGGATTGGTATTTTTAGAAAAAGGGTGTTGAAAGATGTTCACCTAGATTACGAGTTTTGCGTTCCAGTTTTAACGCTGAAAAAATGGCCATTTCAGCGTAAAAACACAGGAACGCAGCCATTACGAGTCTTGTCGGTATAGCTATACCGCAAGCATTTTAGCTTGTAACATTTTTGCGTGGGATTTCCATAGCGCCAGTATTGCAGGTTGTTCGGTGAGGCTAAAATGCTTGCGTTCCAGCTTATACCGACACGATTAGTTCCGCTATCTGAGACCAGATACACAAAACTCATAACTAAACTGTTACAAAGTACACTAACACCCATAAACTGCCTATTAACCCCTAAACTGAGGCCCTCCCGCATCGCAAACACTAAATTAAACTTATTAACCCCCAATCTGCCGCTCCGGAAATCGTCGTCACTAATAACATTTATTAACCCCTATTCCGCCGCTCACTGACAACGTCACCACTATAATAAACTTATTAATCCCTATTCCCCCGCACCCCAAGATCGCCCACACTATAATAAAGCTATTAACCCCTATTCCGCTGCTCCCCGATATCGCCACCACTAAATAAAGTTATTAATCACTAAACCTCTGGTCTCCCACATCACCGCCACTAAATAAACCTATTAAACCCTAAACCGCCAGCCCCCCACATCGCAAAAAAATAAATTAAACTATTAATTCCTAAACCTAATAACCCCCTAACTTTAAATTAAAATTACAATATCCCTATCTTAAAATAAATAAAAACTTATCTGTGAAATTAAAAAAAAATTTAAGTTTAAACTAACAATTAACCTAACAACTATTATACTAAAATTAAAATAACTACAAATTAAATCAACTAAATTACACACTAAAAAAAACTAACACTACTAAAAAAAATAAATTCTAAAATTACAAAAAATAAAAAATAGTAAATTACAAAAAATAACAAACACTAAATTACGAAAAATAACAAATGAAATTATCCAAAATAAAAACAATTACACCTAATATAATAGCCCTATAATAATAAAAAAGCCCCCTCCTCCAAAAAAAACCCTAGCCTACAATTAACTACCAATAGCCATTAAAAGGGCCTTTTGTAGGGCATTGCCCTAAAGAAATCCGCTCTTTTCCCTGTAAAAAAAATACAAAGACCCACCCAACAGTAAAAACCCACCACCTAACCAACCCCCCAAGATAAAAAAGCCTAACTCTAACAAAAACCTAAGCTACCCATTGCCCTGAAAAGGGTATTTGTTTGGGCATTGTCCTTAAAAGGGCATTTAGCTCTTTTGCATTGCCCTGTAAAGGGAATTTAGCTCTTTTAAGAAAACCCAAACACTAACCCCCGACGATCCACTAACAGTTTTTGAAGTCCGGACATCCAGGCGGTGAAAAGTCTTCATCCAGGTGGCGAGGTCTTCATCCATCCAGGCGGCATCTTCTATCTTCATCTAGACGGTGTCTTCTATCTTCATCCCGGCAGCATCTTCTATCTTCATCCCGGCGGCATCTTCTATCTTCATCCCAGCAGCGCAGAGCTGGTCCATCTTTCAAGACATCCGGCGCAGAGCATCCTCTTCATACCATTGCCGCCGTACACTGAATCTTCAATGCAAGGGGGAGCCTTTTCAAAATGGCGTCCCTTGCATTCCTATTGACTGATTTGATTTTTGAAATTCACATCAGCCAATAGGATGAGAGCTACTGAAATCATATTGGCTGTTCAAATCAGCCAATAGGATGAGAGCTACTGAAATTCTATTGGCTGATTTGAATAGCCAATAGAATTTCAGTAGCTCTCATCCTTTTGGCTGATTTGAACAGCCAATAGGATTTCAGTAGCTCTCATCCTATTGGCTGATTTGAATTTCAAAAATCAAATCAGCCAATAGGAATGCAAGGGACGCCATTTTGAAAAGGCTCCCTTGAATTGAAGATTCAGTGTACGGCGGCGACCGTATGAAGAGGACACTGTGCGCAGAATGTCTTGAAGGATGAACGCGCTCCGCCGGGCTGAAGATAGAAGATGCCGTCTGGATGGATGAAGACGCTGCCTGGATGGATGAAGACTTCGCCTCCTGGATGTCCGGACTTCAAAAACTGTAAGTGGATCGTCAGGGGTTAGTGGTGGGTTTTTTTTTCTAAAAAGAGCTAAATGCCCTTTTTAGGGCAATGCAAAAAAGCTAAATTTTGTTTATTTTTCGTAAATTTAGTATTTTTTATTTTTTGTAATTTTAGAATAATTTTTTTTTAGCAGTGTTAGTTTTTTTTTTAATGTGTAATTTAGTTTATTTAATTGATAGTTATTTTAATTTTAGTCTAATAGTTATGTTAAGTTAATTGTTAGTTTAAACTTAGGTTTTTTTAATTTCAGAGGTAAGTTTTTATTTATTTTAAGATAGGGATATTGTAATTTTAATTTAAAGTTGGGTTTTTTTAGGTTTAGGGGTTAATAGTTTAATTTTGGTTTTTTTGCCATGTGGGGGGCTGGCGGTTTAGGGGTTAAAAGGTTTATTTAGTGGCGGTGATGTGGGAGGCCAGAGGTTTAGGGGTTAATAACTTTATTTAGTAGCGGCAATGTCAGGGAGCGGCGGAATAGGGGTTAATATCCTTGTTATAGTGGCGGCGATGTTGGGGTGCGGGGGAATAGGGATTAATAACTTTATTATTGTGGCGGGGATATCTCCATTCTGCGCTTCAGGTGTTAGCCAACAAATGTTTTAAACTAAATTTGTATTTCTGATTTGTGTGCTATATACTACATACGGTTGTTATAAAAGAGGTTTACAGTATTTAAAAAGAGCATATGGGGGGGCGTGTCTAGCAGCCATCATGGTCGGTAGCATTATTGGAAGTGGAGTAAACGGGGCTTATGGAATGGCCGTTTTTCTACCAACCACAGACATTTAGCTTGATTTCTCCAGCAAAGAAGATCTCTCTGTCAGATACTGAACCATTTGTTATCTTTCTTAAGTGTGATATACCTTTGGTGCACACTACGGACCATTAGGCCTTATTGTGGCGCATTACCGCAAGTATTACAGACTCCCCTCCCCCCCTTGTGCCGGGGGTTATCGGCACAACATCCCTCAATTAATTTTTACAGCGGAGGCTCTCAGATGACTTTTACGGCGATGGAGGAAGAAGATTATGCATTAATAACGACCTTACTAGCTGGGTTTGAAAATAAAATGGCAAAATACTTTGACCACCTCATACTTCTGGCACGCATCCAACACGCGGAGGAGGATGACAGCGTGTGTAAGACAGAGGGGTCAGAAACTACAGAGCATCACTACAGTGAACAACCCGAGGATACTGACCCTTTTCTTGTGGCCCGGGTAGCTCAGTAACAAGCCAGGGACTCTTACTGTATAGGTGCTGCGGAACGGAGCGACATACAGGATGCTCGGCAGCGTGAAAGTGGATGTAACTCAATTCCTCTCGCCGCTATTGAGCATAGGGCACCAATGAATCTGAACTTGTCCTCGGTCACGGCCTGGAGAGATGCGGCCGGTCTGCCGTGTGGTGTCTGGGACATAAGTAAATCTCTAGAATTCAGCAGTAGTGTCCTTTTGAAGAGGTGGGTAGTAAGAGGTCACGATCTCCCCTCAGACTGCGCAGCAGATATGCAGCCAATGACCCATACAAGGAAGAACCCTTTTGACTTTATGTCTGGAACCCTGAGCCCATGCAAAGTCGGAATAGGATAAAGGCCTTCTATCCATCTAGGATATGCAGAATACTTTTGTTCAAGTCTGCATTTTTTCCCCTAATTCTGTTCAAGCACTTTGCATTCTAGTGACTTTATCCACAGTTGAACTGTCTGTATGTTATGTTTTTGTGGGGAAGTCTCAAGGTTTGGTAGTTAAGGCACACGTTTATGTGTTTATTTCATGACCGTTATAGTTTAATTGTTAAGTTCACCTATTTTGTGCTGATGTTGGTATCTAGGACTCATAATAGTTCATAAGTAGCTGCCAGCTCAAACTAGGCAATTCCTCGGAACCCCTTGCCGCGTTAGTATGCACACCCTCCAGTACCATGTCCCTTAGTATATACTGGCCGGAGCAGTATAGTAGACCTTGTGCCTACAGTAATTCTACTCAACTAAACATCTGCTTTGTTAACGGGTGCATGGTGACTGTATTTATGCCAGGATTGCTATCAGTTGAACGTTAGTTTGAGATATTACATTACTCTATCACTTTATTTTCATATGTTATAACTTGTTTTGACTCCTCTAAATATTGCTCTATTTAATTTTACTCTGTGTTCTGGGAACCTTAGATAGTTAAGTTTGATCATTTCTGTGAGTGCTATTAATGAGAGAGGGGCTTACTGCTTTTTATACATTTACAACAAGATAGACTGTCTACCAGTTATGTTCACAAACATATGTAGTACACTATAGCAGGATATATAATATTTACTACTGCTTTCTTGTTAACATATGAAAACTGTACTTAACTAATATTTGTCTGTTTAATATTTGCCTTCCTAGATATTCGGTTATTGCTGAATATACATGCTACTCCTTATCTATAAGTCTTTGCAACTCCACCATAGTTGAGATGAAAGAATATTTAGCTATGTGCCAGCAAGTTTCCCTCTCCTGCTCCTTTTACTCCAAACAAATATCCAGAGCACTTACCAGGTTCATCTTCTCCCTTTTTATACCAGCTACATTTCATGTAGAGCAATCTATTATAGCTCCGCCTCCCCCCCCTTATACTGGGTCCTATACCCATTTTTCTTTAATCCAAGCGGCTCTTGTCGGCTGTAATCTTTTCCTTCTCTCACAGTATTCTTGTTAGTTATATCCCTCCATCGCTACAGATCTCTTGAATAATCCAAAAATCCCAGTCAGCTATCTGATAAATATTTTTCTCACCACAAGTGGACTTGCTGATTTCTCACTATATTATCATTCTGTATCCACTTCAGTTTACAGGGAGTGGTCTACTTGGCCTAACCCTTCACGACACAGGGATATAACTCTGTCAACTTATATTCGTAATACCCCTCATAACACTAAAAAGAGACCCTATATTTACTCCTGAGAAATTCCACCTCTATACTCACCAGCAAATGAAGAACTATGTATGTGTTAAGTATAAGATGATAATTATTACATCATTGTCTAAGACTTATTGTATACCTTTTTATGTTTGTAATTTCTATGCACATACCCATGTGGAGTTGTATTACTTTATTTTCTCCTGTTTGTCTCAATAAAAATATAAAAAAAAAAAAAAGAGCATATGTTGCAAATTAAATAACTTCTGTAAGTAAATGTATATGATTGCAAAGTGATACAAATACCTTGTCGAGGGAAACACTAGAATATGCTCCAGATTAATCATCTAGACCTGAGAGTATAAAGTTTTAAAGTATAAGGGACATATAGAGGTCTAACACCTCTCACTATGAGAGCTCTGAAGAGAATATGCAATATGGGGCTTACTAAACTATATCAGTTTGTTAAATAAGAACTGAAATTTAAAGTAGTTCAATAAATTAACCAAATCATTTATTGTAAGTTTTACAGCAATATACATTTAAAATAGTAATTAAATAAAAATGTAAGGTAGTTTGGCCCATAGTGTTTATAGAAATGTTTTACTTTACCATGTTTGTAAGAGTAGTAGCTTTAAAATTACATTTATAGAACAGATATATTGATTTAAAGGTTGATATTCACTAAGATAAGAGAGAGTGAATACTATTGGATTTTTAAAATGCATACCTTTATATCCAGATTGATTAAATAAAAAGATTGATCTGTCTATTTTCTGATGCTATTGGCTAGATATATTAACATCTGAAAGTCCTCATTTGAGCCAGCAACTGATATTTATAAAGTAGCGGTTTAAACCTCTACTTCAGGTGAAATGCGGACAGGTTCACAGAAAGTGAGACTTGTATGTTTGCAAATTGATAAATGTAGCACTATATTTGGGGAATCAATTGAATATATATGATAGAAATAGATTTAATATGTGAATAATTTGGGTATTATATTATGCCATATTATAATGGTAGATATTAATCGTAGTGAAGGGATTATCAGGTAGCTTGTAAGGTTAATTTTAGCTGTAGTGCAGAGATGACCCTCCCACCCCCTGATCCCTATTGGATCCCTCCCAAACCGCTATCTTCCTTCCCTCACCCCACTGGTCACCACTATCTTAAGTACTGGCAGACATTCTGCCATTATGATGTTTAAGGAAAGTTTTTTTGTTTTGTTTTTTTTTAAATGTATTTAATGTATGGAACCCTCATTCCCCCCCGCCACCCCGAACAGCTCTCTAACCCTCTCCTCTTCACTAGGTGCCACCATCTAAGGTACTGGCAACTGCCTGCTAGTACCCAATTTGTATTTTTTTATTATTATTCTTTTTACTACTTATTTATTTTTTAAATATTTTTCTGTAGTGTAACGATCCCCCGTAACCCTTCCCTCCAACCAATTGCTTGAGTGACCCTCCCTCCCCCTTTACTATATTGTTGGGGATTCCTCCTCCTCCCTCACCAAACATATTTATTGGGAGTGGAGGTGCTTTTATGGTTCATGCAAGCCAGGTGTGAACTACCTGAGCAGTTTAGAAGTTGCAGCCTGTGGCTACTCACCAGGCATGGTGTTAGAAGTAGAATAGGTTATCTTCTGATGAATATGACAGTGTGATATGTTATGTGGCGCCCCTTTTGTGTGTTCAGTGAAGAGGATTGAGGATGAGTACACACCGTGGTATAGTTTGAACAGACACTGATTTGATTAATTAATTTGTACTGGATCTGATTTATTGTTAAGACAGTTGCATTTGTAATACACATTATATATTATTTTATTTTTTTAATTGTTCATTGTTGTGGTGTGGCTGTTTATTATTCACTTCACCTTCTATTAGGGTGTTTCAATTGATATTTTTTTGTTGTAGCACTATTATTTTTAACACCACATATTAATATTAGGTTTGAATAGCAACACCATGTAGATTGCTTTCATCCATAATGAATGCCTCTGCCAGGCTCATCTTCCTTACACGTTGCTCTTCATCTGCAGCACCTCTCTGCCAATCCCTTCACTGGCTTCCTCTTGCCTCCAGGATTAAACACAAAATCCTCACTCTGACATACAAAGCCCTCAGCTGCACTGCTCCCCACTACATTTCAGACCTTGTCTCCAGATACTCTCCCTCCCGTCACCTTCGCTCTGCTTATGATCTCCTTCTCTCCTCCTCTCTTGTTGCTTCCTCACATTCCCATTTACAGGACTTCTCCACACTGGCCCCATCTTGTGGAACTTCCTGCCTCGCTCCACAAGACTCTCCCCTAGTTTTAACAGCTTCAAGCACTCCCTAAAGACTCTACTATTCAGGGATGCATACAGCCTACGCTAACCTTTACTAACTCCATTGCTTTCTCCTTTAACCCCTTAGCAT
This sequence comes from Bombina bombina, assembly GCF_027579735.1. Taxonomy (NCBI): domain Eukaryota; kingdom Metazoa; phylum Chordata; class Amphibia; order Anura; family Bombinatoridae; genus Bombina; species Bombina bombina. The sequence goes on along the minus strand of NC_069502.1, from coordinate 702,420,887 downwards.
GTAAGCCTATGAGCCCAGCTGTCTCGGCAGTGCCCTCTACCCATTTGATCCCTGTAAATGTTATCTTGTATGCTGCCTATGTTTGGCGCTCTACAAATACCTAATGATAATAATAATAAAAACCATTGTTTTATATTTTTTTTGGTCTTGAGCAATATATATTTTTCTACAAACAAAACATAAAGTATTAAAGGTACATGTCACCCATATGTTAAAGGGACATGAAACCCAATATGTTTCTTTTTAATGATTCAGATAGAGCATACAATTTTAAAAAAAGGTTTCCAATTTACTTCTATTATCAAATTGTTCTTCTTGATTGATAAGATATCTAGATAAGTAACGTGCACATGTGTGGATCACTGCTTAGCAGGAAATAGTGTTGCCATCTAGTGCTCTTGCAGTGCTACAGATATGTGCACGCTCCTGAGCTTACCTTTCTGCTTTTCAACAAAGGATGCCACAAAAAGCAAATACATTTGATAATTTAATCAATTGAAATATTGTTTAAAATTGCATGCTCTATCTGAATTGTGAAATAAAACTTGGTTTTATGTTCTTTTAAATCACTTGAGTATAGGAGTATATCTGAAAATATCATCTCTGTGTAAAAAAAAAAAGGAAGTTGTTTTACCTACAAATTTCGTCAATAACCACATCCTATTGTAAAGGGACTCTGCACATCCAATCAAGATGCTAGTTCAAGGATTTGCAACGATACATGCATCTGGCATATATAGGCACAGTCAGTTTAATTCCCTTCTCAGTTTACTATGAAATGATTATGGCGAAATTCCACTATATCACGGTGAAGCTGATGGTGCTGATTGGCTGTTTATTTTCACCATTACCGCAGCTGAAAGATAACTGTTCACTGAGCTGAAGATATTTTGAGGTAAAATATCTTCCTTTTTACTTAATGATGTTGATGTGCTGTATCACTTTCAGGTGATTTAGCATATGGGTACCATGTACCTTACATAACAATATGTAAAGAAAAGAAATCAGGTGGTGATTAACAAGTAATCCTGAGAAAGCTTAAAGGGACATAATACTCATATGTTAAATCACTTGAAACTGATGCAGTATAACTGTAAAAAGCTGACAGGAAAATATCACCTGAGCATCTCTATGTAAAAAAGGAAGATATTTTACCTCACAATCTCCTCAGCTCAGCAGAGTAAGTTCTGTGTAAAAAGTTATTCTCACCTGCTCCCAGCTGCAGGTAAAAATAAAAAAGAAAAGAAGAAATTAACAGCAGCCAATCAGCATCAGCAGTGCTGAGGTCATGAACTCTTACTGTGATCTCATGAGATTTGACTTAACTCTCATGAGATTTCATAGTAAGCTTCCTTTACCTGATTGGTGAAATAATATGAGAGTGCACGAAGCTCATCCTTTCAGCTGTCCCAGGACAGACACACTAAAATGCTGCTTAGAAATCATTTACAATGGGAGGTGGCTACTGAGGAACTTTTGAGGTAAAATATATTTCTTTTTTACATAGAGATGTTCAGGAGATATTTTCTAGTCCGCTTTTTACAGCTATGCTGCATCACTTTCAAGTGTTTAAATATTTGGGTATTATGGCCCTTTAACAAATCAGGTAACAGAAGGTTAGACTGTATTATTGTTATTATTATTATTATTAACCATTATTTGTAGAGCGCCAACAGATTCCGCAGTGAATAGGGAGAATAGAAAATATATAAAATATACATATATATGTGTGTGTGTGTGTTCCAGTTACGTTTTTGTGTTGTTCCTCAGTTTAACCAAATAAACACGTAATTAGAGCTATAATTTAAGAACGCATTCTTATTACAGTTGTTATTAATGAAAAATCCCCTTGCACCTTAAGCCTTTGGTTGAGGCATTATGCTATTCCCTTTTCTAGATTGTTCTTGTAGGACTAAAAAGCAATCTGTAAACATATAAGGCGATACATGTTATAAAGATATTTTCTGTATAATCATACTGGCTTTCACGAAAAACCTACAGGAATGTTTTCTGCTTAATGCTGCTTTTCTCTATTTCAGTCTCTAAAGATTTATTAAATGTTGATAACACATGCAGCAGTGTAAAATAATGTGTGTGAGGGTGCACTGCCCTGCTTAAATAGCCGTGAGGTCTAATTCTGTCTGAATCTAGTAGACATCAGCCTAGCTTTGTCTGCCTGTTCTATGCAATGAGATTAAATGAAACCCAAATTGTTTCTTACATGAATAAGATAGCGATTTTAAACAACTTTCTAATTGACTTTTACTATCTAATTTGTTTTGTATTGTCTTGGTATCCTTTGTTGCAAAAAGATACCTAGGTAGGCTCAAGAGCTGCTGGTTAATGACTGCACATATATGCTTTATGTTATTGGCTCACCCAGTGCGTTAACTAGCTCCCAGTAGTCAATAAAAGATACTAAGAGAATGAAGGGATTATGTACCTTTTTGAACAACAAAAATGCTGGTGTTTACTGTCCCTTTAATGTTGTGCTTTTTTAAATGACTATATACTTTTGGGATAATGTGTAATCTGGTTATATATTTTTATCTTGATAGATTTTGGGACTTTTCCAAGCCATCACCCCTTATTGAAACTGTGGAACACCATACCGAATTTGCCTGTGGCCTTGATTTCAGTGTTCTTGTTCCTGGGCAGGTAATACAGAGTTTAATAGCTCTTTCTTTAGTAATGTTTAGAAAAAAGGTCTATATCCATCTCCTTTTATTATTTATAATATTAGTAGTTATTTTAACCTAAAGTAGATCTGTACAATAATTATTGTTTGTATTAACCTTTTTATAGCACTTCCATTACAACTGTATATATAGTTAAGACAAAAAAGAAAAAAATCTTTTGATTAGTATGTTTCCTCTTTGGGGGGGGGGGGGGGAGGGGGGGTTTATTTCAGCTTAGTTTTACAATCAATCATGACTGATTTCTTTTTTATTTCGAACCATTGTTTTTTGCACTTCAACTTTGCCCTAAACATAATGTTACACACATAGCAGTTTAATTGAGCACTGACAAACTGAAAAAGAGCCACACAGATTATATAAGAGAAATAAAAAAGATTAATCTGAGCTTTTAAAGTGTTTTAGAAAATTAAGTAAAATTTTTCTGCATAATAAATAAATCTTAAAACTCTTAACATAAGTAAAATAAATCAGAAACAAATTCTAATTGGGTAAATAAAATGATTTGTGTAAACATAGATGAACAGTAGGTCTATTAATTAGTATGAGAGCACCCTACATCTACTAATGAGCCAATTCCCGATAATACTACTGAATCTACGATTTGTTATCATCTTAATGGAGATGCCTCTTATTTAGTAATGAGTTTAGAGCACTGACATATACAAAAATCCATACCTACACACGCAACTGCTGACACCTAAAGATCCATAGTTGCACACATAAAAACAGCTTGTGTATGCACATAAACAAATACAAATCTGTATACACAAAGAAGCACAAAGTTTCAGACCTAAAGTTCAGCAGGGTGCTTATATATGTAACCGCAACTTAGCTTGAGTTTTAAATCCAAAAATGGAAATAAAACAAAATGTTGCTGGTATAGGCACTATAATAGGCAATATTAATTTCTTTCATGTAATTGGCAAGAGTCCATGAGATAGTGATATATGGGATATACAATCCTACCAGGAGGGGGAAAAGTTTCCCAAACCTCAAAATGCCTATAAATACACCCTCCCTAAGGAGGTGGTGAAGTAAGTTTGTGCTTGATTTTCTTCTGTGATATGCGCTTCTCAGCATTTTGAACCCAGATTCCTCTCAGATTACAGTGTTTGTCAGAGGGATGTGAAGAGAGTATCACCAATTGATTCTATGGTTTTCCTCACGGGAAATCTTTTCAAAGGTTCTCTGTTATCAGTCGTAGAGATTCATCTCCTACCTCCTTTTTCAGATCGACGATATACTCTCATATTCAATTACCTCTACTGATACTTTTTCAGTACTGGTTTGGCTATCTGCTAAATGTGGATGGGTGTCTTTCAGTAAGTATGTTCATTACTTAAGACACTCTCAGCTATGGTTTGGTACTTTATGTATTAACATAAAGTTTTAAATATATGTATTGTACTTATATTTGCCATGAGTCAGGTTTATGTATATTTCCTTTTGCAGATTACTAGTTTCAAAATTGGGAAACATGTTTAGGAAGTTATTTTTTTTTACCTGGGGTATAGTCTTTTCTTCAAATTGACTGTTTTTCATTAAATTCCGCGGGTAAAATTAGGCTTGCAAGGTCGCAAAATACTGATTTTTTTTTGGCATGAAGGTACGTTCGGTGACGCAAATTCGTAATTTCCGACATCTTAGTTGACTCCAGGTTTCCTTGCACAAGGTTACGTCTGTTATGACGTGGGTTGCGTCATTTCCGGATGTTGTTAGCGCCAAAAAATTTCATTTTGCTTTGTGCGTCTTACTTGGCGCCAAATAATTTAATTATTTAAACCCCACTTCCTATATGCCTCTTGCCTTTTTTTATGCTTAGAGGGCTATGCTGTTTGTATTTTTTTTGCATTCCTGAAACTGTCATATAACAAAATTGATAATTATTGCTTCATATTTTGTTTTTTTCTCTTACATTTGCAAGATGTCTCAATCTGATCCTGTCTCAGAAACAACTGTTGGAACCCTGCTGCCTGATAACAATTCTACCAAAGCTAAGTGTATCTGGTGTAACTTAGCAGAGATTATATCTCCAGCTGTAGTATGTAAAAGTTGTCATGATAAGCTTTTACATGCAGAGAATGTATCCATCAGTACTAGTACAATACCTGTTGTTCCTTCAACATCTAATGTACATGATATCCCTGTGAATATAAAAGATTTTGTTGCTGATGCGGTTCAGAAGGCTTTGTCTGCTATTCCGCCTTCTAATAAACGTAAAAGGTCTTTTAAAACTTCTCATAAAGTTGATGAAATTTCAAATGACCAACAACATTCTGAATTATCCTCCTCTGATGAGGATCTATCTGATTCAGAAGATCCTTCATCAGATATTGACACTGACAAATCTACTTACCTCTTTAAGATGGAGTATATATGTTCCTTGTTAAAAGAGGTGTTAATTAATTTGGATATTGAGGAATCTAGTTCTCTTGATACTAAAACTAGTAAACGTTTAAATTCTGTTTATAAACCTCCTGTGGTTACTCCAGAGGTTTTTCCAGTTCCTGATGCTATTTCTGATATGATTTCAAAGGAATGGGATAGGCCTGGTACTTCTTTTATTCATCCTTCTAGGTTTCAAAAGTTCTACCCTTTGCCAGCAGCTAGATTGGAGTTTTGGGAAAAAATCCCCAAAGTTGATGGGGCAATTTCTACTCTTGCTAAACGTACTACTATTCCTATGGAAGATAGTGCTTCTTTTAAGGATCCTTTCGATAGGAAACTTGAATCTTATCTATGGAAAGCTTATTTATTTTCTGGCTATATTCTTAGGCCTGCTATATCTATGGCTGATGTTGCAGCTGCATCAACTTTTTGGTTGGAAAGCTTAGCCCAACAGGAAACAGATCCTGATTTGTCTAGCATTGTTCGCTTGCTTCAACATGCTAATCATTTTATCTGTGATGCTATTTTTGATATCATGAAAATTGATATTAAATCTATGTATTTAGCTATTTTAGCTAGAAGAGCTTTGTGGCTCAAATATTGGAATGCTGACATGTTATCTAAGTCTAGATTACTATCTCTTTCTTTCCAAGGTAACAATTTATTTGGTTCTCAGTTGGATTCAATTATTTCAACTGTCACTGGGGGGAAGGGAGTTTTTTTGCCACAGAATAAAAGATCTAAGGGTAAATCTAAAGCTTCTAATCGTTTTCTTTCTTTCCAACAGAATAAGGAACAGAAAGCCAATCCTTCCCCCAAGGAATCTGGTTCTAATTGGAAACCTTCTTCAAGTTGGAATAAATCCAAGCCTTTTAAGAAAGCAAAGCCAGCCCCCAAGTCTGCATGAAGGTGCAGCCCTCATTCCAGTTCAGCTGGTAGGAGGCAGATTAAAAAAATTTCCAAAACATTTGGGCAGATTCTGTCCAAAATCAGTGGATTCAGAGTATTGTCTCTCAAGGGTATTGAATAGGATTCAGAGTAAGACCTGTGAGAAGATTTTTTTCTCTCACACGTTCCAGCAAATCCAGTGAAGGCTCAGGCTTTTCTGAAGTGTGTTTCAGATCTAGAGCTTTCAGAGGTAATCATACCAGTTCCGTTTCAGGAACAGGGTCTGGGGTTTTATTCAAATCTATTCATTGTCCCAAAGAAAGAAAATTAATTCAGGCCAGTTCTGGATCTGAAAATTTTGAATTATTTTGTAAGAGTGCCAACTTTCAAAATGGTGACTATAAGGACTATTCTGCCCTTTGTTCAGCAAGGTCATTATATGTCCAGGATAGACTTACAGGATGCATATCTTCATATTCTGATTCATCCAGACCACTATCGATTTCTGAGATTCTCTTTTCTAGACAAGCATTACCGATTTGTCGCTCTTCCATTTGGCCTAGTGACAGCTCCAATAATTTTTTTGAAGGTTCTCGGTGCCCTACCCTCTGTAATCAAAGAACAGGGTATTGTGGTGTTTCCTTATTTGGACGATATCTTGGTACTAGCTCAGTCTTTACATTCTGCCGAATCTCACATGAATCAACTAGTGTTGTTTCTTCAAAGACATGGTTGTAGGATCAATTTACCGAAAAGTTACTTGATTCCTTTTTAGGTTTCCAGATAGATTCAGATTTACAGACAAGAGACAAATTAAATTGGTTTCAGCTTGTCGAAACCTTCAGTCTCAATCATTCCCTTCAGTGGCTATGTGCATGGAAGTTTTAGGTCTCATGACTGAAGCATCGGACGGGATCCCCTTTGCTCGTTTTCATATGAGACCTCTTCAGCTTTGTATGCTGAATCAGTGGTGCAGGGATTATACAAGGATATCACAATTAATATCCTTAAATCCCAATGTTCAACTCTCTCTGACTTGGTGGTTATATCACCATCGTATAGTTCAAGGGGCTTCTTTTGTTCATCCAACCTGGACTGTAATCACAACAGATGCAAGTCTTTCAGGTTGGGGAGCTGTCTGGGGATCTCTGACAGCACAAAGGGTTTGGAAATCTCAAGATGTGAGGTTATCAATCAATATTTTAGAACTCTGTGCTATTTTCAGGGCTCTTCAGGTTTGTCTGTTGAAGAGAGACCCATTCATTTGTTTTCAGACGGACAATATCACAACTGTGGCATATGTCAATCACCAGGGTGGGACTCACAGTCCCCTAGCTATGAAAGAAGTATCTTGGATACTTTCTTAGGTGGAATCCAGCTCTTGTCTAATTTCTGCGTTATCCCAGGTGTAATTAATTTGGAAGCGGATTATCTCAGCCGTCAGACTTTACATCCGGGGGAGTGGTCTCTCCATCCAGATGTGTTTTTTTCAGATTGTTCAGATGTGGGGTCTTCCAGAAATAGATCTGATGGCTTCCCATCTAAACAAGAAACTTCCCAGGTACTTCTCCGGATCCAGGGATCATCAGGCGGAGTCGGCGGATGCGTTAGCAGTCCCTTGGTTTTACCAACCTGCTTATATCTTTCCGACTCTAGTTCTTCTTCCAAGAGTGATCTCGAAGATCATCATGGAACAATCGTTTGTGTTTCTGGTAGCACCAGCATGGCCTCACAGGTTCTGGTATGCTTGTCTGGATATCCAGTTGCCAACCTTGGCCACTTCCTTTAAGACAGACCTTCTGTCTCAAGGACCGTTTTTCCATCAGGATCTCAAATCGTTACATTTGAAGGTATGGAAATTGAATGCTTAGTGCTTAGTCATAGAGGTTTCTCTGACTCAGTGATTGATACTATGTTACAGGCTCGTAAATCTGTTTCTAGGAAGATTTATTATCGAGTTTGGAAGACTTATATTTCATGGTATTCTTCTCATAAATTCTCTTGGCATTCTTTTAGAATTCCTAGAATTTTACAGTTTCTTCAGGATGGTTTGGATAAAGGTTTGTCTGCAAGTTCTTTGAAGGGACAAATCTCTGCTCTTTCTGTTTTATTTCACAGAAAGATTGCTAAGCTTCCTGATATTCACTGTTTTGTACAGGCTTTGGTCCGTATCAAGCCTGTCATTAAATCAATCTCTCCTCCTTGGAGTCCTAAATTGGTTTGAAGAAGAAGGCAGCTACGTAACGGTGGGGGGAGTCCGGCTGCCATATTTACCCGGTATTAGACAAGTTAGCGAAAGTGATTACTACAGAAGCAAGGCGGCATGGCAGAAGGGTATACCCCTTCTGCCATGCCGCCTTGCTTCTGTAGTAATCACAGAAGCAAGGCGGATCTTCGGTTCTTATATTTCTATCTCAAATAATGTTAACAGTAGTGTTGACTGTCCCTTTAATAAGACAATAAATACCTTGAGATTTTAATATACTGTATAGTGTTCGTTATGGGTAGTAAAACAATTTTGCACCATATTTTCATTAATTATTTTGCCACCTGTTCTTGCATATTAGCTTTTCAAAATGTTGGACTTTCTAGTTCTCGGAGCTGGATATGTACCCTGCTGGCTTCTCAGACTGCAGAACAATGTTCTTTATACTAACATTATGACTGTGTCTAGGCTTGTTGTTTGCAGATTCAATCTTAGATTGGCTCCTCCAAATGGTGGAGGGCAGTTTGAAAAACAACTGCAGGAAACAACATGTTTTTTTAAAAAAAAAAATGTTTGCTCATGGCTGATATGGTATTCTAAAGTAAGACAACAGAAATGTCATGTAATTAGAAAGTGTTTACTGTCACTTTAAATCTGTATGCACATTTCCATATTCAAAATGTATAAACTATATTCCGAGTGGAGAAATAACCGATAGTTACAATTGGCTGACTTTTATTTCTCTTAAATCGCGGGCCCACGTACACTACTCACTATCAGATGTTAAAGCTTCATTATACAAGAACATTCGGGCGAGGGCAGATAAGCTCCAGAGTGTTGTAATCGGTGCCTCGGGTTCCACAACCGCGTCTGGGAACCTAACCATGGGTCCCACACCCCACAACGTACTTTTAACACATTCCCCTTCCCATACATATCCTATTACCTTCCCCGTAAATATAATTATAAGTTAATATATTATAAAAAATAATAAATATGTAAGTTAATATATTATAAAAAAAATGTTAAATATAAGCTGGTTAATATATTATAAATAAATGTTAAATATAAGCTGATTTAATTGTTTTATGTTTGTGTTTTTTGTAATATTTTAATTTAAATAAAGATTCACTATACATCATGACAGAGTGAGGCTGTGATGGGTCCATGCGGAGAGGAGCATGAGTAGAATCGGAAGTTGCAGCCGGACTGTTATCCGACGGACATTTGTCTGTCGGACTATTATACGTTGTACAAAAGTCTGTCGGATAACAGTCCGGCCATGGTTAATACAGTATTATAATTTAAATATAAGCAATGTAGAAAATCTTATGTCTGAAAAAATGTGGATTCTTATTGTCTCTGACCAATTGAATGCAGGCTCATCTGTAATTTAGTCAATATATTCACTTAGCTGACAAATAGTTGGTTCTTCATTGTATCATCTGGCTTTTTATATTCAAGGTTGTAACTGCAGTGGTCTCTAAATTTCCATATGTTCTACATGTAGTTAATTGTCATGCTGTGATTATTTTTTCTGATATTTTTGTTCTGACGGCATAAATTTTTTATTTATTTTTTTATTGTGCAGCTAAGACGCCACCCTTGCAAAGATACTTATTTTAATTTTTACATACAAGCCATTTCATTTCTTATCATTTCATAATTTTTTTTTCCCTTTTATCTCTCAAGTTAGTTTATTTAATGTAGCTTAGAAATCTCCTTAAATAAAGCTACACATCATCTTCTACTTGTGAATAATGTGCATCTGCATAGACCAGAATCTGTATAATTTCAGATAGCAAAACCCTAATTTTTTTAATTATTGCAGAGATTACCCTCTGTTTCGATGGCTGACATAAGTGTACTGTTAAAAAGCAATGCGTGCGTCTTCATTTTCTTCCAGTTGAAACCTTGCCTCAACAGGCAAAATGAAAAGATACAACAATTAAAAGTGACATTTTTATTAATGTATTATGCATAATGTCTAAAAATAAATTATCACTTTTATGTGTGGTGAGTCCATTGGTACTTGGCAGGGGTAGTGTTACCAATTTTTTTTTTATCAGAAAATAAGGGAGACTAAGGAATCAACAAATTTTACATAGGACATAGACAGATTATGCAGTAGTTACTGAGACAACATTTTTTACAATAAAATTGTTCATACAAATCATCTTTATTCACACAGTCTAGTTTAATACATTCAACAACTTTCTGCAAATCTGTGAATTCTATTTCTCATTTAGGGCACAGTGGGAGTAAAGACATTAAACTATCGGATACATCAAAATGAACTGTTGTTAAAAAAAAATGGGAGAAAAATGTTCTAAGAGCAGATAAAATAAGGGAGCCTGGGAAACTATAACAAAAAGTTTGTGCAAATGAGGGCAATTCCTGGGAATAAGCGATGGTTGGTAACTCAAAGCTTTATTAGTGGTTATGTGTGTTAGGTATTAAATAGCCAACTGTGCAGTTTTAAAGGAACATTGAACACAAAATTAGCTCCTCCATGAGTTGTTTAATTGACCAATCAGAAAGGGCTAGATTATGTGTGGCACTCTATCGTTTGCGTGCAAGTGATATCATGTTTTTGCGATGTTTGTGCACAAATTAAATTACACTCGTATTACAAGTTGAAAGTTAATGCAAACATGTGAGCGCAATCACAATTTATGCTAGAATGATTACCGGAAATTCCGAGCTCTAGTTAACAGTTATGCAAGTCAAAAAAGTGTCACAAAATACATCAAAAATACATTTAAAAGTACAGTTAAACTCATATCAACACTATTTTATACAAAAATGAAAGAAAAAAAAAATATTGCATAAAAACGTTATAAGGGCTCAAAGATATAAGGTCTCAGGTGTTAGAAAAAAAAGGCATTCAAAGGGCTTTAATAAAGAAATGCATACATATACATGTCTAAATATCGATATATACTGTGTGTATATCTATATATATATATATATATATATATATATATATATATATATATATATATACACACAGTTGGGCTCATAAGTTTACATACCCTGGCAGAATTTATGATTTCTTGGTCATTTTTCAGAGAATATGAATAATAACACAAAAACTTTTCTTTTACTCATGGTTAGTGTTTGACTGAAGCCATTTATTATCAATCAACTGTGTTTACTCTTTTTAAATCATAATGACAACAGAAACTACCCAAATGACCCTGATCAAAAGTTTACATACCCCAGTTCTTAATACCGTGTATTGCCCCCTTAAACATCAATGACAGCTTGAAGTCTTTTGTGGTATGTGTGGATGAGGCTCTTTTCAGATGGTAAAGCTGCCCATTCTTCCTGGGAAAAAGCCTCCAGTTTCTGTAAATTATTGGGCTGTCTTGCATGAACTGCACGTTTGAGATCTTCCAAGAGTGGCTCAATGATATTGAGGTCAGGAGACTGAGATGGCCACTCCAAAACCTTTACTTTATTCTGCTGCAGCCAATGACAGGTCGACTTGGCCTTGTGTTTAGGATCATTGTCATGTTGGAATGTCCAAGTATGTCTCATGAGCAGCTTCCGGGCTGATGAACGCAAATTTTCCTCCAGTATTTTTTTATAACATACTGCATTCATTTTGCCATCAATTCTGACCAAATTTCCTGTGCCTTTGTAGCTCACACATCCCAAAAACATCAGCGATCCACCTCTGTGTTTCACAGTAGGAATGGTGTACCTGTCATCATAGGCCTTGTTGACTCCTCTCCAAATGTAGCGTTTATGGTTATGGCCAAAAATCTCAATTTTGGTCTCGTCACTCCAAATCACTTTGTGCCAGAAGGTTTGAGACTTGTCTCTGTGCTGTTTGGTGTATTGTAAGCGGCATACTTTGTGGCATTTTTGTAGTAATGGCTTTCTTCTGGCGACTCGACCATGCAGCTCATCTTTCTTCAAGTGCATCTTGAAACAGCCACACCACATGTTTTCAGAGAGTCCTGCATTTCACCTGAAGTTATTTGTGGGGTTTTCTTTGCATCCCGAACAATTTTCCTGGCAGTTGTGACTGAAATTTTAGTTCGTCTACCTAACCTTGGTTTGGTTTCAACAGAACCCCTCATTTTCCACTTCTAGAGTTTGAACACTGCTGACTGGCATTCTCAATTCCATGGATATCTTTTTATATCCCTTTCCTGTTTTATACAGTTTAACTACCTTTTCCAACAGATCCTTTGACAATTATTTTGCTTTCCCCATGGCTCAGAATCCAGAAACGTCAGTGCAGCACTGGATGAAAGATGCAAGGGTCTGTCAGGAGTCCAGAAAGTCATTGACCTTTTATACACACACACACACACTAATTACAAGCAAACAGATCACAGGTGAGGATGGTTATCTTTAATAGCCATTGAAACCCCTTTGTGTCAACTTGTTTGCATGTTATCAGGCCAAAATCACCAGGGTATGTAAACTTTTGATCAGGGTCATTTGGGTAGTTTCTGTTGTCATTATGATTTAAAAAGAGTAAACACAGTTTGATAATAAATAGCTTCAGCCAAACACTAACCATGAGTGAAAGAAAAGTTTTTGTGTTATCATTCATATTCTCTGAAAAATCCATCAGATATATATTTAAATATCTATTTAAGATTAAATTGAACATATTCTGCTATGTGCAGAACATTGGATTATGAAATATTATTAAATAACTGTGATCATGTGTGCGCAACTTGTGGGTGTTTGTTGTTTTTTCAACTTTTTCAGCTTCATTGAATTCTATGGGCAAATGCTATTTTGCGTTCGCAACTTCTCAAAGTCTATTTGTTATTGTGACGTTACAAACACAAGAGTGCAAACTATTTTTACTTTCAACTAGTAATATGAGCACGAACCTCAGAGTGCAAAAAATAATACTTCTAGCAGTTTTAAAGGGATACTGAGCCCACATTTTTACTTTTGTGATTCAGATAGAGCATGCAATTTTAAGTAAATTTCTCATTTAATCCTATCATCAATTTTTCTTAGTTCTCTTAGTATCTTTATTTGAAAAAGCAGGAATGTAAGCTTACAAGTTGGTCCATCTTTGGTTTAGCACCTGGGTAGCGCTTTCTGATTGGTGGCTAAATGCAGCCACCAATCAGCAAATGCTTCCCAGGTGCTGAACCAAAAATGGGCCAGCTCCTATGCTTACATTCAAATAAAGATACCAAGAGAACAAAGAAAAATTGATAATAGGAATAAATTAGAAAGTTGCTTAAAATTGCCTGCTCTATCTAAATCATGAAAGAAAATAATTGGTTTCAGTATCCCTTTAACGCTCGAACGGGAGCGCAAACTACCTCTCGACTCAAAATCTAGCCCAAAGTGTTCATAGGCAGAGGCATTTACTCGTTGCTGGTGGTGTGGGGTTAGCCAGTTACAGAGGCCAGTGTTTTGACCTCTTCAGCCCATAGAGGGACATGCCTGTCTGAGATGCAGTTAATGTCCCTCTAATATGTAGGTAAACATTAAAAAAACATAGCTTTTCTGTATATTTTTGCTGCACTGAGTTTGAAAAAAAGTAGGAGCATATATGATTTTTGTAAAATCTGGAGCATGATTTCTTTGAAATCAGATTCTTTTTAGCTTTAAATTTATCTAATATTATATGGTTAGATACTTGTTTAAGAAGATGGTGCAGTGTGAATGCAAAAACATTAGCTGATTATTTTAAATACTAATTTGTATTTATAAAATAAACCTACATTTTGATGCGTTTAAAAGGAGAAATGGTGCTGAACGTGTATTAAAGGGACAGTCTAGGCCAAAATAAACTTTCATGATTCAGATAGAGCATGTAATTTTAAACAATTTTCCAATGTACTTATATCACCTATTTTGCTTTGTTCTCTTGGTATTCTTAGTTGAAAGCTTAACCTAGGAGGTTCATATGCTAATTTCTTAGACCTTGAAGCCCACCTCTTTCAGATTGCATTTTAACAGTTTTTCACCACTAGAGGGTGTTAGTTCACATATTTCATATAGATAACACTGTGCTCGTGCACGTGAAGTAATCTGGGAGCAGGCACTGATTGGCTAGACTGCAAGTCTGTCAAAAGAACTGAAAAAATGGGCAGTTTGCAGAGGTATATTATTATAACTGTGTTGGTTATGCAAAACTGGGAAATGGGTAATAAAGGGATTATCTATCTTTTAAAACAATAAAAATTCTGGTGTAGACTGTCCCTTTAAATATTTAGGAAGTAAGGGGCCACACTGCAAGTGCATGACAAAAATGCAAGTAGTATGGATCACTGATACTATTTGCTCAAAATTCATACCGCTTTTACTATAATATTGGAAATAGTTGGGTATTTTTTTATGATGTGTAATAATTTTGTAAATGGTGCAGATCGCTATAGTTATAACAAGGTAGTTGGAGTAGCACAATGTTTAGAGAAGGCACAAATAATTATCTAAATATAAAAAGCATTATTTCATAAACTGCCAACACCCCTATCCCATTTAACTCTAAAACCAACATACACCCCACTGCTAAAACCTCTAACCACTAAAGCACCATAACCCCCTCATACAATAACCCCACCGCTAAAACCTTCTAACAGATATTAACCCCCTTAACTGCCATAACCCTCAACAATAAACTCCAACTCTGCTATTAAATTCCTAACCGCTACAACCCTAAAATACCTCCTCCACTAATAACTTCTAACAATCACAACCTCAAAAATAAAACTTTTTGTTATTGATGCCCTTAGTGCCACACCGCACAATTCTAACCCCCCTTCAATAATAACCCCTAAAACACCAGGCCTCCATTCCAAAAATTCCTATTTAACCCCATCTAATCTTAGACCTACCTTAAGACCTCATGAAAATCTTCCCCCAAACAAAATTATCAAAAAAATTTACAGGGAAAAAGTTGCCATTAAAAAAGTGACTATTAAAAAAGTTATGGTTAAACAGAAGTTGCTAAAAATATAAAACAAAAACATAATTTATGTAAGAACTTACCTGATAAATTCATTTCTTTCATATTGGCAAGAGTCCATGAGGTAGTGACATATGGGATATACATTCAGAAGAACTAGAAAGGGAGGGATAAAATAACAACAGCTATTTCCACTGAGAAATTAAATCCACACAATAAATAAGTTTTCCTTGAAAACACTTAAATCAAAAGCAGTAGAATCAAACTGAAACAGCTGCCTTAAGAGCGTTTTCTACCAAAGACTAAAATCTAAATCATGAAAGAAGCAAATACATAAAAAATGGTAAAAACAATAAAAGTATGCAAAGAAGACCAAATTACTGATTTGCAAATTTGCTCAACCTAAGCTTCATTCTGAAAAAGCCCAAGAAATGGCGACTGAACTTAGTAGAATGAGCTGTAAAACTCTGAGACGGAGCTTGCCCTGCCTCGAAATAAGCCTTGAAAAAACAAAAGTTTAATTAGGATGCCAAAGAAATGGCAGAGGCTTCCTAACCTTTTCTGGAACCAGAAAAACAGCAGATAGACTAGAAGTCTTCTGAAAACCTAGTTACCTCGATATAGAATTATAAAGCTCTTAACAGATCCAAAGGATGTAAAGAACTCTCAAAGAATTCTTTAGGATTAGGACACAAAGGAGGAACAACAATTTCTCTTCTAATGTTGTTCAAATTCACAACCTTAGGGAAAAGTCCACAAAACAATTGAAAAAGGACTTTTAAAAAAGTGCGGTAGTTACGTTGTGTGACAGCCAAAAAAGTGTGCGGTACAGCTGTACCTACATGACTCGTAATAGCAGCGGTAGTGAAAAAGCAGCGTTATGAGGCTTTTTCACTCATAACGCAAAACTCGTAATCTAGCCGATAGTTAATAGGAGGACTAGACTCCTAAAAAAGACCTGGTAAGTTTACTTAAAGGCATAATAGCAGTCATAACCTTTTATGATATAAGCAACAACATGTGATCTTTGCAGATGAAATCAAGTACATGAACTGAATATGTAAAAAACAGTAAATGTTATTGTACATGTAGAAACATTGCTAGCATAAAACAAGATACATAAATGCCACATAATTGAGCTGAAGAAATAACAACAGCTTAAAAAATGTAAAGAACACACTTAGCTTTGTAGAATTGTGTTCCAGGGCATCATAGTTTCTCCAGTAACATCAGAGTCAGGATCAGAATGAGACATCTCGCAAAATGCAACAGAAAACGAAAAATAACATTAGGCAAAACATTCAATTTCCACAATGTAACAGTTTCAGTAGAGAAAAACAAAAACAGGCATAATAGCTTTCAAAGTTCATGAAAACAGCGAGCAATAGAGGGAGAGGGGTAAAATATCTCAAATTTGGTGCCAAGAATGACGCATTACGCAAAAAGAAGTTAAACATTTTTGGCGCAAAGCTAACACCAGGAAATTACACACCGCGATTTTGCAACTAGCATCAACAAAGACACAGGAAATTACGAAATTTGCCCCAAAAATGACGCAATAAAAAACAGCATTTTGCGCCCTTGCAAGCCTAGATTTGCCTGCGAAAAAATGAAAGTCAAATTGAAAAAGACTGAACCCCAGGTAAGAAAGAAGTTTAAATAAACTTCCTATACATGATTCCTATACTAAAACTGTTTAGCATGCAAAGGGAAATACATCTAGACCTGACTCATGGCAAATATAAGTAAAATCCATATATTTAAAACTTTATATTAATACATAAAGCGCCAAACCATAGCCGAGAGTGTCTTAAATAATGATACATACTTACCGAAAGACACCCATCCACATATAGCAAGTAGCCAAACCAGTACTGAAAACTATCAGCAGAGGTAATGGTATATAAGAGTATATTGTCGATCTGAAAAGGGAGGTAGGAGATGAATCCCTACGACCGATAACAGAGAACCTTTGAAAAGATTTCCCACAAGGGAAACTATAATATCAATAAGCGATACTCTCTTCACATCCCTCTGACAAACACTCTACTCTGAGAGGAATTGGGCTTCAGAATGCTTAGAAGCGCTTATCATAGAAGAAATCACAAACTTACTTCACCACCTCCATAGGAGGCAAAGTTTGTAAAACTGAATTGTGGGTGTGGCAAGGGGTGTATTTATAGGCATTTTGAGGTTTGGGAAACTTTGCCCCTCCTCGTAGGATTTTATATCCCATACGTCACTAGCTCATGGACTCTTGCCAATTACATGAAAGAAATACTCTGGTTTTTTTAAAATGCCACAGCCCCCTTAAAACGTATTCTTCTTACTGCCTCAAGGTTTCTGTCTTGATTGCGCACATTGTGGTGTCCTTTTCTTCGTTGCTACACTCTGTCTCGTCTCCTGCATTTTTCCCATCTTTATTTATTCCTATTAGATAATCTATTTCAGATCATCTATTTTCAGAATGTGAAAGAGGGATTATTACTAATTATGCTTTAAAACATTTGAGCCTATAAAATGTAACTTTTTTTTATTACCCCTTCTTCCTGGGTTATTAGCAGTTAGGGAGTTAATGAGTGAGGGTTAACGATGATGGTCTTGTGGTTAGGGGATAAAATCAGAGGGAGATTTTTTTTAACTTTGAGGCTGTTGCAGTTAAGGGGGTTGTGCAGTCAGGAGGTAAATGGCAGAGGGTGTTTTTTTCTGCGCAGGGGCTTGTGAAGGTGCTTTTAGTGTTAGGTGTAATGGCTGTTAGGGGGGTTTATCATTGTTGATGGCTGAAAACAGTGATAGGAGAGTGGGTAGTCAGCTATGAGACTGGAGAAGACCGAGATGAAACAAAAACTAGAAATAACTGCTAATCAGACGACAAGAAAAGGATATTTGAATCCAGAATAAGAGGAGGAAATATGAGAATCACATGTTAAACTCACATTTTCAGCAATAATACCTTTTTTCCCCCTGAGGGATTAACAGGTGTGAAATAAATGATAACCTCCAGGTAAATCAATAAAGTGTTTTCAATTCTACAACTTTTAATATCTCTGCATCCTCTGTGGATATATATAACTATACTCTATGTAAAAAAGAATAGGGAAGTTTGTTATTTATAACTTTTTTTTTTTTTAAAGGGAAAGCTATTTCATGTGTAAATAACACTCCTCATTGCTTCTTTTTATGCTACAGCTATATGTAACCACTGTTGTTGGCTGCTGTATTGAAGAATTGTAGCCACAAAACAATAACAATACTTTCTCCAGCAAACAAATGGAGAACTTTTGTAACATATAGTAGTAACAGTATATGAGGGTGATAGAAGACAAAAGTCCATCGAGTTCAACCTATACAGATTGTACCTGATTTACAATAAAGAAGCAATTGAACATACATTAAGACAATTTGAAATCTGACCCATTTAACACAAGTAATCATATTTCCCTGAATTCTGTTTTTAGCGCCAATTGTATCTAAACCATTTTTACATTTATTTAAGGTATTGGTATTCAGTACCTCCTTAGGCAATGAGTTACACAATTTTGATTGCTCAAAAAACATTTACATTGCTGGAGATTAAATCTAATTTTCTCTAGCCCACTGGTTTTCAAACCTGTCCTCAGGCCTCCCCAACAAATTAGATTTTCAGGATTATTTTGGATGAGAGCAGGTAAAATAACCATGTTTACTAAATACCTGATTATTTCACCTCTGCTCCAGTCCAGATATCCTCAAAATCTGGCCTGTTAGGGAAGCTTGAGGACAGGTTTGAAAACCAGTGCTATAGCTTTAAACTATGACCTCCATACATGCTAGTATCTTATTTGCCTTGGAAGCTGCTGCCTTGTATTTCACACTTATTCTTAGCTTGTTATCAATAAGTAGACCAAAATAATTTCCTTCCTCTGTTTTGCTAAATCTTGTCCCATTTAAATAATAGATTTTGCTAATGAGACTTTAAGGGACATTAAAGCCAGAACGATGGGAGGGGCGGAGCTAGCGCGCCGAGAGAATGGCCGCTTGAGACCGGAGCTCCGCTAACAACTGGCCTTAATGAAGCGCAGAAAACCAGCATAACATCCATTATGCCAAAGGCATCAACTGGGGAACATCACTAGGCGACCAGGGACTAAGCAGAAGCTCACTGATCGAGAGCGGACGACAATAACTCCGGTGAGAGACCCGACGAGAGCGCAATAAGTAAGTGCGCCATTACCAAACCCCGGAACTGCAGGCATCTTACATATAAGGGAAATAGCTGCGGGTGTTATACATACAACACCAATAAGGCCATCAGTGATCACTGCTTTGTTAACCCACATATAACCCATATACAATAAAAGCAGGCACCGGGTGGAGGAGTTATTAAAGAATGCACCACAGACTGTACTTTGCACGCAGCACTAAATTTTGCATATCAAGGCCGCAGACCTCGCTGTACTGCCGGAACAACAGCTTGGGAGACATTTAGTGTAACAAGCATTAATATTCAAGGATAAAGTGGAATGGACTGCATAAATATTCAATCCGCTCAAAGGGCCTTATAGAAATTACCATGTCAGTGGCTTAGGTGCCCAGGATGATAAAAGTGTCCCTTGTCATCAAAATATCTTAAAGAGTCAAACTAAGCTGAGTTAAGAACTGACAAAATGTTTTAAACACCAAATTCTTATAAACTTCAGGCTGCATTTCTACTACATACTTCTGAACTGTAACTCACAAGATATAAATCTTCAGTACTATATGATTGGTAGTACATATTAAAGAGCACACGTGTATATGCCGTTTAAAAAGTGCATCCCAAATCTTGCAACCCCCTCTCTGCTACTATTTTCTACCCTGTCTATTGCAAGATCCCGCTAATTAATCACAGGCAGAGCATTAACATCATGGCTGCTAGGAAATCTGGGAAACCGGATAAAGCTAACAAAATGAATGCTTATTTCAAAACGCTTGACACGGAAAATACTGAAACTACCCCATCATCACAATCTGCCAATTCTAAAAATGGGGACCAAACAGAAGACGATACAGTTGCTATAACCAAAGCTGACCTTAAACTTCTGCCCTCTAAAGAGGACTTTTCGCAATTAATACTCCAGGTGAGCCAGCTTATTAAAGAGGGCCTGGCAGAAGTAAAATCTGATATCTCACAGTTAGGGCACAGAGTGGAACAGTTGGAAGAAACAACAGACACCCTAGCTACTGATTCAGAAAATATGGCGGAACAGCTAAAAGCCCAGGGAGCCACTATCAATTATCTGCAGGATCATATTGAGGATCTTGATAACCGGGGGCGCCGTCAGAACCTAAGAATCCGGGGAATACCGGAGACGGTTACGCAAATCCAACTGGGTCCCTTTTTACAAAGATTCTTTCAACACCTCCTTAATACACAGGAGGATCAAGAGTTACAACTAGACAGAGCACATAGGGCCCTTCGTCAACTTCCAAAAGACGGCGCTCCCCCAAGGGATGTAATTCTCAGATTTCACCAATTTGAAGATAAAGAAAAAGTATTAGTTGCAGCCAGAAAGATGAAACAATCACAATTTGAGGAAAGCAGCCTGCAAGTTTACCCTGACCTATGCCCACAAATGCTTATAAAACGCAGAGAAGCCAGATATCTCACCCTGCACCTGCAGGACTTAGGTATCAAATATAGATGGGGGTTCCCCTTCTGCCTACGTGTAGAAAAAGAAAACCAAATTGCCATTTACCGGGGCCCTGATGATATCGCAGACTTCTGCTCTAAACTCGGCATAGCCCAACCATCCCTGCCCTCTCTAACAAGAGAGGAGAAAGACAATCCCTATAACCCTCTTGGTACCAGAGAGCAAAGACAACCATGGGTCAGAGTAAACAGAAAACGCCAAAGAGGAGCAGGAGATAAGACATCCGAGCATACTTCCAGCAATCTCACCACCTGAGCTCCCAATAAGCTCATCTCTTGAACTATAATCGATAGTTTGATGGACAAAGTCATTGCTAATGAACAGTGATCCCAACTCTGAAGGAAATCTCAGTATCAGATAATCCTATTGTTTATCCTTAGGCTATAATAGTTCCTTATTGACATAGAAAGCCTTAATACTTGTGTTGGTTTAGCTGTGTTTACTGTTTAATTATTGCTATTATGCAAGTTGTGAGTCATGTCTAGCACATGATCCCTCTGCTACAAGTTGTAGCGCACAGATCCCTAGACGCTGTATTCAGCGGACTACTGCTGGCGACCCGCTCGAACGTTCCTTTGGAGCGGAGCGCCATTAGTATGGATCAAAAAGTTAATATGTTTTGTTATTGTCAATCTGTTCTTATTTGTTTTTGTTTTCTATTACTCAGGTCAGTGCGAAATTTAAACACCAGTCCTTTTGATCTCTATGCTACATGTCCTCTACATAATCTAATGCATATTCTCTTCCACAGGACGGAGGGTTCTCCTTGGGTGAGTTGTAAAAATGTAATTTACTATCTTGTCTACTTACAAGCTAGTCAGATTAATCTGATGTTTTCTTTCTTCTGTTACTACAAGTCATTTAAAATTCCCTAATGGCGGCTCATAAGTTAAGAATTCTTTCACAGAATGTGAAAGGCCTGAACTCCCCAAACAAAAGGTCAATGGCACTTAGTTGGTTTAAACGACACAAGGGGGATATAATTTTTATGCAGGAAACCCACTTCGACATAAATAAGCAACCGAGATGTAGCTCAAATATATATCCTACTGGGTATTTCAGTTCAGCAAACTCAAAAAATAAAGGAGTAGGTATACTATTACACAGAAAGGTCCCATTCCAACTCATTCAAAAGGAAGTAGACCCGGAAGGTAGATTTGTGATCTTGGTGGGTATTTTGTATAATAGGCCGGTGACACTGGCCAATATATATTGCCCGAATCAGAAACAGCTCCCCTTTATAAGAAAAGTGATAAACAGAATAATGGATATTAAAAAAGGTACAGTTTTATTAGGGGGTGATTTTAATACGTTACTAGATCCACAATTAGATAGCTCACATCCTAGAGGGGCTAGGTCTAGAAGAGATTCTATTAAAATGGACAAATACCTATGGGAGTTAACCCTTCTGGATGCTTGGCGCACCTTACACCCAGATTACCGCCAATATACTTTCTATTCCCACCCAAGACAAGTCTATTCGAGAATAGACTACCTATTAATAGACCAGAATAGCATACCAATGGTTTCTAATACGGACATAGTCCCAAATGCATGGTCAGATCACTCCATGGTTACCATGGACCTGGTTTGGTCATCCATGCCGATGGTCCCTTACCTGTGGCGCCTTGATGAAGCACTACTTCACAAACCTGAGGTGGTCAAGAAAATTGCAACAGCTATGAAAGAGTATTTCACACACAACACCTGCAAACAACAGAACCCCACAGTTATTTGGGACGCTCATAAGGCGGTACTAAGGGGAGAATTCATCAAAATCCAGGCCTCCCTCAAAAAAACATACCAACAAAAATATAGATCCCTGCTAAATAAATTAAAAGACATCGATAGACTACATCAGCTTAACCCAGCTGACACCACCATCTCAAAGAAAAGACAGGAGATAAGACTAGAATTAAGAAACCTCCTACAGGAGGAGACTCATAAAAGAGCTTTATACCTCAGTAAAATCTACTTTACGGAAAGTAACAAGGCTGGTGCCTGCCTAGCTAGAACTCTCAAACAAAAATCATCCTACAATCACATTAGAGAAATAGCCATAGATGGAACACATCTGGTCTCAGATAGTGAGAAGATAGCTGAGACATTCAGGAAATATTATGAAGGGTTATATAACATTCCCAAAACTCACACCCCAGATGTAGACATACTCATGGAAAGATACATCACCCAAGCTGACCTCCCATCCCTAGAGCCAGACAAAAAAGCAGCCTTGGAGGCTCCTATAACCTCCTTGGAAGTTATGACTGCAATAGACTCCCTACCTGCAGGTAAAAGCCCTGGCCCGGATGGGTTTAGCAACAAATACTATAAAACGTTTAAAGACATTCTAACACCTCACCTTACCACTTTATTTAATTCAATCGATGAGCAAGGGGCATTTTCCAAAGAGTTTCTTCTATCACATATAACAGTAATCCCCAAACCCAATAAAGCCACAAATTTAACCAGTAATTATAGGCCTATTTCACTGCTAAACTCGGATCTAAAGATATATTCTAAAATACTGTCGGCTAGAATCAATAAAATCCTCCCTGAGATAATACACGTAGATCAAGCGGAACAGGGAAGCCCGGGATAACACGGTCAGAGTACTCCAATTGATAGACTATGCAAAACTTAAAAATATCCCATCAATTTTAATATCCACGGATGCTGAAAAAGCTTTCGATAGGCTAAATTGGAAGTTTCTGGAAAAAGTACTGCGAAATATAGGTTTCGGAGAAAAAATGGTTAATAGAATTTTTAGTTTATATGCCGACCCTTCAGCTATGGTTAAAGTTAATGGAGTATTGTCCCTCCCCCTTTCCATCCGCAATGGTACACGTCAGGGCTGCCCCTTGTCCCCGGCTTTATTCATCATAACAATGGAGGTTCTGGCGTCACACATCAGAAAAAATAGTAACATCAAGGGCATACAAATCGGGCAAAATGATTATAAATTAAATATGTTTGCAGATGACGTGTTAATATCTTTATCATCTCCCGAAAAGACCATACCTCACCTACTAAAGGAATTTAAAAAATTTGGTGAATACTCAAACTTCTTAATAAATGGCCAAAAATCAGAGATTCTTAACTTAAATCTACCTCCCCAGGAACTTGATAATCTGGGGCGAATTTGTGAATATAGAAGGAAATCGGATGCGATTAAATACCTTGGAATTGAGATAACAGCCCAACACTCAAAACTTTTTGATCTAAATTACACAGCACTGCTGAAAAATATAGATTCAGACCTACATAAATGGGTCAAGAATAAAACTTCCTGGTGGGGTAGAATCCAAACTATCAAGATGAACATATTACCTAGAGTACTGTACCTCTTTCAGGCGGCCCCAATTTATTTGTCACCCACGTTCCTCAAAAAGCTCCAAAACAGTATAAACTCCTTTATCTGGGGCACACACAAACCTAGAATATCAAAGAATACTATATATCGTTCCTTAGATGAAGGGGGGCTGGGAGTACCTAATGTTACGTTGTACTATCATGCAGTCACACTACAAAGAGTTATAGAGTGGCACACTGGAACTAACTCTAAAGCATGGGTATCACTTGACTCACAAATATTAAAGGCGCCGCGGGTGGGGGCCTTATGCTGGCTAGCCAAAAGACACAGACCACGAATAATCCAAAAAATCCACTTGCTAAAACAAGTGTTTCAGAACTGGGATAAAATATTGGGGAGTTACAGGGGCTTATCGACCATAAAATCACCTATGTCCCCTGTATTTGCAAATGCTGAATTTAAAAGAGGGTTAGAAATAGGAGACAGTAAAAGTGGGGAACTCGGTTACTCGACACCGATCTATACATTAGTCAATAATAATAAAGTAAAGACAAAGGAAGAACTAAGAGACATGGCGGGGGGAATATATGCAAACTGGCTGAAATATGCCCAGCTAACACACTTAGTACACACATCCCCATTTAAAGATGACTTTCTTCGTAGGCCGACAGACTTCGAAAACATATGCTTGACCGCAACCCCAACCAGGGGCACACTATCAAGGACTAGGAAGCTATTAAGTAAGCTTAGGTATACCTCCCTACCCACATATGTAGATAGGTGGCAACAAGAGCTGAAGGAAGACTTGTCTCATAAGCAATGGAAACAAATGTTCTATCGCTCTCATAAAGTCTCAGGGTCAGCTAATATCTTAGAACTTAATTTTAAAATCCTTACAAGATGGTATTTGACGCCACACAGATTGAAACACTTATATCCCAGCTCCCTAGGTACCTGCTGGCGCGGATGTGGTGAAGTGGGCAACATGACACATATCTGGTGGGGCTGTAGTAAACTCCATACCTTATGGACAGAGGTTGAAAAACTAGGAAAATTCTTATTTAGTCCAAATTATACACTGTTAGCGCCTCATGCCTTATTTAACCAGAAAACTGGTAATTATTGATAAGACAGGTAGTCTTTCAGATAGCACTAAACAGTGCCAAATCTATTATAGCCAGACAGTGGAAATCAACAACACCGCCCACTAGACAAATGTGGATAAATAGAACAGATGAATTATTTTTCCTAGAAAAGTACGGTTTTTATAAAAAACAAAAACTTGATTTCTTTCACGATGTACAATTTTATTGGGATCAGTATAAATCTACTAGCCTGCCATCCTCCTCTTAGCAATGTGACAGGAGAACCTTCCGTCCTTCCACCTATATAAATAATCTTGATATCCGACAGGTATTTCATTAAGAATACTATATGGAAGCACTGACCAAAGAGTTTATTTTATGT
This sequence comes from Bombina bombina, assembly GCF_027579735.1. Classification (NCBI taxonomy): domain Eukaryota; kingdom Metazoa; phylum Chordata; class Amphibia; order Anura; family Bombinatoridae; genus Bombina; species Bombina bombina. Next base: position 702,395,353 of record NC_069502.1, on the reverse strand, counting down.
TGTTATTGTACTTATTTCGCACAAATATTCTTAAGTCTCGTGAAATGTTTATAATAGGTTATCTCAGAATGATATGTATGCCTATAAACATTGTATGATCCTTAATGCACTTTTTCCTGTAATGTGAAAAATTTAATAAAAACATTAATAAATAAATAAAGCCAGAACGATTCTTTCATGATTCAGACAGAGAATACAATTTTAAACAAAATTCGAATTTACTTCTAGTATCTAATTTGCTTCAATATTTAGATATACTTTGTTAAAGAAATAGCAATGCACATGGGTGAGCCAATCACATGAGGCAAATATGTGCAGCCACCAATCAGAATCTACTGAGCCTATCTAGATATGCTTTTCAGGAAGGAATATCAAAAGAATGAAGCAAATTAGATAACAGAAGTAGATTAGAAAGTTGTTTAAAATTGTATTCTTTATCTGAATCATGAAAGAAAAATGTGGGTTTAATGTCCCTTTAATACTGGTAAAGGTAAGCTTCTATACATTTACCAACTGATTAACCTGTATCTATATTCTTACTTGGTTCCTCATAAAATGTAATTGGATTAGTTTGGCATGATCTATTGCTCATAAAACTATGCTGAATTTAACTCATAATCTTGTTTTCACTAATATATTCTTGAATATAATCCCTTATAATCACTTCCATTATCTTCCCCTCTACTTATGTCAGACTTTATAGTTCTATAGTTTGCTGGATCAGCCCTTCCTCCCTTTTTAAAAAGTGGCGCCACATCAGTTTTACACCAGTCCTGGGGTACTATGCTTGAGGATAACGAGTTTTGACAAAATAAGAATAGATGTTTGGCTATGAATGTGCTAAGCTCCTTTTAGAACCCTCGGGTGTGTTCCATTCTAACCTGGAGTTTTATTTACTTTGATATTATCCAGTTTTTTCCTGATATCATCTAGACATAACGCATGTATTGGCATAGGCTTGAATGTTCTAGTTTGTTTCAAAGTCTCTCCTATCAGTTCCTCTCTTGTGTATACAGAAGAAAATAAATGGTTTAGCACCTCAGCCTTCCCCCAGTTATGGTATGTATATAAGGTACATCTATATCACAAACGTTTGCTTTATCCCCCACACACACCTTATCTTTTTTTAACATTTGTTCATGAATAATTGTTATCTTTCCCACACTAACTTAACATATGTACATTTTCCACATTAACAGTCAAGTATTCTGTTGTCCTGGACATTATATATCAACAGATTTATATATCGATTAATACACATCTATAATATCAATGTGAAACCCGCCCACTTTTATGATTTCAGGAGACACCATTGGTTTACCTATTATTTAGCATGTTATAGTTGTGGGCTTAATGCTGGTATCAATATGGTACCGGTATATACACTGAACACCCATGACACCTGTAAAACTAGGTGGGAAATGTGCCATTTAATATTGCTACTGTTTTGAATGCAATATATGTAGATGTTTAAAGCAAAATCTGTTCATGTATATCAATGGAATAAATGTATTCAAAGACTTACATTGTGACAATACTGCAATTTTGTTTTAATTATGAGGAACATTTTACTAAGTCGGAATATTGGTTTTAGGTTTGGATTAGCAAAAATATTACATTGCATCAATATGTTTGAAATCTAAAATTCCATATTGTGCAGTCATTTTTAGGACTAATAACCCAACAACACAAATGAACTGTCTATTAGGTATGTGCATTTGCATCCTTCGTTAGGATATGAATGAGGAAATATGCGCTATTTGGCTTTTTTTGGAGCCAGATTGATTCTTGTACAAGATCACCACGGGAAGATATATGGAAATCCAGATCTTATCGTAGTGATCTTGCACAAGAATCAATCTTGCTCCGAATAGCGCTTACTTAAGCATTTGGATCCTAACAAAGGATCTGAATGCACGTCTACTGTCTATTTACATATACAATGAAGTCTGCTGTATATTCCTCTCCCTCTCTGTCATTAATATACCCCAACAGCTTTTCTCTCTGTGTAAAACAAGCTCTTCGTAGTAAAGGATTATTTTAATTCAAAATGTTCAAACTGATTTTCTTGTTGATTTTTGGTTTATTTGTTTAGTTATCTTCACATTTCTTTATAGTTCAGATTAAATTACACAATTTATATAGCATAAATCTTTAGTATATTTTAAGTTTCTAAAAGTACAGTGGGTTCACTAGGTCTCCAAAACCTATGTTAAGAGAAAAAAAAAAAGTTAATATTTAATAGATATTTATCTTGTATTAAAGGGACACTCAATCAAAATTAAACTTTCATTATTCAGATAGAGGATGCCATTTTAAACAACTTTCCAATTTACTTCCATTAACTAAATGTGCACAGTCTTTTTATATTTAAACTTTTTGAGTCACCAGCTCCTACTGAGCATGTGCAAGAATAAGTGTGTATGCATTTGTGAATGGCTGTCACATGGTACGTGTATGCATTTGTGATTGGCTGATGGCTGTCACATGGTACAGGGGGAGTGGAAAAAGACATAACTTTTAAAATTGTCATAAAAAAAAATCTACTACTCATTTGAAGTTCAGACTAAGTGCTATTGCATTGTCTTGTTATCCTGCATTTGTTGATTATGCAAATCTACTGTGTTGACTGGTCCTTTAAAGGGATATGAAACCCAAAATTTTTCTTTCATGATTCATATAGAGCATGTGATTTTAATCAGCTTTCTTTTTTACTTCTAATATCAATTTTTTTTTGTCTTGATATCTTTTGTTGAGAACCAGGGACATACGCTTAGGAGCGTGTCTGTAACACTATATGACACCAGTTTTGCAAGAATGTTATCAAATCGCAAGAGCACTAGATGGCAGCATTATTTCCTGCCAAGTAGGGCTCCAGATGCCTACCTAGGTACCTCTTTAACACAGAATACCATGAGAACTAATCAAATTTGATAAAAGAAGTAAATTTGGAAACTTTTTTAAATTGTATGCTCTGTCTGCATATGTTCTATATCTCATAACAGATATTTCTTATTGCACCTACAAAGTATAAAAACTCCTTAAATTGTGTTTGTTGAAACCGTGAGGTCAGTTACAGAACAGTATAAATGTATTAAAAAATCACTTTATATCTAGCTTCTAATGTACAGTATATATGAGTCCTGAAAGCCTGGCCATATTTCATTGTGAGTCTATCATGAACAATATCATTAAAGAATATAGATAGAAAATAAAACACATTTGCTGCAGTAAACAGACATTGCACATTATGTGGAACCTGATATATAACTTATTGAACAGATATATTGCTCAATCATTTTTAATATTACATTTAGCACCTTAGATATCTCCAGGCCATATAGCGCATCAGTAGGCAAGCAATCTATATACATTTTCAAGAATAGAAAATAAATGATACCATAATTTTCTTTAACCTTTGTTGATGGGTTCTAACCTTTCAGGGACAGTGCATATAATCTGTTAAGATCTCAGTGTATGTCTTCATATTAAACTAGATAGATAAATAAATAGATATGAAATATAGTATTTTATAGACAGATCGTTGTATGTATGTTTTTACACGTAGAATTACATTGTTTGAACAAAATAAAGCTGATATTCAAAATTAGATTACTATAAATAATGTGCAGACTATGGAATGCACGATTGCAACCTTTTCAAAAAGCATAGCTAGATTATGCATTGAGGAGAGATTTTTTGAAAAAAAAGTAATGAGTTGTTTATTTGCAGTATAAAAAGCACAGCCAATATATTCTCAAAATGAATCTTGAACTGCATTGACTCACTTCTGCAACTACAATCCATGTGACAATTTACCCCAAACCTGATGTCTCTGCACCCTCAACCTGTAGACTATAAGCTCTTTGAATAAGGACAATCCGCCTATACTAGTTTTCTTTAGTCTGCTATGTATTTGTATCTTACCATGAATCTTTGTCATTGTATACTCCTACCTCTATATAATAAATGATAATACTAATAAAACAAAAATGCTACTAATAATAAAATAGATAGATATGTACTGTATGTATGTGTGGGTATCTTTACATACAAGGTTAAGTATTAGGAAAAACATTATAAAAAAAAAGTTGACTTAAGAAAGAATGAATCAACACAGGATAGAGTTGTTTCACTTAACAAGAGATACAACCAGTCTTGTATTGGCTTGATCAGTGAGGTTTAACCATAATCCTCTAGATATAGTAGGAAATTTATTCACATTTGCTTACTCTGTATTTTAAGTTACTAAAAAAAATCATTTACAATTGGTTTAAGTGCAGTATCTATTTATTTTTTTAATGTCATTGTCAGTTATACTGTGTTTGCATGAAGATGCAAAGTTTATTTCCGGAACTTTGAATTTCCATGTTTTTTTTAAGAGTATGTATGTGTTTGTGTATATATATATATATATATATATATATATATATATATATATATATATACATATATATATATATATATATATATATATATATATATATATATATATATATATATATATATATATATATATATATATACTATAGTTTCTCTAGTTGGTGCAAAATGCTACTAGTCCAGATGTAATATGTTACTAGTCCACTCAATGTTAAACTGTGGACTAGTAAAAATTTAAAGCCCTGTTTATATTTATTAGGGATGTACATTTGAATCCTTTATGAGGATCCAAATGCGGAAGTAAGCAACAGCTCCTGCCCTTCGGATATTTTTGTAGCCATATTGATTTTTGTAAAAGATCCTCACTCTAAACATCTAGATTTGCACTGATCTTAGTGTGAGGATCTTTTACAGGAATCAATCCTGCTACAAAATATCCGAAGGACACGTCGTGAATGATGGGAATGTAGATCCCTTTTATATATATATATTAAAATGGTGATCACAGGGGGAGTTGAAATGATAGATTTAGAAGTGAGATACCCTATGTGCCTATTTTTGTTTTTATGAAGGTTTAGATCAAGGCATTCAGACAATATGGATCAATAAACAAAGTTTCAGTGCAGTACATAAGTCAAATACTACTTTAGAATATTTGGATCTTCCCATATTGATAATTAGATAATCAGTAAAAAATTCCAGTAAAAATAGTCATACTGTATGCCAACTGTAAATCATCTAACCCACTTTTTTTTTTCTCCATTGACTTCTATTGGGGAATACGTTATCGTGCGCGATATTGTAAGTTCAACTTTTTACGCTTGGGTTAGTGCGCAAGCGAAAATGGTTTATTTTCAATAATACGAGCGTAACCCAACATGTCCAAAAACCTCAATTCTAGCACAGTTAACACTCGAGTGGGAGCCTTAAATAATGCTCCACTTGTAATCTGGCCCTAAGTATGAGAAAAGACAATTAAAGGTTCATAAGAACCCTAAATTATCCTCAAAACTCTAATAACATAGAGCATGTATTTTAACCTATGTTAGCAAGTAATAAAGACAAAATATAAAAGACGATATGCTGGTGCAGAAATTTCTTTATAACATAAGTTGCTTAACTTTCGCCAATCCATATAACATAAAAAAATCAGTATTTTAGAATATCTCAGAGGAGCCGACTGATGTGGTAAGAAAGCTACTAGGCGAAGCACACTCAAATTATAGCTGTCAGTTAAGGGGCTCATTATGTGGTTACTGTACTTAGTTTCAGTCCCACTCGCTGTCCCTCCCAGTTCAAACAACTCACGTATCTGATGGGGGAGCAAGTCCCAACCTGTAGCTTCCTTATAAACACCCAGTGACTATCCTGTGTCTAGTGTCCCATACAATTGTGCCAGATAGTTATCTATTGTCTCCATGATGAGAGCTTTGTTTGCAGGTAAAATCCTCAGACAGCCTCAGTAATTCAAAGAGAATTCTAAAATGCATCTTCTATGATATATAGAAGCAGAGCTCCAAATCCACGTTAGTCTCTTCATTAGGGCTGTGGTAGCTTTCAAGCAGTTAGGAACTTGTGGGGTGGGCCTCACTGCATTTTCCTGACAAGATTGCTGCCCTCAACAGAATGCCAGAGTAGGCTTACTCTGTTCCTTCTTCTATCCACAGGTCACTGTGAGGAGTGGCTTCCTCTCATGCCAGGTGAGCTGTCCTCCTGTCGGACAGGCAAGTGTGCAAGTAAGTGCCATTTTTTTTTTGAGACCCTGGCACTAAAGCCAATAGGCTGCACCTTATTTGGGGCTACGTTATTCCTGAGAGTCAGGATAGATTAGACAGGATGTAGGGCACTGTGTGGCGGTATCAGGACAGAGTCCTTGGAGAGAAAGTGGTTAACATTATAGGGTATGTTAACACTATTTTCGCAGTTGTTTACTTTGAGGGCTTTTTTGTGCAGTTTTTTTTATGGCACTTGCGGTCCGTATACAGAGCCGGCTGTGACCTCATGAGGGGCTGGGCTTCACTCTAGACACAGTGCACGCTGTTACTTGGCGCCCTTTTCCTTCCTAAAGAGACTTAATGGCTTTGGTGGCCCTTTCCCTCACTCAGGAGCTGATCCGTTGTCTTCTACTTCACTCCGTATTAGAGAGGATCTGGTAGGCACCTCAGCTTAGCACTGAGGTGTAGAGGGTGCCAGATAAGTTTCCTAGGAATTTTAAGACCTTTTCTTTGGGGATTTGTAAAATTTGCCATAAGGTTATTTACAGATAACAGATCCGTTATACTGAATGTTATTGCTAATATTTTGAGCAATATCAGTTAAAGGGAATGGACATAGTTCCCTTTGCTCGATTCCATTTGGAAGCCCTACAGCTATGCATTGTCAGTCAATGGAACGGGGATTATGCAGACCTGTCTCAGAGGAAAGTTCTGGATCAATCAACAAAAGACTCCCTGCCATGGTGGCTCTCTCAAGAACATCTGTTACAGGGGACATGCTTTCGGAGACCCTCATGGGTAATTGTGACCAGATGCCAGCATGATGGGTTGGGTAACAATCTGGGACTCGTTGAAGGCGCAGGAACTTTGGTCTCAGGAGGAATCTGCTCTCCCCATAAACATTCTGGAGTTGAGAGCGATCTTCAATGCCTTGATGGCTTGGCATCAACTGGCCTTAGCCCGGTTTATCAGGTTCCATTCAGACAACATAACTTCAGTGGCTTACATCAACCACCAGGGGGGGACTCGGAGTTGCTTAGCCACGAAGGAGGTGGTGCAAATCACTCAGTGGGCGGAGGCTCACAATTGTTGTCTATCTGCCATACAAATCCCAGGAGTGGACAGTTGGGAAGCGGATTTCCTGAGGAGACAGACTTTCATCCCGGGGAGTGGGAACTCCATCCGGAAGTGTTCTCCAGGTTAACAACCAAATGGGGGTTACTGGAATTGGATCTGATGGCGTCTCGGTCAAGAGATCCTCAAGCCTTTCTGATAGATGCTCTGGCAGTTCCTTGGAACTTCAGGTTGGCATATCCGTTTCCTCCATTTGCTCTCCTTCCATGAGAAATGGCTTGGATCAAGCAGTAGAGAGTGTCAGTGATTCTAATAGCTCCTACGTGGCCTCGCAGGATATGGTATGCAGATCTAGTGAAAATGTCATCTCTACCTCTGGGGAGACTTCCTCTGAGGAAGAACCTTCTGCTTCAAGGGCCCTTTCTTCATCCAAATCTTGTTTCTCTGAATCTGACTGCTTGGAGATTGAATGCTTGATCTTAGCTAAGCGTGGTTTTTCTGAGTCGGTCATTGAGACCATGATTCAGGCTCGTAAGCTTGTCACTAGAAAGATTTACCGTAATATATGGCGTAAATATCTTTATTGGTGTGAGTCTAAGGGATATTCTTGGAGTAGAGTCAGGATCCCAAGAATTTTGTCTTTTCTCCTGGAAGGCCTGGAGAAGGGTTTTGAAGGGTCAGATCTCTGCATTATCTATTTTGTTACACAAACGTCTGGTGGATGTGCCAGATGTTCAATCCTTTTGTCAGGCCTTGGTCTGAATCAGGCCTGTGTTTAAATCTGTTGCTCCCCCTTGGAGTCTTAACCTTGTTCTTAAAGTTTTGCAACAGGCTCCGTTTGAGCCGATGCATTCCATAGATATTAAAGGGACACTGAACCCAAATTTTATCTATCGTGATTCAGATTTTTTTCTTTTTTTTTTTTTTACAGAATATATATTCATATTTATGTAAAAACATAATGAAAATTAATACAAAGCCAACAAAGAGCATGACATTTTAAGCAACTTTCTAATTTACTCCTGTTATCAAATTTTCTTCATTCTCTTGGTATCTTTATTTGAAATGCAAGAAGGTAAGTTTAAATGCCAGCCCATTTTTGGTGAACAACCTGGGTTGTTCTTGCCGATTGGTGGATAAATTCATCCACCAATAAAAATGTGCTGTCCAGAGGGCAGAACTAATAAAAAAGCTTAGATGCCTTCTTTTTCAAATAAAGATAGCAAGAGAACAAAGAAAAATTGATAACAGGAGTAAATGAGAATGTTGCTTAAAATTGCATGCTCTATCTGAATCACGAAAGAAATTTTTTTGGTTCAGTGTCCCTTTAAGTTATTATCTTGGAAGGTTTTGTTTCTGACTGCTATCTCTTCTGCTCGGAGGGTTTCTGAACTCTCAGCTTTGCAGTGTGAATCTCCTTATCTTATATGTCATGCATATAAGGCAGTTCTTCGTACCAAGTTTGGTTTTCTTCCTAAAGTTGTTTCGGACAGAAATATTAATCAGGAAATTGTTGTTCATTCTCTTTGTCCTAATCCTTCTTATAAGGAATGTTTCTTACACAACCTTGACATTGTGCGAGCTCTTAAATTTTATTTGCAAAATTGTATGATCTATCTAAATCATAAAATAAAAAATGTGAGTTTTATTTCCCTTTAACCTTTTTTTCCATTTCACTATGATTATTATTATTGGTTATTTGTTGAGCGCCAACAGATTCCGCAGCACTATAAACATAGGCGGAATACAAGGAAACATTTATAGGGATCAGACGGGTAGAGGGCCCTGCCAAGAGTCGCACTGTTATAGTCAGCTCTTATGAAGGTGATCTACAAACAGCTAGACTCATAGGTTTACATGCTAAGGGTGTTCAAGGGGATAGTAATGGAGGAGAGGAACTGGTATAAAGAAAGGTTAGTGTAGGTTGTATGCATCCCTGAACAGTAGAGTCTTTAAGGAGCGCTTGAAGCTTTCAAAACTAGGGGAGAGTCTTGTGGAGCAAGGCAGAGAGTTCCACAAGATGGGAGCCAGTCTGGAGAAGTCCTGTAAACGGGAGTGTGTGGAGGTAACAAGAGAGGGGGAGAGTAGGATGTAATGAGCAGAGCCAAAGGGACAGGAGGGAGAGTATCTGGAGACAATGTCTGAGATATAGGGGGGGAGCAGTGCAGTTGAGGACTTTGTATGTCAGAGTGAGAATTTTGTGTTTAATCCTGGAGGCAAGAGGAAGCCAGTGAAGCAATTGGCAGAGAAGTGCAGCAGATGAAGAGCGACGTGTAAGGAAGATGAGCCTGGCAGAGGCATTCATTATGGATTGTAAAGGAGCTAGACGGCAGCTGGGGAGAGTTGCAATAATCGATGCGGCAAAGGATGAGAGAGTGGATTCAATCTTAGTTGTGTCTTGTGTAAGGAAATGTCTAATTTTAGAGATGTTTTTAAGGTGGAAGCGACAGAATTTAGCCATGGACTGAATGTGAGGAGTGAAAGAAAGATCTGAGTCAAGTGTGACCACAAGACATCGGGCATGCGGGTAATGATGGAATTGTTGACAGTTATAGAGAGATTGGGGGTTGAGATTTTGGAAGAAGGGGGGGGGAATAAGGAGCTCAGTTTTGGAGAGATTTAGCTTGAGGTAGTGAGAGGACATCTAGGAAGGGATGTGAGAAAGACAGTTCACGGGTTAGCAGGGAAGGAGATAGGTCTGGTGCAGAGAAGTAGATTTGGGTGTCCTCGGCATAGAAATTATATTGGAACCCGTGGGACTGTATTAGGGAACCTAATGATGACGTGTAGATTGAGAAGAGAAGGGGACCAAGGGCAGAGCCTTGCGGTACCCCAACAGAAAGTGGTAATGGGGCAGAGGAGGCCCCAGAGAAGGCTACACTAAAGGTACGGTTTGACAGGTAGGAAGAGAACCACGAGAGAGCTGTGTCATAAATGCCAAAGGATTGGAGGATAAGCAGAGAGAAGTGACCTTTTGATTTTGCTGTAAGTAGGTTGTTAGTAACCTTAACGATTGCTGTCTCTGTGGAGTGATGGGGACGAAATCCAGATTGTAGTGGGTCAAGGAGGCGGTTCAATGTAAGGAAATGGGATAGGCGTGCATTTATTAGCTTTTCGAGAAGCTTTGAGGCAAGAGGTAGTAGGGAAATAGGGCGGTAGTTTGATAGGGAGGTTGGATCAAGAGAAGGTTTTTTAAGGATAGGTGTGACCAGTGCATGTTTCAGAGATGAGGGAAAAATACCGGTGCTGAGGGAGAGGTTGAAAATGTGTGTGAGTATAGGGGTAAGGGTAGAAGAGAGGGAGGGGAGTATTTATGAGGGGATAGGGTAAAGGTGACAGGTAGTGAGGTGAGAGCGCCGTATAAGTGCAGAAACTTCTTCCTCAGTAACATGGGAGAAAGTGCTAAATTTATGGCTGTTTGGGTTGTGATTGATTGCGAGCGTTTGAGGGGGTGAGAGAATGGAAGTATGCTGAGAGCTGATTTCATTTTTGATGGAGTCGATTTTGTTATTGAAGTGGCTGGCAAAGTCTTGAGCTGAGAGAGAAGTTGTATTAGGGGGTGGGGGTGGGGGGAGAAGAGTATTGAAAGTGGAGAACAGACGTTATGGGCTTGAAGAAAGAGTAGAGAAGTAATGTTGCTTATAGAGAATAAGGGCAGAATAGTAGGAGTTCAAAATGAACTTGTAATGAAGGAAATCAGCTGAACGTCGGGATTTTCTCCAGTGCCGCTCAGCAGTATGGGAACATCTACGTAGGTACTGTGTCAGTGGAGTATGCCTCTTTTGGGATTAAAAACTACAATCCCAAAAGCTAAAGTTACAAAAAATAAAAAATAAAAATTACAGAAAAAAATAAACAAAGGTATCCAAAATAAAACATTTAAACCTAAAAATCCCACCAAAATAAAAACACCCCCTAATCTAATACTAAATTACCAATAGCCCTTAAAATGGCCTTTTGTAGGGCCATTTTAAACAGCTCTTTTACCTCTAAAAAATACTAAATCCCCCCTAACAGTAAAAACCTCCCACCCACCAAAAAACTAACACTAAAAAAACTAAACTACCCATTGCCCCTAAAGGGGCATTCAGCTCTTTTACAAGCTTAAAAAAACCCTAATTTAAAAAAAAAACACCCCAAAAATTTAAATAAAAAAGCCTAAAACTAAGCCCCAAATAGGTACTCACTGTTCCTGAAGTCTGGCAGAGAAGGTTTTCTTCCAAACGGATCCATCATCTTCTATCTTCATCCAAAGTGAAGGAGGCGGGTAGCGGAGGTGCGGAGCTGTGTTCCCGATGCCTGGATCCTCAGCGGCGGTCCTCAACGGCGGTGGCGGTCCTTGGCGGCATGGAGGCTCCACTTCATCCGATGTCTGTTGTAGACTGAAGATTGAATGCAAGGTACCACAATCATTTGGGGTACCTTGCATTCCTATTGGCTGATATTTTGAAATCAGCTAATAGGATTAGAGCTACTCATCCTATTGGCTGATTTTAAAATATAAGCCAATAGGAATGCAAGATATCCCAATAAATATGGGGTACCTTGCATTCAATCTTCAGTGTGCGGCGGACGATCGCATGAAGAGGAGCCTCAGCGTTGCAGAGGAGCGACACATCTGGGAAGATCGCTCTGCACCGCCTTCACTGTGGATGAAGATAGAAGATGATGGACCCGCCTGGTAGAAGACCTTCTCCGCTGAACTTCAGGAACCGTGAGTACCTATTTGGGGCTTAGTGTTAGATTATTTTTTTTTAGTTTTTTTTTTTTTTTTTTAAGATTTGGGATTTGAGCTCTGTAAAAGAGCTGAATGCCCTTTTAAGGGCGATGCCAATACAATTGTTTTTTTAGTGTTAGGTTTTTTTTATTTTGGGGGATTTGGTGGGTGGGGGGTTTTACTGTTAGGGGGACTTGGTTTATTTTCAATGTAAAATAGCTGATTTCTTTAGGGCAATGCCCTACAAAAAGCCCTTTTATGGGCTATTGATAGTTTATTCTTAGATTAGGGGGTGTTTTTATTTTGGGGCGACTTTTTTATTTCATAGGGATTAGGTTTAAATTTTTTATTTTGGATAATGTGGTTTATTATTTTGTGTAATGTTAGACTTTTTTTATTTTGTGTAATGTTAGACTTTTTTTAATTTTCTGTAATTTTAGATTAGTGTAAACTTAGTTTTCTTTATTTTTAAAGTAATGTTAGGTTTTTTATTTTAATTGTAATTTAGGATTATTTTAATTTATGTAATGGGGTTAATTTAGAGGGTGTTCAGTTAGGGGGCTAAGTGATAAGTTATTTACGTTGTGGGGTTTGGCGGTTTAGGGGTTAATAGATTTATTATGTTAATTGCAATGTTGATTAATGGCGGTTTAGGGGTTAATAGATTTATTAGGTTAATTAGCGATGTGGGTTGATGGCGGTTTAGGGGTTAATAGATGTGTTAGGTAGTTTGCTATGTTGGGGTTGGCGGATTTAGGGGTTAATAATTTTTATTAGGTAGTTGGGTGGGGGGGGTTCTAATGGTTATTGCGGGCGGATAGTTTTTTTTTTAATACTTATTGCAGTCGGTTAGGTTTTTTTTAATGCTTATTGCGGGCATTTAGGGGTTTTTTTAATACTTATTGCGGGCGGTTAGGTTTTTGTTTTTGTAATGCTCCGTTTGCCTTCGCTGCATCCAGGTGGATTCTTTTGGCTGTCTTGCGCTGCCAACATTCCTTTGTGAATGCGTGCGCAACTGGCGACACCGAGGGACGCGTTACAAAGGCGATTATAGTATAGATTATAGTGGCAGATAGATAGAGCAGGAAAAGGAGGAGATGGATGAGAGGAGAGGTTCGAGGGAATTAGCAAGCTGTTGCTGATAAGGTAATTAATTAATTGTTTGGTTCTTTCATAATATACAGATGCTGTATTCAACTGTAATAAGAATATACCTTATCCATACAACACCAAGAAAACATTTTGGGGTAAAACATGGGAGAGTAACAATGGCCTTCATCACAATCTATCTGAGCTTTTCTGGCTGTCTTTCAGGCCAATAAGGCTACTTCCTAATTCAGCTCGATTTTGGCTGATTCTTGCACTTCCAGATGGAGTTTTGGACAGTAGAATAAAAGTCCTATTTACCCTATGGATCCAAAAGCTCCTCTGCAATTAAAATACATTATTGGCTCACTTTTCAACTACTTTTTGGCTTACCGAATTTGGCACCTCAGGGCAGTTGATAAGTCCTCAGAAGAGCTTTTTGTACACCTGGTAGACTATTTCACGGCTATTTCTAAGCAGTCTTTTAGCTTGCACTTATGTTAAATGTTTACTGGAGACATTCTAGAGGTTGTTATGTGGTATTGATTCATTAAACCTCCATTCATCCCTATTGGAGATGCTGTATACAGTCAACAGGGAATACATTTACATATGTATAGGCACATATACATGATTTTTTATTGGTCTCTGAAAATACATGAAATAAGCCCATTCTATTTATTGCAATTTTGTTAATTTACAAAAAACACCAATGACAAGAGACATATATGTGCAGCCACGAATCATCAGCTAGCTCCCAGTAGTGCATTGCTGCTCCTGCGCTAACCTAGCTACACTTTTCAACAAAGGATATCAAGAGAACGAAGCACATTCGATAATAAAATTAGTTTGAAAGTTGATTACAATGAATGATCTATCTGAATTATAAAAGTTTAATTTTGGCTTTAGTGACCCCTTTAAGTAGGGAAAATAGTCAAGCTTGTAATGTGTGTCACCAGACCCCCCCTTGTTGCCATTATTATCTCATAATCCACTTTTACCCATTCTGTCTCCTCCCTCATCTTTCTCTCTTCTCATCTCTCTCAATTGCATTTTAAAAACTGGAATAAGTAATAGTAGCATAAATTTCCTACAAAGGACATGACATACATTTACATAAAAATATATTAGATTGATTTCCATTGTGATTTAGTATTGTAGCTTTGTTAGACAGTGTATACAAGAACATATTAAAGATCTCCCCTACTGCAGAAAATAAAATTACAATTCCAAACCTCATTGACCACTAATTTTGTTAGGTTGCAGATCAGTGAAACAGAAATTCATGCAGCTACCACATGAAAGGAATGAAATTAACTTTGTATGTGAAAGAAAGAAGAAAATAGTGTGTTTACAGAGCACAATTAAATGAGCTTTTGCTATATGGGGCTATGTCTGTCTCTCGGTTAATGTCAGAAATCATTAAGAATCTTAATACTCATAAACTATTATGGATTCTGAACTCAATTTTATAGTCTCAAGCATTTTTTTACCACCTCTGTTATAAATGAATAAAACAAAAACAGGGTTTCAGATTTTGTCATTTATTCTGTTATCTGTGAAATGTAAATATCTTAAACACCCATCATGGTTTTTAAGTATTAAGTTGTGTTCATTTTTTTATATGTGTCCAAAATCATGCACTCCTTAAAGGGACGTGAGACCCCAACATTTTCATTCATGATTAAGATAGAGCATATAATTTTAAACAACTTTCCAGTTTGCTTCTATTATCCATTTTGCTTTATTCTCTTTTTAACCTTTATTGAAGGAGCACCAATGCACTAATGGGAGCTAGCTGAACACATCTGTAAGCTAATGTCAAGCGGTATATAAATGCAGCTAGCTTACTGCTCCTAAGCCTACCTTGGTACGGTATGCTTTTCAACAAATAATGCCAATTGAATAAAGAAAATTAGATGAAAGAAGTAAATTGGAAAGTTGTTTAAAATTGAATGCTGATTCTGAATCTTGAAAGAAAAGTATTTGGGTTTCATGTCCCTTTAAGTGATAAAACAAGCTTTATGCCCAAACCTCTAAAAAATACATATGGAAAGGTACCAATCTAAAAGCGCTTATTCATAGATAATTTAAACCCCAACAGCATGCAGTATTTAAAAGAGGCAAAAGCCAATCAAAAATAGGTATTGGGTTACACAAAATTAACCCTTAAATACAAATGTCAATACACTTTTAAAACCCAAAATGAATACACCAAAAGGACTGTAAAAGAGCTGCAAAAAAATTGTTAAAATACTTTATATAATATATAAATATTGAACAGAACAAAACCAATGATAACGACAACACATGTCCAAATACACAATAACAAATTAATCATATGAATGTTAATATTTAAATGAAACCATAAATGTTATTACTGTGTATTAAAATACATCTCACCGACTTCCGGTGGGACGGGCTTGAGAGCAGCAGCGTGTGTGTGGAGCTCCGTGCACAGTACCCCTAAATTGAGTGCTTTTCGCAGACTTCAGCCTCAATTTTTGCCCGAGCCTAACTGCCCTTGACAGTCATCGTGTCTGGACACTGAAGAGGCGGAACTAGACCATCTTTCCCCCACGGAGGTCCGTGAAAAACCTTGGCTCTCTTGGCGGGAGCGGCGGCGGCCATATTGGCGTCTTAAAGCAGAGAGGGACAGAGCTGTGTACATAGCCGCGGAACGAAGCGGACACAGTGAATCGACCAGGAGAAGTGTCTACTGCAGCTGCAGCAAGTGCCGCTTGCAGTGGTGGTACCGGAGGAGGTTCTGGAGGAGCGCATTCACATATCCAGACTGCCCAGGACGCGCTGCGGTACCGGAGATCGGTGGGGAACTCAGCGATAAGCATTAAAAGGCCCTGCAGACCTGTCCCACGCTTTGCTACCACCTGGGAGACAAGCATCAATACCCAACCTGGAATTGGGGCAAATCTTGGCAAAGGGCTCTCCTGGCCTACACTTAGGTACTATCTGGCTAATGAGGACACATGGACGGTGACGGCTTTTACAGTGGCGGTTGGTAAGCCTTTAACACAGCCTGATTTACAGTCCCTACTACTTAGTGCCACCTTGCTAGTTCAACTTATTGTACTGGGGCCCTCCTGACTTGGGAGTATCGAGACTTGGGATAAATAAGAAAGCCCTAAGCCTGGGACACACAGTTAAATGAGCCCCCTGCAGCACTCATAATATAGCGGGGAAATAACACTACATCATATTTCTGTGGCATAGCCACGTGGGATGGCCTCCAACATTTCTTATCCACTTACTACTAAGGCCCTTACTTGGGAGCTATTAAAGACCGGCTACATCAGAATTGAAGTGTGATACATCCAGTTATTTGTTGTTGCAGAACCCTGCTTGTGTGCAGCCTTGAAAGAGCAAGCTTTGTTTTTCAATACCCCCTAAGGACTTTCAGTATCTGCAGGCACCTGTGAGGTAAAACAAAGTACTAGGGTGGTGGAACATAAACTTTCTTGCCAAATTAAAGACTCACTTCTCTGCTCAGCTTGTGATATTTTACCCTATACAAGGGCAACTTTGTTTAGTATATTGTGGGACCCTGACTCACACCAGTTGTTCTGGGGCCACGCAAGTGGACGAAGACTAAAAAGGACCTTTTATTACAAGTGCTTTTGATGGTGTTGATGTATCTAACCTTCCCTTTATTTCCTACAGGTGTACTTTTTAAATTGTTGATTTAACAAGAATTGTGTTTTGCTGGTCCTTATATTTGTGGTTATATAGGTACATTTGGTGTGACTCTCTAGAACTCATTACTCTTTTGGCAAAAAGGTTGATGTATGGTGTACCTTAAAACATAGCTGTGTGTGTGCATGGAGAAATATCTCATACCAGACCCAATGGCAAACCGCAATAAGAATGCTGAGCGTAGGGCCAGACAGGGCTCAGAAGCTGTAGAACAAGGACCTTCCTATGAGGTCCAGCAAGACCACACTTTACTTGATCCACACCCTATAGTCAAGCAGATTTCCACCCTGTTTCTGCCCAAAATAGAGAACCTCCAAAAGAGAGTACATACCCTGGTGGAGGAGGTGAAACAATTCTCCACTAGAGTAACTGAGGCAGAGACCAGGATCTCTGATCTCGAGAACACGCAGGTTGCCACCACTAGTAAATTAGAGGCCCTAGAAAAACACTCTCTGGTCTTGCAGCAAAAAATTGATGACCTCGAGAATCGCTCGAGGCGCAACAATGTTCGCCTACTGGGGCTCCCTGAGTCGATTAAACCAACGGAACTTTTAAAATTTGTAGAAACTGTTCTCCCGACACTGCTAGATATCCCATTTGATAAGTTGGCGGGGAGTGTTGAGCGGGCACATAGAGTAGGCCCAGAAAGACCCGCCATAGATCGCGACACTCAGGCCCGCCCAGTAATGATAAAGTTCCTCCATTTCCAAACTAAACTCATAGTTTTGAGGGCATATAGAAGAGTTGAGGACTTAACCTATGATAACTCCAGGCTCCTGCTGTTTCAGGACTATTCTGTAGACTTGATGAAAAGGCGTAGGGAATTCTCTGCGCTATGCTCTAGATTGCACCGTGAGGGTAGACAGGCTTACTTGCTGTACCCGGCCAAATTGAAAATCTCGACCCCGAGGGGACCCAAATTTTTTGACTCGCCAGAAACGGCGCAAGCTTTTCTAGAAGTAGAACGGGGAGACATGAGCCCAGGGAGAGCAAGGGGTGGGGAGGGTTGAAGACTTTGACACATTTGCAACGCTTACATTTTCTCCATTATAATGTGTTAAATGGCTGCAGTAGCCGAATCAAGATGGTGGTTGCCCAACCTTTGGACACCCAGGTTGATATTATATAAGTTTAGACTGTTTATAAGTTTAATGTTTGAGTTCCTGAAATTGCTTATAGTAAAAATACCGAGACCAATGCCCAGCAACAAGGGCTTACTCTCATATGCAAGGTTTAACCTGTTGATGCTTATCCTGCTTATATTTATATCTACTGAGATCGCTGAATATTGTATGTTAAAAAACAGTAGTTTATCCACTGATCTTTCTATATTGCATTTACAACTGCTACCAAAGGGCTGGAACAGCCTTCCCCTGGCCCTGCAGCGTGGGCTCTTAGGACCTAGTGTAGAATGTTTGTTCAGCAACTTAGGTTGTAATAAGCTGCTCACTGATATAAGCTGTGTTGATGTTTGGTTGACATTTTGTATCTTATTGTTCTTTTGTAGCTTACAAGACCCTGTATTACATAGGAGAACTGAAAACTATCAAGAGGTAGGTGACAGCGTGAAGATCCCCTACCTCCTTCCCTCCCCCTTTTTTTTTTTTTTTTTTTGTGTTGTTTTTGTTGTTGTCTCTCACGAGGTATCTCACTTAATACTATAATTTAATATATACTCCTGGAATGTAGGAGGTATCCACTCCCCTATAAAGAGAAAGACCATACTTACTCAATTGAGGAAAAAAAGAGCTTTCGCGTTCTTGCAAGAGACGCACCTGACTGACATTGAGCACGCTAAGTTGGAGAGAGACTGGGTGGGTAAAGCTGAGTTTGCTTCATATAAGAGTGCCAGCCGAGGGGTGGCGATCTTGTTTGGGAAGAAACTAGACCTCATAGACACGACAGTGACTAAAGACCCAGAGGGCCGGTACCTTATTGTACAAACCACAATAGACAATAAAAAATATGTTCTATGTAATGTTTATGCCCCCAACCAGAGGGATAGGATGTTCTGGGAAAATCTGATTGGAGTCCTGACTCCTTTTCTGGGCTCTGCCCTTATCATCGGAGGGGATTTTAACTTGGCTCCCAACCCGCGGTGTGACAGGCTCAGGGACGCCTCTAGGGCTGCCCCTGGAACGCAAATTACATCGGATGGTAAATTTGAATTTGAAATTTTTCAAGCTCTAACTGCCTCTCTGGATGTTGTCGACATCTGGCGCAAACTCTATCCGGACGGAAGAGACTATACATGTGTCTCCCGGGCTCTGCCCTCAATGTCCCGCATTGACATGTTCCTGACCTCTAACTCTTTGATTCCGCGGATCATAGATGCCAAGATAGGTGAGGTAATGGTGTCTG
The DNA here is from genome assembly GCF_027579735.1 of Bombina bombina. Taxonomy (NCBI): domain Eukaryota; kingdom Metazoa; phylum Chordata; class Amphibia; order Anura; family Bombinatoridae; genus Bombina; species Bombina bombina. The sequence goes on along the minus strand of NC_069502.1, from coordinate 702,376,306 downwards.
ACCATGCCCCTGTGGGGCTCTTCCTAGATGCGGTAGATCCACCAAATCAGAGGCGAACTCTTAGGTTCCCACAATACCTAATCACATCTCAGGAATTCCATCAGTACATGGTCAAATGTTGGGATGATTTCCACTCAACCAATGCGCAACATCTGGCAACGCCCGAACTTTTTTGGCAAACTGCAAAGGTGGTGCTAGCAGGAGACATCTTGGCTTTTCTCTCCCGCAAACGAAAAGTACATGCAGAGAGACTGGAAGCACTTAGAACCGGCTTAGCTGCCGCCTACTCAACCTATCGTAATGGACCCACGAGGTCAAACCACCAGAAATACATTGCTGTCAAAAATGAGTATGACGCACTCCTGGCTTATCAGGCATCTCAGACCCTTTTAAGGACCAGAGGTAAATATTACAGGTACAGTGACAGATCAGGTAGGTTGCTGGCCTCCTTGGTCAATTTAAAAACCTCAAAACGCTTTATACCTGCCCTCAAAGAAGGCGACAAAGTGGTCAGGGAACCCAAGAGAATAGCAGAGGCATTCGCCTCCTACTACTCCCGGCTGTACACCAGTGACCGAAGCTGTTCTGAAGAGGTCCTGAGAGACTTCTGGAGCTCAATTCACTTACCACGGATCTCAGATGATCAGTTGGACAAACTGAATGCGCCTATCTCCAGGGAGGAAGTAGGTAAAACAATAGCATCACTAGCATTGGGCAAGGCGGCTGGCCCTGATGGATTGCCCATCGAGTTCTATTGCATGCTGAAACCACAGGTAGTCCCAGTGTTGACAGACCTGTTCACGGCATATTTTTTGACGGCTGACACACCGTCCAGTGCTTTTTCAGCGGCTTATATTACCCTTATCCCTAAAGCGGGAAAGGACACTCTTCTCCCTGAATTGTATAGACCAATATCGCTGCTTAATGCAGACTATAAGATTCTTACGAAACTACTTGCAGAGCGCCTCAAATTCATCCTGCCAGACATGATCCATGAAGACCAAACCGGCTTTATGCATGCGAGATCATCAGTAGTTAAAGGGACACTGTACCCAAAAAATTTCTTTCGTGATTCAGATTGAGCATGAAATTTTAAGCAACTTTCTAATTTACTCCTATTATCAAATTTTCTTCATTCTCTTGGTATCTTTATTTGAAATGCAAGAATGTAAGTTTAGATGCCGGCCCATTTTTGGTAAACAACCTGGGTTGTCCTTGCTGATTGGTGGATAAATTTATCCACCAATAAAAAATTGCTGTCCAGAGTACTGAAACCAAAAAAAAGCTTAGATGCCTTCTTTTTCAAATAATAAAAGCAAGAGAACGAAGAAAATTTGATAATAGGAGTAAATTAGAAAGTTGCTTAAAATTGCATGCTCAATCTGAATCACAAAAGAAAATGTTTGGGTACAGTGTCCCTTTAATATCCGACGAGTGTTGCACTTGCTTCGGTATTTCTGGGATGGAAATCACAATGGAGTGAAAAAAACGCTTCCGGAGGCCTTCCTGCTGTCCCTGGATGCAGAGAAGGCCTTTGATAGGGTGGAATGGAGTCACCTGTTTCACACTATGACCAAGTTCAATATCTCGGGGCCCCTTCACGGCGTTCCTCAAAAACCTATACTCCTCTCCCGTGGCGAACATATGTGTAAACAATACGTTCTCCCCCAATGTGACTTTGGGATGAGGCACCAGACAGGGCTGCCCCCTGTCGCCGCTCCTATTCAATATGGCCCTAGAGCCACTGGCAATCAAGCTGCGCCAGATCTTCCCAGGTATCGACATAGGAGGGGGCCCCCCAACAACTGGCATTATATGCGGACGATATGATGTTGTTCATACAGGATCCGAAGCTGCATATCCCCTCGATTTTGCAAACCTTGAGTGACTTTGGCTCCTTCTCGGGGTACAAGGTCAATATGCAAAAATCAGAGATTCTGTGGTTAAATAAAAAAAAAGGCAGCGTGCATGCCTACCCATTTGTAACGGCCTCCCGGAGTCTAACTTATCTTGGAATTCATATTCCTGTTAATCCTAATAAGATATACTCTATGAATCTAACCCCCCTGTGTACCAAGCTCTGTAGTTTAATGAGAAGCTGAAAATCTCTTCCCTTGTCACTAGCGGGTAGGATCAGCCTAGTGAAGATGGTGGTTCTTTCCCGCCTCATATACCCGCTACTTATGCTGCCTCTATTACTGACGAAGTCAGATGTGAAATTATTGAATGCGGCAACACGACTTTTTGTCTGGAGGGGGGGTAAACCCCGCATATCGACAGATAAATTATCTATGCCTTACCTAAAAGGGGGTCTCTCCCTACCGGATTTTAAACTTTACAACAGGGCAGCACTGATCCGTTTGGTTCTCGACTGGCAGGTGGATACACAACATTTCTATAGGCCTACCTTGGAACGTGCAGCCCTTGGGGGTATCTCCCTGGCATATTTGCCACATATGGCGAAATCTGGAGCAGCTAAATTGGTGGGCATGAACTTGCTATACCATGACCCATTAAAAGCCTGGCACCAGGCACATAAATTTTTTAAAAAAAGCTGCCACAGCTCTGTCTTTCTTCCCCTCCATAATAATCCGGACTTCCCAGTGGGGCTGGATATGAGACCCTTTGACTATTGGGAGAAGCTAGGTCTGAAGTCGGTGGGATCCTTACTGGAGCCCCTGACTTGCTCGGTCAAATCCTTTTCTACGCTGCAAAGGGAGTTTAATCTTCCGAATGCCCACTTTTATGCTTACTTGCAGACGCGTCATTACTTGAACACACTGATTAGGGATAATCCGGACTTCTGGGATGGTTCCCCTTTTCGACTTACCCAGTCCCTCTTTAAAATGGGCAGATTCTCCCTATCAGAGATTTATCAAACCTTCCTACAGGATAGACTGACGAAAATACAGTCGTCTGCTGTGATGGGATGGGAGAGAGAGGGAGTCTCGGGGATTACAGTGGAGGAGACCCGGAAGGCATTGGAGAAAGTTAGAAAGGCTACTCTCTCAGTGAATCTCAGAGAGACCCAAACTAAATTTTTACATAGAGCTTACCTGACCCCTAAAAGACTGGTCAAATGGGTACCTAATTGCCCTAATAAATGCTCTAAATGCGCGGCGGAAGCCCCGGGTCTGTTACAATGTATATGGGATTTCCCAGTGATTCGACAATTCTGGCATCAATTGCAATACTGGATCAACAAGAAATTGAAGATCCCTATCTCCCTCAATTCCACAGATATCCTGTTTCTAAATTGGGGTGCCCAATATAAACACTGTGACATAGAACTGACCATGACTATCCTACTGGCACGAAAGTGTATCCTAAATCACTGGACCAAGAGGACAAGACCTACTATAGCTTACTTTCGTAACATCCTGAAAACTCACTTATTTATAGAACAGGTTGACACCAGGGTAGATGTCGGTAATAGGCTTAACTTGTTCTTAAGGAAATGGCGCAGACTGATTTTGACCTTTGAACTCCAGATCCAAAGACAGATCTTACTACCATTTCAACACTCTGAGATATTCTTGGAGAACTCCCTGAGGGGCGAGTGGGCACACATACTTTATCCAAAGAACTCCTAAAGACTACAGAAGGAGAGAGAGGTGGGAGAGACAATTGTATCCCTTCCTTTCCCCCCCCCCCCTTTTTTTTTTTTCTTCACGCTGTTCACTAAGTAACATATTAAAAAGCTAGCTCAGGAGGTCCTATAAGTTTGGGCCTACAGGGTGTGGGAGGGAGTTTTGACAGTTTGGGTAGAAGTTAGGGAGGGTGGAGGGGTGGGGGTGAGGGGTACTATAAAATACAAAATTAGTGAGAGGTGAACACATTTGGGATAAACTCATGACATAAACATGTTACAACCATTGGTAATAAGGTTATGTTGCTAGATTAAGATATGACAATGTGCCCAACTGTGTTGGTGCTTGATTCTGATGTTCTTTTGATATCTGATGTAACTATGTGTTTTCATGTGTGATACTCTCAATAAAAAGAATTAAAAAAAAAAAAATACATCTCACCAGTGTTATGAAAACACCAGTACATAACAGATTCTTTAGCTGTCAATAAAATAGGAGATATCACATTCTTAATTTATCCCCATGGGCTTTTTGTTTTAAAGGGACAGTCTAGGCCAAAATAAACTTTCATGATTCAGATAGAGCATGTAATTTTAAACAATTTTCCAATTTACTTTTATCGCCAATTTTGCTTTGTTCTCTTGGTATTCTTAGTTGAAAGCTTAACCTAGGAGGTTCATATGCTAATTTCTTAGACCTTGAAGCTCACCTCTTTCAGATTTAACAGTTTTTCACCACTAGAGGGAGTTAGTTCACGTATGTCATATAGATAACACTGTGCTCGTGCACGAGAAGTTATCTGGGAGCAGGCACTGATTGGCTAGACTGCAAGTCTGTCAAAAGAACTGAAAAAAGGCGCAGTTTGCAGAGGCTTAGATACAAGATAATCACAGAGGTTAAAAGTATATTATTATAAATGTGTTAGTTATGCAAAACTGGGAAATGGGTAATAAAGGGATTATCTATCTTTTATAAAAATTCTGGTGTAGACTGTCCCTTTAAGTTTCAATTTCCATAAAAAGCTCTCTTTTGGTTAACAGCTTGTGTCTGTTGCCTCCTCATAGGGGTTTGTGAACAGTCTCAATGATGTTACATTAGTACAATGAATAAGGTTAAAGTGCCTAGCAACAGCAGAGTCCTTCTTATATTTGTCCACATCATTTAGATGTTCCCTGACCCTACACCTGAACTCCCTTGAGTTCTTCAAATTAAATACCTTACCAGTGACTGTACTCATAAAAAGACACCCAGGGCAAACACTCCACAAGTTTTGCAAGTGCTATGGCCATCTTTAAAATTGCATTTAGAGGACCTTAACCAATTCCTGGAAGCATCCTTTGTTTAGAATTATGATTAACCTTAAAAGTGTTTACCTAGAAGCACTCCACACCAATTATACCACCTACTAATAGGTTACCACAATCTGTATAATGGAAGTGTAAGGAAATTTTAAAACATAACTTTTATTGAGAAAAAAATAGTAATACAATTGGTTTGAAAAAAATTAAAATTAAATAAGTGTGATTGGTGTACTTTAAAAGAGAGTAGATTATCTGTTGCACTTTAAGCAGTAAATATGTATTGGTTCTGCTATGTTAAAAAAGCAGTGACGTAAATTAGCATAGAGATCTAGTCAGTATTCAAATTGTTACTAGTCTGGTTGATATTATTTAATTATTCTGTGTGGAGTATCAGCTAGTAGCTAAATAAGTAGTCACTGATACCATGTATCTATATAGGTTAATGCATTGAGATTTAAAGGGACACTGAACCCATTTTTCTTTCTTTTGTAATTCAGAAAGAGCATGCAATTTTAAGCAACTTTCTAATTTACTCCTATTTTCAATATTTCTTCGTTCTCTTGCTATCATTATTTGAAAAAGAAGGCATCTAAGCTTTTTTTTTTGTTTCAGTACTCTGGACAGTACTTTTTTTATTGGTGGATGAATATATCCACCAATCAGCAAGGACAACCCAGGTTGTTCACCAAAAATGGGCCGGCATCTAAATTTACATTCTTGCATTTCAAATAAAGATACCAAGAGAATGAAGAAAATTTGCTAATAGGAGTAAATTAGAAAGTTGCTTAAAATTTCATGCTCTATCTGAATCACGAAAGAAACATTTTGGTTACAGTGTCCCTTTAAGTCACAGTGGCTTTATGCTTAAAGGGACACTAAACCCAAATTTTTTCTTTCATGATTCAGATAGAGCATGCAATTTTAAGCAACTTTCTAATTTACTCCTATTATCAATTTTTCTTTGTTCTTTTGTTATCTTTATTTTAAAAAGAAGGCAACTATGCTAAGGAGCCAGACACATTTTGGTTTAGGAATGCTGGACAGCACTTATTTAATGGTGGGTGCATTTAGCCACCAATCAGCAAGCACAACCCAGGTTGTAAACCAAAAATGGGCCAGCTTCTAAACTTACATTCTTGCTTTTCAAATAAAGATAGCAAGAGAATAAATAAAAATTGATAATAGGTGTAAATTAAATTGCATGCTCTATCTGAATCATGAAAAAAATTGGGTTCAGTGTCCTTTTAGGCACAAAGCCACTGTGACTTAAATCTCAATGCATTGACCTATGTAGATGCATGTTAACAGTGACTACTTTTTTAGCTACTAGCTGTTAGTCCGCATGGAGTAATTAAATAATATCAACCAGACTAGTAACTATTTGAATACAGACTAGATCTCAATGCTAATTTATGCAGCCAAAGCATCACTGCTTTTTTTTTTTTTTTTTTTTATTTATTTTTTTATTGAGGTTTAGTTAAAGGCATACAAAGGTCATAGTAACAAATTCTTATGCTACATTAGATAAATTATTACATGGGTAATACAATAGACATAAAATAGGCAAATAGTCAATAAGTTACATAGTTTGTAGATATTATTCTAATAGAATGCTAATCTTTTATGAACCTTCCATATGACGCAATAATTTACTCTTGGGCCAACAAAAGCAACAGGCAGCAATGAAGCGAAGGAAGGAAATTACAACTGGAAAGATCACTTTTGGATCTTATTGATAAACCTCGGGCGTTTTTAGCTTTTTAAATTCAACAACTAGTTTGTTCCTGAGGCTCTGAGGATTTACGTAGCATAAAACAAGGGGGGTAGTAACTGGGAGTAATAATGCATCCTCAGGGCTACTCATAGGATATGTAAATCATTAAAGTAGGTAAGGAAAATGTTGTGATCTAAATGTTTGTTAAAGTATGGCATAGGCAAGATAAGCCATATAGATAGCCCTCCAACTTCCGGAGGTACCTTACAGGAGGGGGGGGGGGGGGAGGTGGTAAGTGAGATAAGGTTTATGTAACTTATGTGATATACCATGAGTAGGGATGTGAGAGTAACAGAGCAGGTCCAGCCTAGACTAAAAACCTATTCACTACTGTTATATGATAAGCCTGAAAATCACAATGTAGCCTTATCAGGCTCATAGATTAAACTATAGCACAAGTTCTATCTTCTATTTAAATGGTTTGGAAGGGTCTATTGCAGAAAGGGAAGAAGACACATAGACATAGATAACCTAGTAAAGTTAGCGGCATGCAAGGATTAACCAAGACCCCTAGCATGGGATGTAGGAAATTATGATACGTATGGCTCACCACCTCGGCCGCCGGCGGTGTCACCATACAAGACCAGTAAGCAGGGGCAATATACAAATAGTTCCAACAACCAAGGAATACAGAATACATATATAACCTACCCCTGGTCTGGAAAGCTAGAGGAGCATTGATGTTGGGGTTAAGCAGTGGTAAAGTGAGAAAATTAGGTTATAAGCAGGTATACAGTCAGTCCTTTGCAAAGGTCAATTTAAGATAGAGAGCAAGGTAGTCGTAATGGGCTCTTAGGGGTACTCTTAATGGATATGACCTAAATTATATTATGAATGTGCTAGTAGTAGTATTAAAGGTGTGAGACATATAATGGACAGCTGGATTGAAAAGAAAGCTGCAAAAAACAGGGGGTTATGTAGGGCTATATCAACTCTTTCCAGAGAAAACATCAACGAGAAAGGTTATGTATGACAAACATTTAGCGTATAGGCAAGACAGAACTATATAAACAATACATAACAGTGGTTATCTTTCTGTGTATGTTATTATAGGAAGACAAAATATGCATGCATAACATCCTAAGAATACATTGCATCAAACAAGCTAGGGTATAAATCTGTGAGAAAAGTAGTGATGCTACTAGCCATCTAGGTGCCTTAGGAGATAACATATTAGAGATCATTATGGTTTTGGGTTATACTTGTAACAGGTTATAGTAGCATCAGCACTCATAAAAATAATCACCTAGAATTCTAGATATTATTAGCCCAGATATACCTATTTAGGTGTTCAAAATGTTATGGAGTCTGTGAGATTACGTTATTGGGGCAGAGTGAAACACTGAACTATAAGTACAGAGAGGGAGCAAACTCACAACTTCAGGGTATATAACTTATACAACAAGATAGCATACAGAGTGTAATAAACAGCCTTAATTGTAATGGTATAGATGGAGATAAAATTACATCTGTACAACTTTGTGTGTAGTTAACAACTAAGCATTTTTAAGGTTAGAATTCTCCTATTATGAGCTCCTTAGCCAAATAGGATGCAATAACAAATACTCCGATTAACCTACACCTGTCTTGCTTAGTGTCCGGTATGAATGTTCTGGGGGGCTTCTAAACAGTAGAACAAAGCTGAAAAATAGCAGAAAGTTCCGGTAATATGGACTCATATACCGGCAGCTGGGTTCTGCCAGACCGCTGAAGTGTCGCTGCTGCAAAGGTGTAGGTAAGTTCAAATGAATGTCCGCCTTGGCCTTAACTGAAAAATACAACTCACAGGAGACTTCCTTGTGCCCAGACGGCATGGGTCTATCTCGCTCACTCTCACTGACGATCGGCTCAAGGTTCCCACATATGGTGTCGTCGCAAGGAACATGCGGTTCAGCTAGAGACTTCGGGCGGTCATCAAGCACAAGATTCCTCTCGAGGACTTCCAGAAGAGCTGGCTTCAGTTGTAAGAGCTGAGCGTGCAATTGCTGCAGGATCTCTTCACTCCATGAGGTAGTCGCCATCTTGGATCTATGCACAGCGGTCTGTGATGTCCCATATGAAGATCCTCAAAACCGATGGTGAGTAATCCAGCCGTGCTGTAGGTAATATTTATCAGCTGCTTATAGCCTTCACTCGTTTAGACTCTTAACGGCTACTATTAAGTTGATTCTTTTCTGCCGACCATTGCAAGCCACATGGGTTCCCAAGTGTGTAGTTTAGCTGGTGCGGTTGTTCTCTGCGTATCTCCGATCTTCTCAATTTCCCTGCAGATAAGTGTATATCTGTTCATACACTGTGATTCAGCTAATAAAGGCAACTTATCAATAGGCAAAAATAACAAAACACAGTATAAAGCTGAGTTATTAAGCAGGAGCCCATGAAAAACACGTCTGTCCTCTCTGAAAGCTGGCTCCGCCCCCCGCATCACTGCTTTTTTAACACAGCAGAACCAATACATATTTACTGCTTAAAGTACAACTGATAATTTACTCTCTATATACAGATACACATGCTATGATATTCCTGTGAATGTATCACTAAGAATTAAAGTACACCAATCACACTGTCATAATTTAATTTTAAGTTTGTCAAACCCATTTTTTCTCAATCAAAGTTATGTTTTAACATTGCCTTACACTTTCATTATACAGATTGTGGTAACCTATTATTAGGTGGTATATTGTATATGTATATGTGTGGAGTGCTTCTAGGTAAACGCTTTTATGGTTAATCACCATTCTAAACAAAAGTTGCCCTTTGGTATACAGCACCCACCTCCCTAATAAAATGATACACATATATAGTAATTTATATTGGGAACCTAATTCAGGAGTGCCATTCACTTTCTCTTTTCTTTTTCGTCCTTTTCTTTAACAAAAGTACTGGAAGCATGTATTTTGTCATATACAAAACATGGACATAAACAAGCCACAAATTTGCACTGTCTAACAACTGACCCTAGCACAACATCAGACTTCAAATTTCCCTTTATGATGTTATATATTGCATGAAACTGTAATGTATATTCAGTGCTAAACACCAGGGCCAACCTTAGCATTTGTGGGGTCCTGGGCAGGATACATTTGTGGGGCTTCTCAACCCAATGCCTTTATTCCCCTCTCCTGTATTCCTTGCCCCTTGTATGTCCCTCTCCTGTGCCAACATTTAGCGATACCTATAAAAAAGAATAGCACAAAATATTTGACATCTTGATGCTATAAAAACATTTCATAAACTAAATACAACATATCAACATATACATTGCACCATCCCATAGCCTTACCTCTGACATTGTGGGGCTCCCCAAGGAGCGGTGCTCTGGGCGGGTGCCCCTCTCGCTCTACCCAAAGTGCAGGCCTGCTAAAGACTATAATATTATTTTCAGAATACAAGAAAAGCTTGATCTCATCTGTAAAATCAGTATTCCTGTCAAGAAAAAAATTCAACTGCCTTGATCCCCAAATCGTAAGGTATTGAGGAATAAAGAGAAACCACATCCTTAGTGGCCCAACCATATTCTCTTCTCCAGTCAACCTGTCTCAAAATCTGCAACAATTGTCCTAAATCCCTAAGGTAACGGTATAAGCTCTGGACAATTGGCTGTAAAATTGAGTCCTACCATTCAGACAGGGGCACTAAAATGGAGTCCATGTATGAAACAATTGGATAACCAGGCGGGTTCACCCTAATTTTATAAATTTCAGAGTGATGATGAAATATGCGAATAATTGGGAATTCAGGTCCTAATGATCTTGCTTGTTCCCTAGTAAAGATTCCAGAAAAATATTCCTTCATTAACTAGTGCATTAAATTATAATAACTCTAACTTTCGATAAGTCAAATCCTCATCGAGTTGTCTCTCAATTGTCTCTCAGCTTCTGCCAAATAATCAGCCTTATTTAGGATCACAATATAACCTCCTTTGAGTTACATATAACAATCCGTTCACTTTATCTTCAACCAGCAAAAGGTTCTGTTTAGATCTACAAGAATTACAATCTAAATCTAAGCTCTCTTTTTCTATTTTCTTTTGAAAAGCATCATTGTAAGGTCCCCTGCTATGAACAAGAGGCATTCTGCCTTTATCATTCAAGCTTTCTAAAGTTTCCAAAGCACAAAAATCCTTAAAAACGAACTTGGATCCTGAATGAAAAGGCTGAAAGGGCCCCTAATAATTATTAAAGCTCAACTCCGGTGATGCAGAAATACTAGAATCATCATTAGTTAAAAAACATTTTTGTTGACAAAACTGTTCACATCAAGTAATTTTCTAAACACTAAAAAATTTGTAACTGATGCAAACTCAAGCCCTTCAGTTATTGTGATCTGAGAGTTATCTGTCAGGCAAGAATTATCCAGGGAGGCAGAAAAATCACTATCTGATGAGTTAAAATGTGTTAAAGAGAAGGCAACCTTTTTCTATCCCATATTCATTTTCTTTAGGATTGACATAAATTTACTATTCACTGGAACTTCTTTCTGCAACTTTTGTTTTCTAGATGAGAGTGAGTGTCTTGTTCTTCTTTAGAACCTAGACCAGTTATAGACCTTGGGGTTCTCAGAATCCTGACAATCACGGTCAAACGTAGTTCCCTTTCTTTCAGATTTTTAATTTCAGCTTTAGCAATGCAGGTTTTTGTATCATTTAAAGATCTATAACTTGATTCAGATTTTAATTTATTTAACTCAAATTTTTATATATCTTTTCATTTCTCTCTCCTTCTCTGCTTGTCTTTAATCAGAATAATCATTAATGTTAATGAACAAGTGGATAAAGCCTCATTCCACTGATCAATCAAATCTTGATCTTCAAATTAAAAGGGGGGGGGGGGGCATTTCTTAATTCTTAAACCCCTGGGAACACTATTAGAGTCTATATAGTGCTCAAAAATGTCCCACATTAACTTTAAGCCACTCAAAAGAAGCATCTTAGTTGTCAAGTCAGTAAAAAACTGACTTGACAACTGAGATGGGAACAATACTTAAAAACCAAACAACCCAGGCAACAAAAGACAAACATTAAATAACACCAACATTGATGGGTATCTCCCTTCATTTGGCCTTGCCTCCTCCTCATCATCACTTAGGTTTCAGGCAGAAAAGTTACTCTGTTGCTTAACTGGGTAGCAAGGTTATATGTGCTTTTTGTTGGTCAGTGTATCTGACCATGATCTTGTCAATGGATTTTAAACAGTCTGCGGATTAAAAGTTATGTTTTACTCACCGCTGTTTACAGTTTCTTTCTGAGATTGATATATTAAACAAAAGACACACAAGATCTGCTTATATTTCTACATTGTGTTTTAGTTTAATATATATTTTAATTTACTTTTTTGTTTATTGTATTGTTTTTCACCTAAAACTTCAAGAATCTGTATTCTGCCTACTTGTACATCATAATGTGACATGTACTGAACTATTTAATTTTGTACTCTATGAAGAAAGATTCTTTAAAATAAATTGACTTTATGTTGTCATCTCTCTTTGAGGACCCTCTTTGGAACAAAACACTTTTGCAAAGAATTGTTGTCTGATCTTGGAATAAAAAAATCCAAGCTAATTTCCAATGGTACAAATGTTTCCATAATATTTTTTTCTGTATCTACACGAGACACAGTTCTTTGTTTATATATGGTTTTGTTTTATCTCAACAAAAATGTGTAAAAATGGAAAAACACCAAACACACTTTCTTCTACAAGATATGACGAGTCCACGGATTTCATCCTTACTTGTGGAATTTATCCTCCTGCTAACAGGAAGTAGCAAAGAGCACCACAGCAGAGCTATCATGTAATCGCCTCACAAACATATTAAGAAAGACAGTTTTAACACCACTAGTGTATTATTGCTAATAGAAGACTGTACACTGGAAAAAATAAATCTTTTTAATTAAACATTTAAGTTTAAAACATAGATATGAACAGTATAAGTAGCGGGGCTTAGTAAAATGTGAATAAAGCTGAATTATTCTGTTTTCAGTTATAATATATCATTAAACACCTACACCATTAAAAAAGAAATATAACATTGATAATGGATAAAAAAAATAAATTGTGCTGGAAATATTGGGTATTACTTTTGCATTTTTGGGGGACTTAGGTGCCTTACAGGAATAAGACTAATAAGACTTCTTTATTAATTGCATGCCATTCTCTGGGACATTAAAGTCAAAATTAAACTCTCATGATTCACATATTAAAGGGACATGAAACCCAAATTTTTTATTGCATGGTTTAGAAAGAGCATGTAATTTTAAACAACTTTCTAATTTACTCCTATTATCTAATTTGTTTTCTTTTCTTGATATGCTTTGCTGAAAAGTATATTCTAGATAGACTCAGTAGCTGCTGATTGGTTGCTGCACATAGATGCCTCGTGTGATTGGCTCACCCATGCGCATTGCTCTTCCTTCAACAAAGGATATCTATAAAATGAAGCAAAATATATAATAGAAGTAAATTGGAATGTTGTTTAAAATTTTATTCTCTATCGGAATCATGAAAGAAAAAATTTGGGTTTAGTGTCCCTTTAAGTGCAATTTCAAACAACATTCTATTATCACATTTGCTTTTTCTCCTGCTTTGCTGAAGATTAAACCAAGGTAGTCTGATAGGAACTTTACTGTCTTTTTAAGCACCTTTGAGGTGAATGAACCCAGAAACACTCCTAAATCTAATACTAAGGCCCTAGACAAACAGCCTTCTATTTTCCTTATTCCTTAATCAGTGTCTAACCTTGTGTCTAAGGAGTTGAAAAAGCCAGAAGTACCCTTTGTTCCTTCCACCATGTTTAATATTTTTCCTTAACCCACCTCTAATCTAGAGGTCTGGGAAACCGACAATACAGTTGACAGATCTATCTCAACTTTATCCAGGTGGACAACTATTCCCTTAGTGGAAAGCACCACCTTCATAGACATAATAGCTCGTAAACATGAAGTTTTCCATAGGCACTACATTCAGTAGATGGGTAATTTATTTCGCCCTGCATTCAGCGTGGCTTGCATGGCAGAAACCATATTTTTTTGGTGCTTTCTTTCTGAGTTTGCATCTGGTGAAGGATCTTTGGAAGAAATCCAGATTTGAATGAAGTTGCTAACAGCTTTATTTGGGGTGCAGCAGTTGAAGTAATTTGCTGTAATGCAAAAAACTGCTGGTATGGTTGTTTCACCTAGACAAGACTTTCTGCCCTTTCAAGGTTAAAATATTTTTGGGCCTGGCCTGGATGCTATCATATATATGGTTCTGGGGATAATGGAGCTTTCTTGGCACAGGCTAAGAACTCCAATGGCAAGGGACAAGCTTCGGGATGCTTTCAGCATTGATCTCAAAAAGCTTTTTCCTCTTTTTTAATCAAGCTACAAAATCCCCCTGATCTAAGACCAAGCAGGCCCAAAATTATACTTTTAAGTCAGCATGAATGTTTATTCCTCTGTCAGAATTTCCTTCCTTTGTGGGGCAGACTGTGACTTCTCAGAAGGTTTAGGAGCACTTATTTTCAGATTCTGCGGTCATAGAAATAATATCACATGGATAGAGAGTCAGTTTTTCCTCAAAGCCTCCACAAGAAAGATCTCATGTGTCTGGACTCTTGTGTGTCTAAAAGTATGGAGGTAGTGGGGTTTATGTTTGCCTCTTCGGATGCAGTCTCCTCCAGATTTCATCTAAGATTTCTACAACTTAAGATAACAAGTGTTTGTATCAGGTTATCTCCCTAGATCAGGTAAGGAGACTGTCCCTGGACTAGTGGAAAACTATTCCCCTATTCTGTTATTTAGGGGGCCTCTTTTTAATGGCTGAATTGGAGTGTCATCACCAACTGAGAGCCTGCTAGGTTGGTCGGTTTTAGGGGTCTGTTAGGGCACAAGAAGATTTCCAGATTTGCTATGTTTCAGACAGGAACCTTTTATTTGAGTCAGAACAGCAGCTATAAATGACTAAAACATTTGATATTGTGCCCTAAGCAAAAAATAACAAAAAATATTCCAACTAACTGTGAATAAAAAACAGAAGTAATAATTGAGTCAAAATTGGATTCTCAGTCAAATACAATATTAGATCGTTAAACCAGGGAGTTAAATAATAAAAACAATATGATAATGGTAAACATAAAAACACTTGTGTATTAAGTATGTAAATAAAGTCTCTGGAGAGGAGATGGAGGCAGCTATCTGTGGAGATCCAGGCCAGGATCCAGGAACAGCAATCTAAAGAGACAAGAAGAGACAGATGCGCCACATGGCCCAATATTGTTTGGTCCAAAACTTATAGGTAGATAGGTAAGAAATTAACTCACATTTGTGAAAGCACCTCAATCAGTGCTGTAGAGGCAGTCTGGGATCTATTCGGTCACCCAGAAGACCAACTTCCAGCACAAGATGTGGTATCTGTATAAAAACAGTAAAAGGGACACAAGGTACCTATATGGCCTAGTATTGTTGATATAGTGGTGACTGAGGGCGAAATAATAGAAATGGTACTCACAATATTGATAACATCTCCCTTGATGCTATAGGAGCAGGATGGGATCAATACAGTCACCCAACAGACTTGTGTTAAGGCACTCAGGAAAAGGCAATGATCCAAAGGTCCAGCAGCAGTCAGGAAAAAACAGATAATTCCTCAACAAAAGGGACAGGTCCCAGAAAAGAGGCAGCAAGTGTTCAACACGCTCCCATTGGTAGATTTGCGATGGGAGTGTTCTGTGATTCCTAAGACGGCGTATTACACGCCCTTCATCTCGTGACGTCAGCGGGTTGTTGTCCTATTGGTCATATTAATCCACGTCATGAGTCCTATTATTTGGCCCTCAGTCACCACTATATCAACAATACTAGGCCATATATGCACCTTGTGTCCCTTTTACTGTTTTTATACAGATACCACATCTTGTGCTGGATGTTGGTCTTTTGGGTGACCGAATAGATCCCAGACTGCCTCCACAGCACTGATTGAGGTGCTTTCACAAATTTGAGTTCATTTCTTACCTATCTACCTATAAGTTTTGGACCAAACAATATTGGGCCATGTGGCGCATCTGTCTCTTCTTGTCTCTTTAGAAAGCAGTGGCTTATGCTAATCATCATGGAGGAACTCTTAAGTTCCTCATTTATGAGGGAAGTGTCTTGCATCATCAGGTGGTTTGAGACCCATCAGAGTTTTATACAGTGGCGGCTGGTGAATTATGAAGATGGAGGTGCACTTGGCCCTGCCCCTGACCACACCCCTTGAAATAAAGCCCCGCCCCTCAGATTGCTCTCCAATATATAGAAATACATATATATATATATATATATATATATATATATATACACACACATATACACACAGTATATATACACACACTAGTCCCACTTTTATTTAAAAAAATAAAAATAAAGGGAACTTGTCATACATGATATTTCCAGTGAATATATATATATATATATATATTATTCTTTTTCTCTGTGTATAATTAATTCTGTTTCTCTCTCCCAAGCTGCATGTTGTGTGTGTGTGTGTGTGTTGGGCTCTATAAAAAGAGGTATTTTTTCTAAAGCAGACAGGCAAATCAGGCTTTATTAGCTCAATAGTTCACTCAGCCAATCACATTTTTTATGTTCCTGGAGTGGTCTATGCATTTAAATTGGCAAGGCAAATTGGGTTGACTACCATTGTTATTAAGCTATTATGGGCAAGTGCCCCAAAGCAGATCCCTATCATATATGCTGCAGCTATTTATTATGATGACTTACAGTTACAGGGTTGGACGGTTACCTCAGATCAATCTTCTCCTGTCTTCAAGTTTTGCTGCTGCCTGTCAGTGTTGCAAGCGCTTCCCGCTTCCTCCTCTCTGTCCTGGCAGGTTGTGATTCCAGCTCTGCCCACCTCCCTATTAATCTCTGGTCACATTCCTCCTGGTGGTGCTGCAGCTGCTGTATAATTTATTGAGGAATGTGACCAGGTATGGAGCGACTGTCTGTGATAGATGAATGGTGGGGGCCTGGGTGGGGAGCCATCCGAGCAAGCATGGGGCTGGGGGAGCCAGGATAAAAAAAAGGCACCACTAAGTTCTTGCCTGCTCAGCTGGCCTGGTTGGTGTGTGATAAACCCCCCCCCCCCCTCGAATTTGTCACGCTCGTGCGGTCCGGTCCAGGTCCGGTCCTCATTACTGCCGGTGGGGGGTGCGGCTCTGCAGTTTGCAAGTTAGTTGGCTAACGGCTGGGCTGGTATAATGAGACTGAGACAAAGAACTTCTTTAGTTGCTCCTCCTCCGCAGTCTACTCCGGCACTCACAGTGTGTGACTGGCAGCTCACTGATGCGTCTCACTCCGCGCCTCTGTCTATCAGCTCTTTCTCCCGCTGATTGGCTGGGCTACCAACATAACCTCATCACCTCCCACAGCTCGCACAGGCTGAAGTGTGCGGTACACAAAGTATAGGGATGGGGAGGCTGGGAGCTGCGCAGGCTGCAAATTTAGGATGCGCATAGCACACTGCCATATGTCTTAGCTACCGCACGTGCAGTTAGGGACAGGGTTAGTGTATAAATTATATAATAAAATTTTTTTTTTTATTCCTTATTAAACAAACTGTTTGGATTTTTTGGGGGACAAAAAAATATATAATTTTTACAGTAGGGGGCTATTGGAAAAATTATATTTTTTTATTCTGTTTTTTTTTCTTTCTTCTGGGCTGCTTTGGGGGGCACGTGCGAGTGTGCTCAAATGGAGGAGCCTCCACTGGTTTTATATCAGCCATTCTTGCTTCCAGGGTCAACAAATGGGAAGCAGACTTTCTAAGTCAAAATGTAGAAAGACAATTCCAGCCTGTTGTTCATTTAAAAAGGACCCTTTCAAGATAAAGGGTCTAAGGAAAACTATTTTCGAGTTAACTTTTACAGCTTGGTGAGCTTAGTTGATAGAGCCTTGTTTGACCACTAACTGAGGGAGACTGATAGCAGACTTATCTGTCATAAGGTCTCGAAACCTTATTTAGCTAAGAATTTTTCATTGGAAGTCCTGTAGAATCCTATATCATATGAAGCTTGCCAAAATTCCTGATATACAGACTTTTGTTCAGTTTCTGATCCATATAATATCTGTTACTCAACCTGCAACACCATATTGGAGTTTTTATTTGGTCCTAGGGGTGCTTCAGGCACCTCATTTTGAAACTGTACGTGGTCTAGATATTTAGCTCTAGCCATTTCTTTGTCTCCCTGTGTCTCTAAACTCTGTCTTGTAAAGCCTCATTTGCTGATTTTTTCATCAGTATAAGGCTGTTCTCAGAACCAACCTTTCCTTTATTCAGAAAGTTGGTATCCACAAACACACTTAAACAGGACATGTTTTGCCTTTTTTTAGCTTCTCGGAATTCTAAGGAGCATGCTCTTCACATCCTGGATGTGGTGCAGGCTTTTAGGTTTTACTTGTGTTAAGTTTTACCATTTAAATCTTTATGCTTTTGCTGAGGTGGCCTTGGCTGAGTATTGTGGGCCTTATGAATATCATCCCTTAATTTCATAGCCCTGCCTTATTCACTGCTTAGATATTAGCTTTCACATGTGATGATTCTTGGACTCTCACCATCATATGAAATAAAACACAATTTATGCTTATCTGCTAAATGTATTTATTGTAAGATGGTGAGATTCCACAGCCCCACCCCAGCGACAGGTCCTGTTTTTTACTTCATTTACACAACTTTGGTCCTTTTCTGTTTTCTAGTTTTCCTACTGTGAATGGCAGGGAAATATTGGGAAATGAGGAGGATCAAAGTTCTTTTTTTTATTTTCTTTTGACAAGTGGGCAATGGTAAGCAAATTACCGACCTTATTGAAATCTATAGCAGCAAATTCTTGGGGCTTTGATTGCAAGCTGTGTGTGCAGAGTTTGTAGGGCTTCCCGTTGTTACGCTAAGTAAACAGTTAATCAGCTGTGTTAAAGATATCATCCAAGAAAAGCATTGTCAGCAACTTTTTAATAATATTTAAAATCTTATTATATTCTATCTTATGTTCTCGTTTAATTCATTTATGGGACAATAGGGTATTTATCAGCACAATGTAAGGCTTTAAACATATTTCTCCAGACTCTGTCACTTTCCCCACTAATAAATTACTATGTGGGCCTCGTAGATTAATGTCCTGTAATTAGATTTTTATAGTTTTATGTTTTGAGAATAGTCATGTGCATCTGCTCTGATATCAGTAGGAAAAAAGGTCTAAAGCACAGTAGTGTTTGTTTTCTAGTTGAGAAAATATGTTAATTCCTTAGCAATTTCCCTTTGGTAGTAACTGTGGATATAACATTTACAATTTAAGCTAAGTACATGTATGATACATATCACATGCATACCCAAATATAAGTTATAAATAATTCATAAAGATATAGATTCATGGAATATACTTCCATTAGCGGTTGAAAGAGACAAACAATGTGGGTTGGTAGGAGGGCTTCAAGGTGGGTGGGGGGGGTTTACTGTTAGGGGGTTTTTTGTTTATTTTTAATGTGAAAGAGCTGTTTAACTTAGCGCAATGCCCTACAAAAAGCCCTTTTAAGGGCAATTGGTAATTTAGCATTAGATTAGGGGGTGTTTTTATTTTTGGGGGGCTTTTTTATTTTCATAGGGATTAGGTTTAATTTTTTTAATTTTGATAATGTGTTTATTATTTTCTGTAATATTAGGTTTCTTTATTTTCTTTAATTCTAACTTAATTTAAACTTAGATTTTTTATTTTTAAAGTAATGTTAGGTTTTTTATTTTAATAGTAGCATTAGCATTTTTTAATTTAGTTAATTTGGATTAATTTAAGGGGGTTAGGTTAGGGTTTAGTAATTTAATTATTTATTTGCATTGTGGGGAATGGCAGTTTAGGGGTTAATAGTTTTAATAGGTAGTTTGCAATGTGGGTTACTGGCGGTTTAGGGGTTAATAGATTAGGTAGTTTGCAATGTTGGGGTTGGCGGATATAGGGGTTAATAATTGAATTATTACTTGCGGTCTGGGTTTGATGGTGGATACAGGGGTTAATAGTTGAATTATTACTTGCGGTGTGGGTTTGATGGCGGATATAGGGGTTAATAGTTTAATACTTGCGGTGTGGGTTTGATTGCGGATATAGGGGTTAATAGTTTATTACTTGCGGTGTGGGTTTGATGGCGGATATAGGGGTTAATATACTTTATTAGTTATTGCGGTGGGGGATTGCGGTTGACAGGTAGATAGATATTGCGTATGCGTTAGGTTAATATTTTCAGGCAGTTACGAGAGTTACGGTTCTCACATACTCAGCTCAAGGCTTGCTGCGGCTGCCTTTGTGTGGCGAGGTGAAAATGGAGTAAAATTTCTCCATTTTCACCACGTAAGTCCTTGCACTGAATATTGGATACCGATTTGCAACGTGGTCCCATGTTAGCTTATGGGAGTAAAAATTGCGACCGACGGGTGAAATATATGTGCCGCATTTATATGTGGCGCTGTATATTGGATACTAAAACCACGTAAAAACCGGTGTCGCCGACTTTTGAATGTGACATCGCCACATATACAGGGAGTGCAGAATTATTAGGCAAGTTGTATTTTTGAGGATTAATTTTATTATTGAACAATAACCATGTTCTCAATGAACCCAAAAAACTCATTAAAGTGAATGTAAAGTCACCTCTAGTGCTTAACACAATATTGTGAAGCAATTCAATTAAGGGGGACTTTCATTCATCGATTTTCCCAACTTTATTATTAAATCGTAAAATTTACCTTTTTATCTCCGTTTTCGTGCTGCGCTTCCTCCGCCCGCCATATTGTCCCTCATTATTGCAATGATTGGCAGCTAATCTTGCTAATCCGCTTTTTTCACCCCATGGCGTTCAACCCCTTTTCAGGTACGTCATGGGCCTCTTCAGCGCATGCGTTAGAAATTTTTATCCACCTTCAGATGCAATACGCGTTCACAGGACGCGCAATTTAACGTTCTCAACAATCTCTGCAATCTAATTGGTCAGTGGGCACACACCTTCTAAATAAAATGACCAATTGGCTATCATATGCTCACAGATGTCCCACCTCAAAACAACTATCAGCTGCTGCATAGTGCTCTGAGATGCGGTCTATGACCGCACCGCTATTCGAATAATGTAGATACTTATCCTAGACCGGCGCCCTATATGCTAAAACTCAGGAATCCTGACGAGGCTAGAGGAAAGAAATGCACGTAAGGGGTTATAATGTTTGGTTGCTCCGGACTTGTAATGTCCTAATTAGACTAAACACTATAGCGGAGATGCTGCTGCTCTCGACAATATAATAGTACTCAATGAATGTAGTAATTCATTCATTGAATACTATTTGTTATTTAAAATATTGCAGAGTTTGACGCCTGCGCAGTTTAAAACACGATCGTGAACGCGCTTTACCAGGAGAACAGGAAGTTGGTTTGGGGAGGAGTTGGCAGTGAAAAGGTAGAGATTTTAAAATATATATATTTTAATAACGAAGGATATAATATTAAAAAAAAATAGCGACTACATTAAGGTACTGTTAAGAAATGCATTGCAGTCGTCAGTAAGTGTAAAATTTACATTCACTTTAATATCAAAGCTGAATAGTTTTGGAAGTAGTTTTTAGTTTGTTTTTAGTTATAGCTATTTTAGGGGGATATCTGTGTGTGCAGGTGACTATTACTGTGCATAATTATTAGGCAACTTAACAAAAAACAAATATATACCCATTTCAATTATTTATTTTTACCAGTGAAACCAATATAACATCTCAACATTCACAAATATACATTTCTGACATTCAAAAACAAAACAAAAACAAATCAGTGACCAATATAGCCACCTTTCTTTGCAAGGACACTCAAAAGCCTGCCATCCATGGATTCTGTGAGTGTTTTGATCTGTTCACCATCAACATTGCGTGCAGCAGCAACCACAGCCTCCCAGACACTGTTCAGAGAGGTGTACTGTTTTCCCTCCTTGTAAATCTCACATTTGATGATGGACCACAGGTTCTCAATGGGGTTCAGATCAGGTGAACAAGGAGGCCATGTCATTAGATTTTCTTCTTTTATACCCTTTCTTGCCAGCCACGCTGTGGAGCTCTGAAATATGGCCAAACTGGTGGCAAGTGGCATCTTGGCAGCTGCACGCTTGACTTTTCTCAGTTCATGGACAGTTATTTTGCGCCTTGGTTTTTCCACATGCTTCTTGCGACCCTGTTGACTATTTTGAATGAAACGCTTGATTGTTCGATGATCACGCTTCAGAAGCTTTGCAATTTTAAGAGTGCTGCATCCCTCTGCAAGATATCTCACTATTTTTGACTTTTCTGAGCCTGTCAAGTCCTTCTTTTGACCCATTTTGCCAAAGGAAAGGAAGTTGCCTAATAATTATGCACACCTGATATAGGGTGTTGATGTCATTAGACCACACCCCATCTCATTACAGAGATGCACATCACCTAATATGCTTAATTGGTAGTAGGCTTTCAAGCCTATACAGCTTGGAGTAAGACAACATGCATAAAGAGGATGATGTGGTCAAAATACTCATTTGCCTAATAATTCTGCACTCCCTGTATAATGGAGCCCCAGATTTTTGACTATTGGTACGTAGGTTTTCACTGTAGCTTTATTTTTTTTTAAAAAAACATTATATGGAAGCATTAACAATTTTTCATATCTTAATATTTTAATAGTTCAGAACCAATTTCCATCTAAAGGGGAGGAGAGTCCACGACTTTATTCATTACTGTTGGGAATTAAGAACCTGGCCACCAGGAGGAGGCAAAGACACCCCAGCCAAAGGCTTATATACCTCCCCCACTCCCCTCATCCCCCAGTCATTCTTTGTCTTTCGTCACAGGAGGACGGCAGAGAAGTGCCGAAGATCGGAGTAGTCTCTTATGAAGGGAAGTACTCATCGGAATGGGACTGGAGTTTTAAGTAGTCCTGTTAGCTTCTCAGTGAGAGCCTAGGTGAAAATCTGGAGATGCAGGGAGAGTCTTTCTGCAAAACCATTCCTACTCATATTAACAGCTCCACAAGCAATCTGCATTGACGGGTTTCGCTCCCTGCTTTTTATACGCAAGTCCATGTCAGGAGCGAGGCTGCTAACCTGTCACACTTGAAGGACCATGTTCCTGTTCCACGGCGTAGATTCTGGTAAGATCGTTTAATTTTTTTATAAAATGATAAAACGGAAGACAGGATCACAGTGTGACGCCTTTTATCTTTAAAGAATCAAGGGTTAATATTCCTGGAAAGGGGATTATTGAAAAGGGGGGTTTATACATGAAATTGTTTATTGTGTCGTTGCTGCGTTATGTGCGAGATGAGGCTCTGGCACTGTGTGGAACTTTCAGGTGACTTACGGGAGTATGGCGTGGCCCTTTTTTGGTGCATTTTTTCCTTAGGCAGGGGCGGTTCCTTACGGGCATTCCACGTGACCGGGTGTGGCTATCTCTTCCTCTGTTGATGAGCGGCGCAGGAGGCAAAACGGTTTCTGTAGTTTGGGTCATAGGAGGTTTTGAGTGCCTCGGCCATTGGAGGTTATAAAGGTGCTTATTTATTAAGTTAATCTAGTCCTTAATAACAACGCAAGCTATGGAGGACTCTGACGCGTTGGAGGGCTCGCCCTCTTTAACTAGGTCTCATTCTGGTGTTTATTGTGAGGAAGTTCTGGTAGATCAGCCTGCTCAACTATGTTCCAAATGCCTTAATAAATTTATGACATCTAAGAGTAAACGGATGTCTAGTACTACTGAGCCATCCACCTCCAAGGGGTCCCCGTCCCGTGAGGTGCATTCCCTGCATCCATCTCCTATTGCACATGCACCGCCCCAGGGTCCAACCATTACTCCTGCGGGAGAGATTCGTTGGCCATCAGATTTTGCGGATCAACTGCAAACGACGGTATCGAAAGTGATCCATGCCTTACCACTTTCTGCTAAGTGCAAGCGTAGGGCATATCATGGTGTCCCGGCCCAGGGGTTGTCTACGCCCGTGGAAATTTCTGAGGAGTTATACAATGATGAGGCCCACTCCGATTCTTCGGAGGAGGCCCCTTCTGGGTCGGATTCCGTGTCATCTAAACCTACGGCTGCGGAGGAGCCTGACTTTTTACGTTTAGGAGGGAAAATTTGCGCTTTTTGCTGAGACAAGTGCTTGCTACTCTGGAAGTTCCGGAATAGAAACTTCCATAAGAACCTGCGATTCCTAAGCTTCATATGGTATATGAGGACAGGGTGGTGCCTCAGGCCTTCTCGGTTCCTGTTAAGATGGCAAATATTTTTAAGAGTGAATGGGAGGAATTAGGTTCTTCCTTTTCCCCTTCGTCTTCCTTTAAGAAACTGTTCCCCATCCCTAAGGTGGATGGTGCAATCTCCACGCTCGTGAAGTGGACAATTATTCCCCTTGAGGATAGTTCGTCGTTCAAAGAGTCCATGGATAAAAAGTTGGAAACATGTTAAGAAAGATGTTTCAACACACAGGGTTTGTTTTTCAGCCGGCAGCAGCTGTAGCTGTGGTCGCCGGTGCTGCAACATTTTGGTGTGAATCCCTGTGTGAAATGGTCGAGGGGGAGACTTCCATCGACCAGATACAGGACAAGATTAAGGCGCTGAAGATCGCCAATTCTTTCATATGTGATGCGAATATGCAAATTATTCGTCTGAACGCTAGGGTGTCATGTTTTTCCGTTTTAGCTCTCAGGGCTCTGTGGCTAAAGTCTAAGTCGAGGCTGTTGTCCCTGCCTTTTCAAGGAAAGATTCTGTTCGGTCCAGGATTGGATTTGATCATATCCATGGTTACGGGAGGCAAGGGAGCTTTCCTACCGCAGGATAAGAAGGATAAGCCTAAAGGATCTACTTTTCGTCCCTTTCGTGTGAACAAGGCTCAGCGCCAGCAGCCCACCGCAAATGCGGACCAGTCCAACTGAAGTTGGAAACCGGCTTTTTTTTGGAACAAGTCTAAGCAGAGCAAGAAGCCCGCAGAGACCAAGTCGGCATAGTCTCTGGACCAAGTAGGGGGCAGATTATCTCTCTTCTCAGAAGCATGGTTCCAGGATCCTTGGGTTCAGGACGTTGTTTCCCAGGGCTACAGGATAGGGTTCACATCCCATCCACCCAGGGGCAGATTCCTCCTATCAAACCTGTCTTCAAGACTGGAAAAGAGAGAAGCCTTTCTAGAATGTGTGAGAGATCTCTTCTCTCTAGGTGTCATCGTACCAATACCCCAAGCAGAAAGGGGTCTAGAGTACTATTCAAATCTTTTTGTGGTTCCAAACAAGGAGGGCACGTTCCACTCAATTCTGGACCTAAAGTGTTTAAACCAGTTTCTGAGTGTTCCATCGTTCAAAATGGAAACGATCAGATCTATTCTGCCCCTAGTTCAGGCCCTTCCCTTTGGTCTGCCGACAGCCCCGAGAGTCTTCACAAAGGTTCTGGGGGGCGCTACTTGCGATGACCAGAGCCAGAGGCATTGCTGTGGTGCCCTATCTGGACGACATCCTAGTCCAGGCGCCGTCACTCAGTCTCGGAGAGGATCATTCGAGGACTCTTCTTTTTTTGCTCCAATCTCACGGTTGGAAGATCAACTCAGGAAAGAGTTCCCTGATTCCCAGCAACAGGGTGGATTTCCTGGATACGATAATAGACTCTATGTCCATGAAAAAATTTCTGTCAGACCATCGACGCAGGAAGATTGCGTCCTCTTGTCTTGCCCTTCAGTCCTCCTCAAACCTCTTGGTGGCTCAGTATATGGAGGTGATCAGACTTATGGTTTCCAGCATAGACATCATTCCATTCGCCAGGTTCCATCTCAGACCTCTTCAATTGTGCATGTTGAGACAGTGGAATGGCGATCATTCAGATCTATCACAGCAGATATCCATGGATGCTCGGACTAGGATCTCCCTCTCGTGGTGGATACGTCCGGAGCAACTGTCCATTGGGCCATCCTTCTTGAGACCGTCCTGGGAGATTTTGACCATGGATGCGAGTCTGGCAGGATGGGGAGCTGTTTGGGGTGCCAGGATGGCACAAGGAAAATGTTCCCGGGAGGAGTCCCTCCTTCCGATAAATATTCTGGAACTCCGAGCAATCTACAATGCTCTGAAGGCATGGCCTTTTCTGGGGTCGTTCAGCTTTATCAGATTCCAGACCGACAACATTACCTCGGTGGCTTACATCTACCACCAGGGGGGTATAAGGAGCTCCCTAGCCATGAGGGAGGTGTCTCGGATCTTGGAGTGGGCGGAATTCCACAACTGCTTGCTCTCAGCGATTCACATTCCAGGTGTGGACAACTGGGAAGCAGACTTTCTCAGCAGGCAATCGTTCCATCCGGGCGAATGGTCTCTTCACCCCAAAAGTGTTTGCGGAGATTTGTCTCAAGTGGGGATCGCCGGAGATAGACCTCATGGCGTCCAGACTCAATTGCAAGCTACCTCGATACGGGTCGAGGTCCAGGGATCCGCAGGCAGAACTAATAGATGCTTTACCTATGCCTTGGGGGTTCAGCCTAGCCTACATTTTTCTACCGTTACCACTTCTACCTCGTGTAGTGGCACGCATCAAACAGGAGCAGGCTTTGGCCATTCTGATTGCTCCATCGTGGCCGCGTAGGACGTGGTTTGTGGATCTGGTGGGGATGTGCAGGGATGTGCTGGAGCAGGGCCCCTTTCAACATCAAAATCTTGATTCTCTGAGGCTGACTGCGTGGAGATTGAACGCCTAGTCTTGGCCAAGAGAGGCTTTTCGGAAAGTATGATTGATACTCTCATTCAGGCAAGGAAGCCAGTCACTCGTCATATCTACCATAAGGTGTGGAGGACTTACTTGCCCTGGTGTGAAAAGCATGGATATCCTTGGCAGAGGATGAAGGTATCCAGGATTCTTTCTTTTCTCCAAGACGGTTTGTAGAAGGGTCTTGCCGCTAGTTCCTTAAAGGGACAGATTTCAGCATTGTCAGTCTTATTGCATAGGAGACTCGCTGAGCTCCCTGACATCCAATCTTTTGTTCAGGCTCTGTCTAGAATCAGGCCTGTCTTTAGACAATCTGCTCCCCCATGGAGTTTAAACTTGGTTCTTAAGGTTTTGCAGTGGGTTCTGTTTGAGCCTATGCATTCCATTGATATTAAGATTCTGTCCTGGAAGGTTCTCTTCCTGTTGGTCATTGCATCGGCACGCAGAGTATCTAAACTGGCTGCCTTGCAATGTGAGCCACCTTATCTGGTTTTTCATGTGGATAAGGCTGTGCTTCGCACTGGTTTGGGGTTTCTTCCCAAGGTGCTGTCTAACCGTAACATCAATCAGGAAATAGTGGTTCCTTGTTTGTATCCTAACCCTTCTTCTTCTAAGGAGAGGATACTTCATAATCTGGATGTAGATTCGGGCCCTGAAGTTCTATCTTCAGGCTACGAAAGATTTCAGACAGTCTACATCTCTTTTTGTGGTGTATTCAGGGAAGAGCAAGGGGCAGAAAGCCTCTTCTACTTCTTTGTCGTTTTGGTTGAGGAGCTTGATTCGCTTGGCCTATGAGACAGCGTTTGTTTGTTGTCTATTCTTGGAAGCGCAGAGGGCAGAAGGCTTCCGCCACTTCCCTATCTTTTTGGTTGAGGAGCATTATTCGCTAAGCATATGAAACAGGGGGACATAAGCCTCCTCAGAGGATCACGGCTCATTCAACTAGAGCTGTGGCTTCTTCTTGGGCTTTCAAGAATGAGGCTTCTATGGAGCAAATTTGTAAGACGGCTACCTGGTCCTCCTTACATACTTTAACTAAGTTTTACAAATTTGATGTTTTTGCTTCTGCAGAAGCTGCTTTTATGTGAGAGGTTTTGCAGACTGTGGTGCCCTCAGATTAGGGTCCGCCTTTTACCCTCCCGGTATCATTCAGTGTCCTCTAGAGCTTGGGTATATGTTCCCAGCAGTAATGAATGAAGCAGTGGACTCTCCTCCCCTTTAGATGAAAAACATAAATTATGCTTACCTGATAATTTCAATTCCATCGAGGGGAGGAGAGTCCACGGCTCCCGCCCGTACCTCCACTGGACTGACCTAAATTTTATTTATCTTCTGGCACCATTTATACCCTGATATTTCTCCTACTGTTCCTTGTTCCCTCTAATGACTGGGGAGTAGGGGAGGTATTTAAGCCTTTGGCTGGGGTGTCTTTGCCTCCTCCTGGTGTCCATGTTCTTAATTCCTAACAGTAATGAATGAAGCCGTGGACTCTCCTCCCCTCGATGGAAATGAAATTATCCGGTAAGCATAATTTATGTTTTTCTTTAAACTTTCAGTTTAAAGTGACTACCAGTTAGCTTTTAAAAAAATACTCTTTCAGTCATTTTAAAGTTATAATCTTTTTGAAAACCAACATTGAACATGGTTAACATGTAAGGAAATTTATAGTGTTGTACGTCTATAGTTGCTGTGGTCTTGAAGGTGTCTATAAAAGGATTAAGCTGGCAGGAGCGATTATGTTTCTTTCATGTAATTAGCGAGAGTCCATGAGCTAGTGACGTATGGGATATACATTCCTACCAGGAGGGGCAAAGTTTCCCAAACCTTAAAATGCCTATAAATACACCCCTCACCACACCCACAATTCAGTTTTTACAAACTTTGCCTCCGATGGAGGTGGTGAAGTAAGTTTGTGCTAGATTCTACGTTGATATGCGCTCCGCAGCAAGTTGGAGCCCGGTTTTCCTCTCAGCGTGCAGTGAATGTCAGAGGGATGTGAGGAGAGTATTGTCTATTTGAATGCAGTGATCTCCTTCTACGGGGTCTATTTCATAGATTCTCTGTTATCGGTCGTAGAGATTCATCTCTTACCTCCCTTTTCAGATCGACGATATACTCTTATATATACCATTACCTCTGCTGATTCTCGTTTCAGTACTGGTTTGGCTTTCTACAAACATGTAGATGAGTGTCCTGGGGTAAGTAAATCTTATTTTCTGTGACACTCTAAGCTATGGTTGGGCACTTTGTTTATAAAGTTCTAAATATATGTATTCAAACATTTATTTGCCTTGACTCAGAATGTTCAACTTTCCTTATTTTTCAGACAGTCAGTTTCATATTTGGGATAATGCATTTCAATTAATCATTTTTTCTTACCTTCAAAAATTTGACTCTTTTTTCCCTGTGGGCTGTTAGGCTCACGGGGGCTGAAAATGCTTCATTTTATTGCGTCATTCTTGGCGCGGACTTTTTTGGCACAAAAATTCATTTCCGTTTCCGGCGTCATACGTGTCGCCGGAAGTTGCGTCATTTTTTGACGTTATTTTGCGCCAAAAATGTCGGCGTTCCGGATGTGGCGTCATTTTTGGCGCCAAAAGCATTTAGGCGCCAAATAATGTGGGCGTCTTATTTGGCGCTAAAAAATAAGGGCATCGCTTTTGTCTCCACATTATTTCATTGCTTCTGGTTGCTAGAAGCTTGTTCTTTGGCATTTTTTCCCATTCCTGAAACTGTCATTTAAGGAATTTGATCAATTTTGCTTTATATGTTGTTTTTTCTCTTACATATTGCAAGATGTCTCACGTTGCATCTGAGTCAGAAGATACTACAGGAAAATCGCTGTCTAGTGCTGGAGCTACCAAGCTAAGTGTATCTGCTTTAATTTTTGGTATCTGTTTCTCCAGCTGTTGTTTGTATTGCATGTCATGACAAACTTATTAATGCAGATAAAATTTCCTTTAGTACTGTTACATTACCTGTTGCTGTTCCGTCAACATCTAATTTTCAGAGTGTTCCTGATAAACATAAGAGATTTTATTTTTTAAATCCATTAAGAAGGCTATGTCTGTTATTTCTCCTTCTAGTTTACATAAAAGTCTTTTAAAACTTCTCTTTTTTCAGATGAATTTTTAAATGAACATCATCATTCTGATACTGATAATGGTTCTTCTGGTTCAGAGGTTTCTGTCTCAGAGGTTGATGCTGATAAATCTTTGTATTTGTTCAAGATGGAATTTATTCGTTCTTTATTTAAAGAAGTATTAATTGCATTAGAAATAGAGGATTCTGGTCCTCTTGATACTAAATCTAAACGTTTAAATAAGGTTTTAAATCTCCTGTAGTTATTCCAGAAGTGTTTAATCTCCCTGATGCTATTTCTGAAGTAATTTCCAGGGAATGGAATAATTTGGGTAATTCTTTTACTCCTTCTAAACGTTTAAGCAATTATATCCTGTGCCATCTGACAGATTAGAGTTTTTTTGGGACAAAATCCCTAAGGTTATGGGGCTGTCTCTACTCCTGCTAAATGTGCTACTATTCCTACGGCAGATAGTACTTCATTTAAGGATCCTTTAGATAGGAAAATTGAATCCTTTCTAAGAAAAGCTTACTTATGTTCAGGTAATCTTCTTAGACCTGCTATATTTTTAGCGGATGTTGCTGCAGCTTCAACTTTTTGGTTAGAAGCTTTAGCGCAACAAGTAACAGATCATAATTTTATAGCATTATTATTATTCTATAACATGCTAATAATTTTATTGGTGATACCATCTTTTGATATCATTAGAGTTGATGTCAGGTATATGTCTCTAGCTATTTTATCTAGAAAAGCTTTATGGATTAAACTTGGAATGCTGATATGTCTTCTAAGTCAACTTTGCTTTCCCTTTCTTTCCAGGGTAATAAATTATTATCTCAACTGTTTCTGGAAGGAAGGGAACTTTTTTACCAAAGGATAAAAAATCTAAGGTAAATTTAGGTCTAATAATCATTTTCGTTCCTTTCCTCACAATAAGGAACAAAAGCCTGATCCTTCATCCTCAGGAGCGGTATCAGTTTGGAAACCATTTCCAGTTTGGAATATATCCAAGCCTTATAGAAAACCTATAGCCAGCTCCTAAGTACCCATGAAGGTGCGGACCTTATTCCAGCTCAGCTGGTATGGGGCAGATTACGTTTTCTTCAAAGAAATTTTGATCAATTTCGTTCTCAATTTCTGGTTTCAGAACATTGTTTCAGAAAGGTACAGAATTGGCTTCAGTTAAGGCCTCCTGCTAAGAGATTTTTTTCTTTCCCGTGTCCCAGTTAACACAGCAAAGGCTCAGCATTTCTGAAATGTGTTTTCAGATCTAGAGTTGGCTGGAGTAATTATGCCAGTTCCAGTTCTGGAACAGGGGCTGGGGTTTTATTCTATCTCTTCATTGTACCAAAGAAGGTCAATTCCTTCAGACCAGTTCCGGATCTATCAATATTGAATCGTTATGTAAGGATACCAACATTCAAGATGGTTTCTGTAGGACTATCCTGCCTTTTGTTTAGCAAGGGCATTATATGTCTACAATAGATTTACAGGATGTGTATCTGCATATTCCGATTCATCCAGATCACTTTTAGTGTCTGAGATTCTCTTTTTAGACAAGCATTACCAGTTTTGTGGCTCTACCGTTTGGCCTAGCCTCAGTTCCAAGAATTTTTTTCAAAGGTTCTCGGTGCCCTTCTTTCTGTAATCAGAGAACAGGGTTTTGGTATTTCCTTATTGGACGATATCTGGGTACTTGCTCAGTCTTCTCATTTTCGAAGAATCTCATACGAATCGACTTGTGTTGTTTCTTCAAGTTCA
Source organism: Bombina bombina (assembly GCF_027579735.1). Classification (NCBI taxonomy): domain Eukaryota; kingdom Metazoa; phylum Chordata; class Amphibia; order Anura; family Bombinatoridae; genus Bombina; species Bombina bombina. Next base: position 702,345,070 of record NC_069502.1, on the reverse strand, counting down.
TGGTTGGAGGATCAATTTACCAATCAGTTCATTGATTCCTCAGACAAGGGTAACCTTTTTAGGTTTCTAGATAGATTCAGTGTCTATGACTCTGTCCTTGTCAGACAAGAGAAGTTTAACATTGATATCAGCTTGTCAAAACCTTCAGTCACAATCATTCCCTTTGGTAGCCTTATGCATGGAAATTTTAGGTCTTAGGACTGCCGCATCAGATGCGATCTCCTTTGCTCGTTTTCACATGCGACCTCTTCAGCTCTGTATGCTGAACCTATGGTGCAGGGATTACTCAAAGATATCTCAATTAATATCTTTAAACCGATTATACGACACTCTCTGACATGGTGGACAGATCACCATCGTTTAGTTCAGGGGGCTTCTTTGTTCTTCCGACCTGGACTATAATCTCAACAGATGCAAGTCTTACAGGTTGGGGAGCTGTGTGGGGGTATCTGACGGCACAAGGGGTTTGGGAATCTCAGGAGGTGAGATTTCCGATCAATATTTTGGAACTCCGTGCAATTTTCAGAGCTCTTCAGTCTTGGCCTCTTCTGAAGAGAGAGTTGTTCATTTGTTTTCAGATAGACAGAGTCACAACTGTGGCATACATCAATCATCAAGGAGGGACTCTCAGTCCTCTGGCTATGACAGAAGTATCTCGAATTTTGGTTTGGGCGGAATCCAGCTCCTGTCTAATCTCTGCGGTTCATATCCCAGGTATGGACAATTGGAAAGCGGATTATCTCAGTCGCCAAACGTTGCACCTGGGCGAATGGTCTTCACCCAGAGGTATTTCCTCAGATTGTTCAAATGTGGGAACTCCCAGAAATAGATCTGATGGCTTCTCATCTAAACAAGAAACTTCCCTGGTATCTGTCCGGATCCCGGGATCCTCGGGCGGAGGCAGTGGATGCATTATCTCTTCCTTACAAGTGTCATCCTGCCTATATCTTTCCGCCTCTAGTTCTTCTTCCAAGGGTATTCTCCAATATTCAAAAGGAATGCTCGTTTGTCCTGCTGGTAGCTCCAGCATGGTCTCACAGGTTTTGGTATGCGGATCTTGTCCGGATGGCCTCTTGCCAGCTGTGGACTCTTCCGTTAAGACCAGTCTTTCTGTCTCAAGGTTCTTTTTTCCATCAGGATCTCAAAACCTTAATTTTAAGGTGTGGAGTTTGAACGCTTGATTCTTGGTCAAAGAGGTTTCTCTGACTCTGTGATTGATACTATGTGACAGGCTCGTAAATCTGTATCTAGAGAGATATATTATAGAGTCTGGAAGACTTATATTTCTTCAGGATGGTTTAGATAAAGGTTTGTCCGCAAGTTTCTTGAAAGACAAATCTCTGCTCTTTCTGTTCTTTTTCACAGAAGGATTGCTAATCTTCCTGATATTCATTGTTTTGTACAACCTTTGGTTCGTATAAAACTTGTCATTAAGTCAATTTCTCCTCCTTGGAGTTTGAATTTGGTTCTGGGGGCTCTTCAAGCTCCTCCTTTTGAACCCATGCATTCTTTAGTCGTTATATTACTTTCTTGGAAAGTTTTGTTTCTTTTGGCCATCTCTTCTGCCAGAAGAGTCTCTGAATTATCTACTCTTTTTTGTGAGTCTCCTTTTCTGATTTTGCATCAGGATAAGGCGGTGCTGCGAACTTCTTTTGAATTTTTTACCTAAGGTTGTGAATTCTAACAACATTAGTAGAGAAATTGTGGTTCCTTCATTATGTCCTAATCCTATGAATTCTAAGGAGAAATCATTGCATTCTTTGGATGCTGTTAGAGCTTTGTAATATTATGTTGAAGCTACTAAGTCTTTCCGAAAGACTTCTAGTCTATTTGTCATCTTTTCCGGTTCTAGAAAAGACCAGAAAGCTTCTGCCATTTCTTTGGCATCTTGGTTGAAATCTTTATTTCATCATGCCTATGTTGAGTCAGGTAACACTCCGCCTCAAAGGATTACAGCTCATTCTACTAGGTCAGTTTCTACTTCCTGGGCGTTTAAGAATGAAGCTTCGGTTGATCAGATTTGCAAAACAGCAACTTGGTCCTCTTTGCATACTTTTACTAAATTCTACCATTTGATGTGTTTTCTTCTTCTGAAGCAGTTTTTGGTAGAAACGTACTTCAGGCAGTGGTTTCAGTTTGAATCTTCTGCTTATGTTTTTTCATTAAAATTTTATTCTGGGTGTGGATTATTTTCAGCAGGAATTGGCTGTCTTTATTTTATCCCTCCCTCTCTAGTGACTCTTGTGTGGAAAGATCCACATCTTGGGTAATCATTATCCCATACGTCACTAGCTCATGGACTCTTGCTAATTACATGAAAGAAAACATAATTTATGTAAGAACTTACCTGATAAATTCATTTCTTTCATATTAGCAAGAGTCCATGAGGCCCGCCCTTTTTTGTGGTGGTTTTGATTTTTTTTTATATAAAGCACAATTATTCCAATTCCTTATTTTATATGCTTTCGCACTTTTTTCCTTATCACCCCACTTCTTGGCTATTCGTTAAACTGAATTGTGGGTGTGGTGAGGGGTGTATTTATAGGCATTTTAAGGTTTGGGAAACTTTGCCCCTCCTGGTAGGAATGTATATCCCATACGTCACTAGCTCATGGACTCTTGCTAATATGAAAGAAATGAATTTATCAGGTAAGTTCTTACATAAATTATGTTTTTTAGTTACTTTCTGAGGTGGCATTTTATGATTTGAAAAGGTTGAAAGCTTCATATAGTTTGAGAATTAGGAAGAATTTTGGCATGTATTTTCATGATATTATAGTAGCATTATGTTTTATAAAATAAGGGCTAGATTACAAGTGGAGCGCTAAATTATTGTGCACCCGTAAATGGGCTAATTACAATTAGCTGATTATTGCCACCAACTCCACTAGGTGCCTTTACATTGCGGTCTATGGGAACTGTATGTTCTCTATAAATATATATGAATATGAATATATACATATATATGTATGTAATAATATGTGTATATACAGTATAGGCTTACCAGAAGTCCCAGTTTGACTGAGATTGTCCCTGTTTGGAGGCGCTGTCCCAGTGTCCCACCCGGTTGTTCATTCTGTCCCAGTAGGGTTGCAACCTCCTAGTTTCCAATCATGTGTCCGGGTTTCAGACCGCCTGGCACCCGGACACATTATTTAAAATGACCGGACTGTGAGTCTGTGGCAGTGGTTCTCCAGCATAGTTGGATGCTGATACTTTGTTACATACAGCCCTGCTTAACGTGTTCGTGCCCTTCAAAGTTCACATTTAGTAATATAGGCTGAGTGAGCAGCATAGGGTTTTTTAATTTTGTAGTACTACTTTGTTTATTTTTCTAGTAATTTAACACCCCTCGACCCCTGGTGACATCACCGGTGATACACGTTTAGGGGAATCATGTGGGTATAACCAGGAAGTGCAGACAGGCAGGATTTTTGGCGTGGATCTTGCTTTACTTCATGAGGGATAGCATTTTGGCTGTAATCTTCCTGCATTATAGTATAGCGTAGCCTGTTAAACAGCTTTAGCAGGTACGTGTTTCTTTTTTTACTGTTTTTCATTCAATGTTGTATTAATGCCTTATGAGTATCCAGTTCTGTCCCTTAATTAGACACATAAAACACATATTACACTGCAGATATTAAATTGTGTGATCTATATGCTTTTCACTATTTTATGAAATTGGTAATTATGCTTGATGTTTGGCATTCTTTAGAATCTGAGATTTCGATTAATGATTTATTTGCTCATGTTGTGTATGATTGCCATGACAACGTATTGGTGCCTTTTTCACTAGGGGGTGGTGTTATGGTCTATTTAAACTGTGTGATTCACTTATTGCTTGACTGATGAAGGGTAGAGTATCCTCGAAACATTACGCACATAAAAGCTACTTCTTTAAAAGGACCAGTAATCAAAACGCCCCCTTGACTACGCCCCTTACCACACACCTACGGGCACTGCGCCAGGTGGTCCCAGTTTCCCCTCTAAAAATTATGGTAAGCCTATATATACACGTATTAACATATAAATATATATGTATAAAGTCGTATACATATATATTTAGAAACTGCTACCATTGCAGGGCTACTCACCCCCTGCACTGAGCGAGGTTCTGATTCTGTCTCTGATGGTGTCAGAACAAGGCTCCCATTGGAGCCTATGGAAGCACGCTCTCATGAGCGCAATGCTTCCCAGCTCGCGTTCGCATTGCTGTTAATTTGTAATACTAGCGCACATTAGCGTGCGCTGATATTACAAAGTAGACTCTAATTTGGCTTCCTTGAAAGCGATATTTAGCGATCCACGTGTAATCTAACCCTAAAGCTATTATAACAAAATATGCTACAAAATAGTAAACAAAAATCTTTAAAAAAATAATACATGTAAATTCAAAACACAGGAGACGCTTAAATACTGAGGGATATTTATGATTAGGATCTTAATTATATTTCTCTGTAGTAAACTACAAGCCAGGATGTTCCTGGGCTATAATCCTGGATAATAGTTGTAATTGTATTAGCTTTAAATGAGATTACTTTATTGTTGACTACAAGATTCTCTTTGGTCTTTAGTTTGTGCTAAAGTGTTTAAAGCTGTTGTTTTGTTTAATAGAATTTAAAAATTGGATTTACTGTTGTGTAAAGATTAATGATGTGTGTTTGATTTATAGAGTTCAGTAGGTCCTGTACTAAGGATAAAGGCTATTGCAGTAAACTAGGGGTGTGGTTGTGCCTGTTAGTAAAACTAGACAGTCACTATTTCACATCATTGAATCCATTAATTATGCACAAAGGGATTCCACTCTGTAAATATGTTTGAGGAGTGAAATTTGCCTTCTTATTTGACAGATGGATTTTTTCTAAATAGAGGGTATTATTGTACTGTCATTTCAGAGAAAGCCCAAATTGTGATGTTTGGAAATTAAATTCCAGCATAGTTTGTGAGATGCCAGATCTATTAACCATAAAACAATATGAGTTATTATTTAAAAAAATAAAAAAAAATAATTAACACTCATAATCTAGAATGATGAAGCCAATGTTTGAAGTAGAGAAAGCATAACACATATAGAGCATAAACAAAAGGCAGGTGAGATGTTAACTCTTTATTTACTAAAGGACAATCTTAACATTTGCTCATTCATCAAGCTGTTATTTTAGGGACATTAACCCCTTAATGACCACAATGTACCCTGTATGTCACTGGTCGTTAAGGGTTTTTTCAGGACATAATAGCATAAGTCTAGCATGAACACGCTATTAATGCACTTCCTCCAGGAGGCTTTGTGGAATAGAGCAGTCTAAACGCTGGTGGCAAGACTGCGCTATAAAACAATCAAGTCCCAAAAAAAGGCCAACGACATACAGGGTACGTCGCTGGTCCTTAAGGGGTTAAACACATACTATAAACTGTATGATATTATACCTTGTATCAACACATCTAAGGATACAGAGTCATTTAATGTATCTATGGACCTGGCTAGACTGCTGAGGTCTAAGACGGTGCCCATTCATACAGGTCCCCCCCCCCGGTTTACCGGTCAGCACAGAAGTTGACTGCTTTCCTCATAACTACCAGCATATCCATATACATCACTTTTATATGCCAAAGACTGCGTTTATCTGACAGGCTTTTGAAGCATCTACATTGCAGAACATGACTGCCACAGCAATACAATCTCTATATTGATTGGAACAACTTCTGCACCGTGTTCTACAAAAACCCCTTCCGTTTATTTGAACATATAATTTGAGTAAGTTCACTTTGGAGGAACTAAGTGTAAACAGAGAAAATGACTACGCTAAAGAGGTGCCTGATACAAGCATCGTTATGCCAGAGGAATATAAGCTGAACGAGGGCATTATGAGTGTACATGATAAAAACCTCAGCCACACTGCTATAATCACTCAGGCTCTACAGTTCAATAAAACAAGCTTCAAGACGACCCATCTCATGCAGGCTATGAAGACACCCCTGCTAACTCAATTGTCCTATACAAAGAAACCTTGCCTTATCAAAAGATGATTATACCCACGGATTTGGCACAAAAGACAAGCGGTAGAATATGCTGGTCGTCATTTAAAGACTAATGTTTTCTACCATCTTTAAAATTTTCATTCTTCAATTCTTCCACTAATTGACTCTGAGACTACTTACAGTCCTCGCTATAATTCCGCACATTCTTCATTCCGTAAACTAGAGAGTGATAAAGCAGGTGTGGGCTAAAAAGAGACTTATACTAACCATATTGTTCTGCCACCTAATCAAGGATAGATTGCTAATGTAGCAGTATTTTGCACTCGCCATTAAAATGGCTAGAAGGGTTTTTTGTGCACAGAGATTTGCAAAAAGTACAAAGTTGTGCTCTTGTGTACGTAACCTGGTAACAAATAGACTTTGAGAAGTCACAAACATAAAATCGTATTCCCAGAGACTTCAATGTAGCCGAAAAAGTTGAAAAAAGCCTAACACCCACAAGTTGCGCAAACACAATCACAGTTATTAAAAAGCGCAAAATAAGAAGATAATATTGCATATTTCATAATCCAGTGTTCTGCACACAGCAGAATATGTTCTATTTATTCTTAAAGAGATATTTAAATATATACAGTCATGTTAAAAAAGAAAGTAACACCCTCTTTGAATTCTATGGTTTTACGTTCAGGACATAACAATCATCTGGTCCTTAGCAGGTCTTAAAATTAGGTAAATACAACCTCAGATTAATAACAACTCATGACATATTACACCGTGTCATTATTTATTTAACAAAAATAAAGCCCAAATGGGTGAAAAACTAAGTACACCGTTACTTCTTTCAAAGGAATTAAGAGGCTAATTAAATGCCATTGATTAATTGTTCATTAGCAAGTGTGACCACCTCTATAAAAACCAAAGTTTTAGCAGTTTGTTAGTCTGGAGCATTCAGGTGTGTGTTAACACAATGCCAATGAGGAAAGACATCAGCAATGATCTTAGAGAAGCAATTGTTGGGAAGGGTTATAAGGCCATTTCCAAACAAAGTCAATTATTCTACAGTGAGAAAGATTATTTACAAGTGGAAAAAAATTCAAGACAGTTGCCAATCTTCCCAGTAGTGGACATCCCAGCAAATTCCGCCCAAGGTCAGACAGTGCAATGCTCAGAGAAATTGCAAAAAAACAAGAGTTACATCTCATACTCTACAGGCCTCAGTTAGCAAGTTAAATGTTAAAGTTCATGACAGTACAATTAGAAAAAGACTGAACAAGTATGGTTTGTATGGAAGGGTTGCCAGGAGAAAACCTCTTCTTTCTAAAAAGAATATGGCAGCACAGCTTAGATTTGCAAAGTTGCATCTGAACAAACCACAAGACTTCTGGAACAATGTCCTTTGGACAGACGAGATCAAAGTGGAGATATTTAGCCATAATGCACAGCGCCACAATTGGCGAGAACCAAACACAGCATATCAGCATAAACACCTCATGTCAACTGTCAAGCACAGGAGTGGAGGGGTGATGATTTGGGCTTGTTTTGCAACCACAGGACCTAGGCACCTTGCAGTCATTGAGACAACCATGAACTTCTCTGTATTTCAAAGTATTCTAGAGTCAAACATGAGGCCATCTGTCCGACAGCTAAAACGTGGCTGAAATTGGGTCATGCAACAAGACAATGATCCCAAGTACACCAGCAAATCTACAACAGACGGCTGAAAAAGAAAAGACTCAAGGTTTTGCAATGACCCAGTCAAAGTCCAGACCTTAACATGATTGAAATGCTGTAGCGGGACCTTAAGAGAGCTGTGCATAATCGAATGCCCGCAAACCTCAATGAACTGTAGCAACATTGTAAAGAAGAGTGGGCCAAAATTCCTCCACAATGATTTGAGAGACTGATAACGTCATACAGAAAATGATTACTTCAAGTTATTGCTGCTAAAGGTGGTTCTACAAGTTACTGAATCATATGGTGTACTTAGTTTTTCACACATGACTTCTCCATTTCGGCTTTATTTTTGTTAAATAATTCATGACACGGTGTAATATGTCATGTGTTGTTGTTCATCTGAGGTTGTATTTACCTTATTTATGTCCTGATACGTAAAAACCAAAGATTTCAAAAGATGTACTTCTTTTCCACATAACTGTATATGATGGATATTTACACAAATATATATATATATATATATATATATATATATATATACATGATTATATAAAGGTATAGATATATACAGATACATAGAACAGATTCTGTTATGAGCAGAACATTGGAATGTATAATATATATAAATATATATATATATATATATATATATATATATATATATATATATTAAATAATTGTTATTGAGGTTTACATAAACAGATGACATCTGGTTTGCACAATGCCACATACACATCCAAAAGAGCAATAAGATCATGTGTCTCCATACAAATTAACATGACAAATTGCAATCTTAAGCAGAATATCTATGTAGATCAACACACATTTGGAAGAGTCGAAATTCAATCTTTAACCAAATATTTAAAATTTAAGGTGCAAACTAGGAAATAAACCTCTTTTTGCTTTTTCTTGTTTAGCTCTCCTATAACAACTGAGGCCACTTTTGTGCCTGTAACACAGAAAAGGGTAACTACCAGGAGTAATATATATGATGAAGGCCACTCTTTGACCTTCATAATGACATAGTACTCAACAAGATTTCTGAACTATATTCTATAGTACAACTAATCTAAACATATAACCATTAACCACCTATATATCACTCTATAGAACCCCTAAACCAGTGTTTCTCAACCTTTTTGTAACAAGTACTCCTGTAGGTATACACTTGTTTTCTATGTACCCCAACTGTAGTACAAATATTATTGATATTTTACATGAGCAAAAATGTAAACCATGTGTATTACTTGATTTCACAAGATTATATCAGATATGTTAATGAAGTAAATATATAGGAATCAAAGATTTCTTTTATGTTTTCCGGAATTTAATAATTTACAATATTAAAACACAGATATATATATATATATATATATATATATATATAGTCCATTGATCTTAATATTCATATGCAATTAATGTGCTTCTTACATTAAAAAAGAGGAAAATAAACTCTTTTCTGCATGATGAGGAAAGTAATATTTATGGTACTTTCTATTTTTAATTACCATTTCCTACACAGTTTATCTGTCTCATTTTACTGCGGCACACTTCAGAACGATGCAGTTTACCTATTTTCACAGTGGCACATTTATCTGACACTTGGTTACAGTTATACACTTTCTCACTTCATTTCAGTGAAGCTCAAATCCAGCCCTCATATGTCACTAACAAGCCAGCATTTTTTTTACCAATTTGAAGTGAATCAGTGATTGAGCAGTAGTCCAACCTAGGCAGGGAAATACTCACACTCTGTCCTGTTAGGGGTGCTCAAGGGTAGAAATGAGAAACACAGCTTTTGTTGATATGTCATATTTACAATAGCTACATCAGGAGAAAAAATGGAGCACCCGGAGTACCCCTTGCCGATGCCCCAAATACCCCCAGGGATACACGTATCACAGGTCGAGAAACTATAAGATAAGTTAAAATATGTAACTAGGCCAAAATGTAAATTGGAGGTCTCACTTGAACCACACAGACTGAAATGATGTGTTAATGGGGCCATAAAGGGTTATAACAATTATACCCTAATTCTGAAAAGGAATATATATATATATATATATATATATATATTATTGACAAACATGATAATACAAATAAGTATAGTACCACAACTATTCTGAGCATATAAACATAAGCAACCTATATAACACACTCTCTCTCTATCTCTCTCTATCTCTCTCTCTCTCTCTCTCTCTCTATATATATATATATATATATATATACCTTAAACTATAAAATTAGCTTGGCCCAAATATAGATTGGTAGTCTCTTATGAACCACCCAAACTAAGATTATCGGATAGATTTATCGAATGTCAGGTGGACATGATCCGCTGTCGACATTTATCATTGCATAAGCATTTCTTGTGAAATACTTGTGCAATGCCGCCCCCTGCACATTTGTGGCTTATCGGCTGCTAGCAGGGGGTGTCAGTCATCCCGATCGTATCCGATCAGGCTGATTGCTATCCGCCACCTCAGAGGTGGTGGATGAGTTAAGGATCAGCGTTCTTACGACCGCTGCTTCTTAACTTAAGTTTCTGGCGAGCCAGAAGACTTGCGCGGAAACAGCAGCATACACTGCTTAATAAATATACCCCTGTGTGTTAAAGGGGTCATGAGAGGTTATATCAATGATACAATATTTCTGAAAAGGAAGTTTTTCACTTTGTCAAACTTATTTGTGAAAGAAAAAGGGATATATACAGCACCAATTAACTCAAATAACACAACTGCTGCGAAAATATCATATGTCAGTACAGTATCATACATCATACAGGCTAATACATGTGGAGAATGTTATCTACCGGTCTATGCAACAAATAGACAAAACCTTCACTGACATTATGCAAATAATATAATCACAGAGTCTTCTAGGCTTCCTATTAAGACCTATCTTATATATAATGCTAGGTACGTGAGCTAACAAAGCCTTAGTTAAGCCCAGATATGGGTTAAAAAATATTAACCCAAGTATACACTTTGGCAAATATGATTAAAAAATAGATTTAGCCTAAATGTTAATTATAGCATGGTATTGGGAAACAGTAGAATCCCTGCTTACTGGAGAAAATAGTGAAAGACTGGAGCTAAGAGGTAAGTACATAAATCCTTATTTCTTTCATGTAATTATCAAGAGTCCATGAGCTAGTGACGTATGGGATATACATTCCTACCAGGAGGGGCAAAGTTTCCCAAACCTTAAAATGCCTATAAATACACCCCTCACCACACCCACAATTCAGTTTTTACAAACTTTGCCTCCGATGGAGGTGGTGAAGTAAGTTTGTGCTAGATTCTACGTTGATGTGCGCTCTGCAACAGGTTGGAGCCCGGTTTTCCTCTCAGCGTGCAGTGAATGTCAGAGGGATGTGAAGAGAGTATTGCCTATTTGAATTCAATGATCTCCTTCTACGGGGTCTATTTCATAGGTTCTCTGTTATCGGTCATAGAGATTCATCTCTTACCTCACTTTTCAGATCGACTATATACTCTTATATATACCATTACCTCTACTGATTCTCGTTTCAGTACTGGTTTGGCTTTCTACTACATGTAGATGAGTGTCCTGGGGTAAGTAAGTCTTATTTTTGTGACACTCTAAGCTATGGTTGGGCACTTTTATATAAAGTTCTAAATATTTGTGTTTAAACATTTATTTGCCTTGATTCAGGATGTTCAATATTCCTTATTACAGACAGTCAGTTTCATTATTTGGGATAATTCATTTGAATAATCATTTTTTTCTTACCTTAAAATTTGACTTTTTCCCTGTGGGCTGTTAGGCTCGCGGGGGCGAAAAATGCTTCATTTTATTGCGTCATTCTTGGCGCGGACTTTTTTGCCGCAAAAAATTGTCTTTGTTATTTCCGGCGTCATACTTGTCACCGGAAGTTGCGTCCTTTTTGACGTTTTTGCGCCAAAAATGTCGGCGTTACTGGATGTGGCGTTATTTTTGGCGCTAAAAAGCATTTAGGCGCCAAATAATGTGGGCGTGTTTTTTGGCGCTTAAAAATATGGGCGTCATTATTGTCTCCACATTATTTAAGTCTCATTGTTTATTTGCTTCTGGTTGCTAGAAGCTTGTTCACTGGCATTTTTTCCCATTCCTGAAACTGTCATTTAAGGATTTTGATCAATTTTGCTTTATATGTTGTTTTTTCTATTACATATTGCAAGATGTCTCAGATTGACCCTGAATCAGAAGATACTTCTGGAAAATCGCTGCCTGATGCTGGACCTACCAAAGTTAAGTGTATTTGCTGTAAACTTATGGTATCTGTTCCTCCAGCTGTTGTTTGTAATGAATGTCATGACAAACTTGTTAATGCAGATAATATTTCCTTTAGTAATGTTACATTACCTGTTGCTGTTCCATCAACATCTAATACTCAGAGTGTTCCTGTTAACATAAGAGATTTTGTTTCTAAATTCATTAAGAAGGCTATGTCTGTTATTCCTCCTTCTAGTAAACGTAAAAGGTCTTTTAAAACTTTTCATTTTTCAGATGAATTTTTAAATGAACATCTTCATTCTGATTCTGATAATGTTTCCTCTGGTTCAGAGGATTCTGTTTCAGAGGTTGATGCTGATAAATCTTCATATTTATTCAAAATGGAATGTATTCGTTCTTTACTTAAATAAGTTTTAATTGCCTTAGAAATAGAGGATTCTGGTCCTCATGATACTAAATCTAAACGTTTAAATAAGGTTTTTAAATCTCCTGTAGTTATTCCAGAAGTCTTTCCTGTCCCTGATGCTATTTCTGAAGTAATTTCCAGGGAATGGAATAATTTGGGTAATTCATTTACTCCTTCTAAACGTTTTAAGCAATTATATCCTGTGCCATCTGACAGATTAGAGTTTTGGGACAAAATCCCTAAGGTTGATGGGGCTATCTCTACTCTTGCTAAACGTACTACTATTCCTACGGCAGATAGTACTTCCTTTAAGGATCCTTTAGATAGGAAAATTGAATCCTTTCTAAGAAAAGCTTACTTATGTTCAGGTAATCTTCTTAGACCTGCTATATCTTTAGCTGATGTTGCTGCAGCTTCAACTTTTTGGTTAGAAGCTTTAGCGCAACAAGTAACAGATCATAATTCTCATAGCATTGTTAATCTTCTTCAACATGCTAATAATTTTATTTGTGATGCCATCTTTGATATCATTTGGGTTGATGTCAGGTATATGTCTCTAGCTATTTTAGCTAGAAGAGCTTTATGGCTTAAAACTTGGAATGCTGATATGTCTTCTAAGTCAACTTTGCTTTCCCTTTCTTTCCAGGGTAATAAATTATTTGGTTCACAGTTGTATTCTATTATTTCAACTGTTACTGGGGGGAAAGGAACTTTTTTTACCACAGGATAAAAAATCTAAAGGTAAATTTAGGTCTAATAATCGTTTTCGTTCCTTTCGTCACAATAAGGAACAAAAGCCTGATCCTTCCCCTACAGGAGCGGTATCAGTTTGGAAACCATCTCCAGTCTGGAATAAATCCAAACCTTTTAGAAAGCCAAAGCCAGCTCCCAAGTCAACATGAAGGTGCGGCCCTCATTCCAGCCCAGCTGGTAGGGGGCAGATTACGTTTTTTCAAAGAAATTTGGATCAATTCGATTCACAATCTTTGGATTCAGAACATTGTTTCAGAAGGGTACAGAATAGGCTTCAAGATAAGGCCTCCTGCAAGAAGATTTTTTCTTTCCCGTGTCCCAGTAAATCCAGTGAAGGCTCAAGCATTTCTGAAATGTGTTTCAGATCTAGAGTTGGCTGGAGTAATTATGCCAGTTCCAGTTCTGGAACAGGGACTGGGGTTTTACTCAAATCTTTTTATTGTACCAAAGAAGGAGAATTCCTTCAGACCAGTTCTGGATTTAAAAATATTGAATCATTATGTAAGGATACCAACATTCAAAATGGTAACTATAAGGACTATTCTGCCTTTTTTTCAGCAAGGGCATTATATGTCCACAATAGATTTACAGGATGCATATCTGCATATTCTGATTCATCCAGATCACTATCAGTTTCTGAGATTCTCTTTCCTAGACAAGCATTACCAGTTTGTGGCTCTGCCATTTGGCCTAGCAACAGCTCCAAGGATTTTTACAAAAGTTCTCGGTGCCCTTCTGTCTGTAATCAGAGAACAGGGTATTGTGGTATTTCCTTATTTGGACGATATCTTGGTACTTGCTCAGTCTTAACATTTAGCAGAATCTCATACGAATCGACTTGTATCGTTTCTTCAAGAACATGGTTGGAGGATCAATTTACCAAAGAGTTCATTGATTCCTCAGACAAGGGTAACCTTTTTAGGTTTCCAGATAGATTCAGTGTCCATGACTCTGTCTCTGACAGACAAGAGACGTCTGAAATTGGTTTCAGCTTGTCGAAACCTTCAGTCTCAATCATTCTCTTCGGTAGCCTTATGCATGGAAATTCTAGGTCTTATGACTGCTGTATCGGACGCGATCCCCTTTGCTCGTTTTCACATGCGACCTCTTCAGCTTTGTATGCTGAACCAGTGGTGCAGGGATTATACAAAGATATCTCAATTAATATCTTTAAAACCGATTGTACGACACTCTCTGACGTGGTGGACAGACCACCATCGTTTAGTTCAGGGGGCTTCTTTTGTTCTTCCAACCTGGACTGTGATTTCAACAGATGCTAGTCTGACAGGTTGGGGAGCTGTTTGGGGGTCTCTGACAGCACAAGGGGTTTGGGAATCTCAGGAGGTGAGATTACCAATCAATATTTTGAAACTCTGTGCAATTTTCAGAGCTCTTCAGTCATGGCCTCTTCTAAAGAGAGAGTCGTTCATTTGTTTTCAGACGGACAATGTCAAGACTGTGGCATATGTCAATCATGAAGGAGGGACTCACAGTCCTCTGGCTATGAAAGAAGTATCTTGAATATTGGTATGGGCGTAATCCAGCTCCTGTCTAATTTCTGCGGTCCATATCCCAGGTATAGACAATTGGGAAGCGGATTATCTCAGTCGTCAAACGTTACATCCGGACGAATGGTCTCTTCACCCAGAGGTATTTCTTCAGATTGTTCAAATGTGGGGACTTCCAGAAATAGATCTGATGGCTTCTCATCTAAACAAGAAACTTCCCAGGTATCTGTCCAGATCCAGGGATCCTCAGGCGGAGGCAGTGGATGCATTGTCACTTCCTTGGAAGTATCATCCTGCCTATATCTTTCCGCCTCTAGTTCTTCTTCCAAGAGTAATTTCCAAGATTCTAAAGGAGTGCTCGTTTGTTCTGCTGGTGGCTCCAGCATGGCCTCACAGGTTTTGGTATGCAGATCTTGTCCGGATGGCCACTTGCCAACCGTGGACTCTTCCGTTAAGACCAGACCTTCTATCGCAAGGTCCTTTTTTCCATCAGGATCTCAAATCCTTAAATTTGAAGGTATGGAGATTGAACGCTTGATTCTCAGTCATAGAGGTTTCTCTGACTCTGTGATTAATACTATGTTACAGGCTCGTAAATCTGTATCTAGGAAGATATATTATCGAGTCTGGAAGATTTACATTTCTTGGTGTCTTTCTCATCATTTTTCTTGGCATTCTTTTAGAATTCCTAGAATTTTACAGTTTCTTCAGGATGGTTTGGATAAAGGTTTTTCTGCAAGTTCCTTGAAAGGACAAATCTCTGCTCTTTCTGTTCTTTTTCACAGAAAGATTGCTAGTCTTCCTGATATTCATTGTTTTGTACAAGCTTTGGTTCGTATAAAACCTGTTATTAAGTCAATTTCTCCTCCTTGGAGTTTGAATTTGGTTCTGGGGGCTCTTCAAGCTCCTCCGTTTGAACCTATGCATTCGCTGGACATTAAATTACTTTCTTGGAAAGTTTTGTTTCTTTTGGCCATCTCTTCTGCTAGAAGAGTTTCTGAATTATCTGCTCTTTCTTGTGAGTCTCCTTTTCTGATTTTTCATCAGGATAAGGCGGTGTTGCGAACTTCTTTTAAATTTTTACCTAAGGTTGTGAATTCTAACAACATTAGTAGATAAATTGTGGTTCCTTCATTGTGTCCTAATCCTAAGAATTCTAAGGAAAGATTGTTGCATTCTTTGGATGTAGTTAGAGCTTTGAAATATTATGTTGAAGCTACTAAAAATTTCTGAAAGATTTCTAGTCTATTTGTTATCTTTTCCGGTTCTAGGAAAGGTCAGAAGGCCTCTGCCATTTCTTTGGCGTCTTGGTTAAAGTCTTTGATTCATCATGCTTATGTCGAGTCGGGTAAAACTCCGCCTCAAAGGATTACAGCTCATTCTACTAGGTCAGTTTCTACTTCCTGGGCATTTAGGAATGAAGCTTCGGTTGATCAGATTTGCAAAGCAGCAACTTGGTCTTCTTTGCATACTTTCACTAAATTCTACCATTTTGATGTGTTTTCTTCTTCTGAAGCAGTTTTTGGTAGAAAAGTACTTCAGGCAGCTGTTTCAGTTTGATTCTTCTGCTTATAAATTCAGTTTTTTTCATTATAAGATTTTATTTTGGGTGTGGATTATTTTCAGCGGAATTGGCTGTCTTTATTTTATCCCTCCCTCTCTAGTGACTCTTGCGTGAAAGATCCACATCTTGGGTATTCATTATCCCATACGTCACTAGCTCATGGACTCTTGCTAATTACATGAAAGAAAACATAATTTATGTAAGAACTTACCTGATAAATTCATTTCTTTCATATTAGCAAGAGTCAATGAGGCCCACCCTTTTTTGTGGTGGTTATGATTTTTTTGTATAAAGCACAATTATTCCAATTCCTTATTTTTTATGCTTTCGCACTTTTGTCTTATCACCCCACTTCTTGGCTATGCGTTAAACTGATTTGTGGGTGTGGTGAGGGGTGTATTTATAGGCATTTTGAGGTTTGGGAAACTTTGCCCCACCTGGTAGGAATGTATATCCCATACGTCACTAGCTCATGGACTCTTGCTAATATGAAAGAAATGAATTTATCAGGTAAGTTCTTACATAAATTATGTTATCTATAGGAGCTGCTAAGCTAGATCACTGACACATGATTCTCTTTGACCTTTAATGCGATACAGTGACAAGTTAAATAAAAAATACATTTATATAAAAAAAAAATCAGTATACTACTGTAGCCATCTAACACGTACTGTACATCCAATCGAAGGATTTCATTTTTAATATGCTAGTCTTCCTGTGTAAACTTGTCTATTATTCACAAGTATATATGATATTTGGTATATTACTATAACAAAATATCAGGACTGCATGTGTATGAATAGTATAATCACAAAACATACTCATTGCTGCTTTGTCATAATCCTATGTACTATCACTTAGGTAATATTTTGTAATATACAGCTAGTATAACGCAAATAATTAACCAGGGTTAGCAGAACAGTAGACAAACAGAACACAAAAAATGGGCATGTATAATACAATAGGCAATCGCAAATGTTTAAAATCTCAAGCCTTTGTAGCATACTCTACAGGACAAATTAGTGTTGTTCCTAAACTATTGTACATCAGACCGCAAGGCCATCATTAAGACAGTCAGAAAGGAGGATGACACTGTAATAAAGCCCTTTTGCAAAGGCTATATACAACAGCACCATTACCCATTGCCAGTGCTGAGAGGTGAAATTGCCACAGTTCCAGTAAGTAAGTCCACAGACATAGCCCAATTTCTCTTGTTAAGTGTAGTCAGTCCACGGGTCATCCATTACTTATGGAATATATCTCTTCCTAACAGGAAGCTGCAAGAGGATCACCCAAGAAGAGCTGCTATATAGCTCCACCCCTCACATGTCATATTCAGTCATTCTCTTGCAGCCTAACTAAAGATAGGTCGCTGTGAGAGGTCTGTGGTGTTTTTTTAACTTAGTTTATTTCTTCAATCAAAAGTTTGTTATTTTAAATGGCACCAGAGTGTGCTGTTTGTTCTCAGGCAGCATTAGAAGAAGAATCTGCCTGCGTTTTCTATGATCTTAGCAGACGTAACTAAGATCCACTGGCTGTTCTCATCTGAGGAGCGAGGTAACTTCAGAAAAGGGGAATAGCATGCAGGGCCCCCCTGCAAAAGAGGTATGTGCAGTAAATTATTTTTCTGAGGAATGGAATTGACTGAGAAAATACTGCTGATACCAATGTAACGTAAGTTCAGCCTTAAATGCAGTGATAGCGACTGGTATTAGGCTGATGAGTGTGTGTACACTGAATGTATTTTTCTAAGGAATGGAATTGACTCTGAAAATACTGTTAATACTGAAGTAATGTATGAGCCTTAACTGCAGTAAAAGCGACTGGTAGCAGGCTTATTAATAACACTTCATAACTTTTAAAATGTATGTTTAAAACGTTTACTGGCATGTTAATCGTTTTTTGTGAGGTACTTGGTGATAAAACTTATTGGGGCATGATTTTTACCACATGGCCATCTTTGTTTTCTGCATAGAAACAGTTATCTGAGCTTCCCCACTGTTGTAATATGAGTGGGAGGGGCCTATTTTAGCGCTTTTTTGCGCAGTAAAAATTCAGTCACAATCTGTCTACTTCATCCTCCATGATCCAGATCGTCTCTAGAGAGCTCAGGGGTCTTCAAAATTCATTTTGAGGGAGGTAATCAGTCACAGCAGACCTGTGACAGTGTGTTTTGACTGTGATAAAAACGTTAATTATTAAATTGTTATCCGTTTTTGGGTATTAAGGGGTTAATCATCCATTTGCTGGTGGGTGCAATCCTTTGCTAACTTAATACATTTACTGTGAAAAATTGGTTGCTATAACTATTTTGGTTCATTGTTATTTCAACTGTGACAGTTTTTTGTGCTTCTTAAAGGCACAGTAGCGTTTTTTATATTGCTTGTAAATTTATTTAGAAAAGTATTTCCAAGCTTGCTAGTCTCATTGCTAGTCTGTTTAAACATGTCTGACACAGATTAATCTCTTTGTTCACTATGTTTAAAGGCCAATGTGGAACCCAATAGAAATTTGTGTACTAATTGCATTGATGTTACTTTAAATAAAAGTCAATCTTTACATGTAAAGAAATTATCACCAGACAACGAGGGAGAAGTTATGCCGACTAACTCTCCTCACGTGTCAGTACCTTCGCCTCCCGCTCAGGAGGTGCGTGATTTTGTGGCGCCAAGTACATCAGGGAGGCCCTTACAAATCACTTTGCAAGACATGGCTACTGTTATGACAGAAGTATTATCTAAATTGCCAGAATTAAGAGGCAAGCGCGATAGCTCTGGGTTAAGGACAGAGCGCGCGGATGAGGTGAGAGCCATGTCAGATACTGCGTCACAGTTTGCAGAACGTGAAGACGGAGAGCTTCATTCTGTGGGTGACGGATCTGATCCAGGGAGACTGGATTCAGAGATTTCTAATTTTAAATTTAAGCTTGAGAACCTCCGCATATTGCTAGGGGAGGTATTAGCGGCTCTGAATGATTGTAACCCAGTTGCAATTCCAGAAAAATTATGTAGGTTGGATAGATACTATGCGGTACCGGTGTGTACTGACGTGTTTCCTATACCTAAAAGGCTTACAGAGATTATTAGCAAGGAGTGGGATAGACCTGGTGTGCCTTTTTCCCCTCCTCCCATATTTAGGAAAATGTTTCCTATAGACGCCACCACACGAGACTTATGGCAGACGGTCCCTAAGGTGGAGGGAGCAGTTTCTACTTTAGCTAAGCGTACCACTAACCCGGTGGAGGATAGTTGTGCCTTTTCAGATCCAATGGATAAGAAATTTGAGGGTTACCTTAAGAAAATGTTTGTTCAACAAGGTTTTATCTTACAGCCCCTTGCATGCATTGCGCCTGTCACTGCTGCGGCGGCATTCTGGTTTGAGTCTCTGGAAGAGGCCATTCGCACAGCTCCATTGGATGAAATTATGAACAAGCTTAAAGCACTTAAGCTAGCTAACGCATTTGTTTCTGATGCCGTCGTACATTTAACCAAACTTACGGCTAAGAACTCCGGATTCGACATCCAAGCGCGCAGAGCGCTATGGCTTAAATCCTGGTCAGCTGACGTGACTTCTAAATCTAAATTGCTTAATATTCCTTTCAAAGGGCAGACCTTATTCGGGCCCGGCTTGAAAGAAATTATCGCTGACATTACGGGAGGTAAGGGCCATGCTCTACCTCAGGACAGGGCCAAATCAAAGGCCAAACAGTCTAATTTTCGTGCCTTTCGTAACCTCAAGGCAGGAGCAGCATCAACTTCCTACACTCCAAAACAGGAAGGAGCTGTTGCTCGTTACAGACAAGGCTGGAAAACTAACCAGTCCTGGAACAAGGGCAAGCAGGCCAGAAAACCTGCTGCTGCCCCTAAGACAGCATGAAGAGAGGGCCCCCTATCCGGAAACGGATCTAGTGGGGGGCAGACTTCCTCTCTTCGCCCAGGCTTGGGCAAGAGATGTCCAGGATCCCTGGGCGTTGGAGATCATATCTCAGGGATATCTTCTGGACTTCAAAACATCTCCTCCACGAGGGAGATTTCATCTTTCAAGGTTATCAGAAAACCAAATAAAGAAAGAGGCGTTTCTACGCTGTGTACAAGACCTCTTACTAATGGGGGTGATCCACCCAGTTCCGCGGACGGAACACGGGCAAGGATTCTATTCAAATCTATTTGTGGTTCCCAAGAAAGAGGGAACCTTCAGACCAATCTTGGACTTAAAAATCCTAAACAAATTCCTAAGAGTTCCATCATTCAAAATGGAAACTATTCGAACCATCCTTCCCATGATCCAAGAGGGTCAGTACATGACCACAGTGGACTTAAAGGATGCCTACCTTCACATACCGATTCACAAGGATCATTATCGGTATCTAAGATTTGCTTTCCTAGACAGGCATTACCAGTTTGTAGCTCTTCCCTTCGGATTAGCTACGGCTCCAAGAATCTTTACAAAAGTTCTGGGCTCACTTCTGGCGGTACTAAGACCGCGAGGCATTGCGGTGACTCCGTACCTAGATGACATTCTGATACAAGCGTCAAGTTTTCAAACTGCCAAGTCTCATACAGAGATAGTTCTGGCATTTCTGAGGTTGCATGGGTGGAAGGTGAACGTGGAAAAGAGTTCTCTATCACCACTTACAAGGGTTCCCTTTCTAGGGACTCTTATAGATTCTGTAGAGATGAAAATTTACCTGACAGAGGCCAGGTTATCAAAACTTCTAAATGCTTGCCATGTCCTTCATTCCATTCCACACCCGTCAGTAGCTCAGTGCATGGAAGTAATCGGCTTAATGGTAGCGGCAATGGACATAGTACCATTTGCGCGCCTGCATCTCAGACCGCTGCAATTGTGCATGCTAAGTCAGTGGAACGGGGATTACTCAGATCTGTCCCCCCTGCTAAATCTGGATCAAGAGACCAGAGATTCTCTTCTATGGTGGCTTTCTCGGCCACATCTGTCCAAAGGGATGACCTTTCGCAGGCCAGATTGGACGATTGTAACAACAGACGCCAGCCTTCTAGGCTGGGGCGCTGTTTGGAACTCCCTGAAGGCTCAGGGACTATGGACTCAGGAGGAGAAACTCCTCCCAATAAATATTCTGGAATTAAGAGCGATATTCAATGCTCTCCTAGCTTGGCCTCAGTTAGCAACTCTGAGGTTCATCAGATTTCAGTCGGACAACATCACGACTGTGGCCTACATCAACCATCAAGGGGGAACCAGAAGTTCCCTAGCGATGTTGGAAGTCTCAAAGATAATTCGCTGGGCAGAGTCTCACTCTTGCCACCTGTCAGCGATTTACATCCCAGGCGTGGAGAACTGGGAGGCGGATTTTCTAAGTCGACAGACTTTTCATCCGGGGGAGTGGGAACTTCATCCGGAGGTTTTTGCTCAACTGATTCATCGTTGGGGCAAACCAGATCTGGATCTCACCAGAACGCCAAGCTTCCTTGTTACGGATCCAGGTCCAGGGACCCGGGAGCGGTGCTGATAGATGCTCTGACAGCCCCTTGGGTCTTCAACATGGCTTATGTGTTTCCACCATTCCCGATGCTTCCTCATTTGATTGCCAAGATCAAACAGGAGAGAGCTTTGGTGATTCTGATAGCGCCTGCGTGGCCACGCAGGACCTGGTATGCAGACCTAGTGGACATGTCGTCCTGTCCACCGTGGTCTCTGCCTCTGAGACGGGACCTTCTAATTCAGGGTCCTTTCAACCATCCAAATCTAATTTCTCTGAGGCTGACTGCATGGAGATTGAACGCTTGATTCTATCAAAGCGTGGCTTCTCGGAGTCGGTTATTGATACCTTAATACAGGCTAGGAAGCCTGTTACCAGAAAAATTTACCATAAGATATGGCGTAAATATTTATATTGGTGCGAATCCAAGAGTTACTCATGGAGTAAGGTTAGGATTCCTAGGATATTGTCCTTTCTACAAGAGGGTTTAGAAAAGGGCTTATCTGCTAGTTCGTTAAAGGGACAGATTTCTGCTCTGTCTATTCTTCTACACAAACGTCTGGCTGAAGTTCCAGACGTTCAGGCTTTTTGTCAGGCTTTAGCTAGGATTAAGCCTGTGTTTAAGACTGTTGATCCGCCGTGGAGCTTAAACTTAGTTCTTAACGTTCTTCAAGGCGTTCTATTTGAACCCCTTCATTCCATTGATATCAAGCTGTTATCCTGGAAGGTTCTGTTTTTGATGGCTATTTCCTCGGCTCGAAGAGTCTCTGAGTTATTTGCCTTACATTGTGATTCTCCTTATCTGATTTTTCATTCAGACAAGGTAGTTCTGCGTACTAAACCTGGGTTCTTACCTAAGGTAGTTACTAACAGGAATATCAATCAAGAGATTGTTGTTCCATCACTGTGTCCTAACCCTTCTTCAAAGAAGGAACGACTTTTACATAATCTGGACGTAGTCCGTGCCCTGAAGTTCTATTTGCAGGCAACTAAAGATTTTCGTTAAACTTCTTCCCTGTTTGTCGTTTACTCTGGACAGAGAAGAGGTCAAAAGGCTTCGGCTACCTCTCTCTCTTTTTGGCTTCGTAGCATAATACGTTTAGCCTATGAGACTGCTGGACAGCAGCCTCCTGAAAGGATTACAGCTTATTCTACTAGAGCTGTGGCTTCCACCTGGGCCTTTAAAAATGAGGCCTCTGTTGAACAGGTTTGAAAGGCTGCAACTTGGTCTTCACTTCACACTTTTTCAAAATTTTACAAATTTGACACTTTTGCTTCTTCGGAGGCTATTTTTGGGAGAAAGGTACTACAGGCAGTGGTTCCTTCTGTTTAATGTTCCTGCCTTGTCCCTCCCTTCATCCGTGTACTTTAGCTTTGGTATTGGTATTCCATAAGTAATGGATGACCCGTGGACTGACTACACTTAACAAGAGAAAACATAATTTATGCTTACCTGATAAATTTATTTCTCTTGTAGTGTAGTCAATCCACGGCCCGCCCTGTCTTTAAGGCAGATCTAAATTTTAATTAAACTCCAGTCACCACTGCACCCTATGGTTTCTCCTTTCTCGTCTGCTTTTGGTCGAATGACTGAATATGACATGTGAGGGGAGGAGCTATATAGCAGCTCTGCTTGGGTGATCCTCTTGCAGCTTCCTGTTAGGAAGAGATATATTCCATAAGTAATGGATGACCCGTGGACTGACTACACTACAAGAGAAATAAATTTATCAGGTAAGCATAAATTATGTTTTTTAGACACAGAGAAGAAGGATTCAGCTATACAGCATCTACTTCAAAATTGTCAGATGCAATTGCCCGATCCTTGTTCCACTGTTCCACATAAATATATAGGATCACGCTCACACTAAGGTGGGAAAGACGAGTCCCTCTGCTTACATCCTTAGGTGAGTCGAGGACGCCCATATCCCATTGCTGTGTAGCTGATTTAGAGATATCTGCTGGGGTCTTCTGCAGCACTCGCCCTCTGTTTACTCCCTCCTCTGGTCTGGGATTATGTAAAGACTGCAAGGGGGACATATGTAGTCGCTCCCTCCATCCCCAGGCTTTGCAATACATTGTGGGTCAAACTGGCTCTTGACTGTAAAGCAACAATAATTCTATCTATCCACTCAGAGAACTTCTTTTCTAGGTCTGCAATGAGTTCCTGAAAATAGTGCCCAGCTCCTCTATGGCTAAGATTTACCCAGTAGAAAAGGTGTAAGTTAAGTTATACCACAGACTGCTTTACAGCAAGTATCCATTCTAGCCTAAATCACGATTGCGCTCACTTGTTCACATTTACTTTCAACTTGTAATACAAGCAGAATTTTACTTGCACACAAACCCAATATCTCTCGCAGAAACTATAGCGTGCCGCTCGTAATCTGGCTCCCATTTGACAGTTCTCTTCAGGACATTTATAGAACCGTTGAGTTTAAGACTCATAAAGTATAAGGACTATGACAATTTAAAGTGTATTACTAATTAGTTAAGAGTTTTGCAAGTAGTTTAATTGGAATTAAGCAAATTATTTTACTTAGAATAACTTGTTACTTATTTTGCTTTTGCTCCCCAAGGTAGAAGATAGAATTTACCCATTACTACTGAAATGAGGACTCTTGTTTTCTTTAGGATCATAGATTTTGTTTTTCAGATCTCTTAAGGGAATTGCTTATTTATATAACCCCATTGCCTACTGCTCAGTTTAATATAGATTTGCAATACCTTTGGTTAAGTGTGAGGCTTCTTTGGGGTAACATTATATCTAATTTATTTTCACCCCTTTTTTCACACCAACTTTGTGCAGCATTAACTTTAAGCATAACTATGTATATTTCCAACAATATTTTCTTATCCTTTACTGGTAAACAACTATGGCTGTAGACCTGTCTCCTACAGCCAGGGAGGCAAGGTATGAAATTTATGAAATTGATGCCTGAGGAAACGGCGATTTTATAGCCGAGAAACGCGTTGCATTAGGGGGGCTACATGTCTATGCCCTCAGATCACTTGAAGCTTTTGTTTTTATGTGAGTTTTAATAAAGCTTGTGTTTTACATAAGCCAAGTGTTAGCACATTACTTTTATCCCTATCGCTCTTTGAGGCGAACTGCATTCAGTACTCCATCTGGGTACTGCATCTGGTGTTCCTGAGTGTTACCTGCTGCCTGGGTTAGCCGATACACCCTGAGTTATTAGCCTGCTACCACAAGCACACAAGGGTGCTTCAGCTAAATGTGAGTATCCATTTGGCTTTCTATTCAGTGTGGGATTTGTTACATCTCTGATCTACACATGAGGCGCCCCTTTGTCTTTTGTATCCATGTCTAGAGCCTGATCGAGAGTGATCTGCAAGAAGGAGAGCAGCCCTGTATCTGGGAATTATGGACTAACCGTTTTGTGAGATAAGAATATCTCTGACTTATCCTCTCATATATTGGACTTGTACTGTAGTTGCGATATTTTATATTACTTTTTATGAATTTGCGATTGATCTGATGCATTTGTGATTGATTATATGTTATTTATTTTATTTGTTTTAATTCATTTTGTGCTTTTTTTTACTTTTAGATGGTCATATATTCATTTATGTAGTAGAGAGCGCCCCCTAGCTTGGTTAATTTTTGGGTTCTAGTTTAAACAGTTAGACAGATTATTTATCCATGCAATGTGGTGCATTAGAATTTTTTTTCCTATAATTTACATATGTTGTAAGACTTGCTTTATTTAGCCTTGGGGTAGATTTATCAAGGGGCGAGTGGACATGATTCGCTGTAGTGGATCATGTCTGCTCGACCTCACTAAATGCCGACAGCATATGCTGTCTGCATTTATCATTGCACAAGCAATTCTGGTGAAATGCTTGTTCAATGCCGCCCCCCGCTCACTGGCAAGGGCCGTCAATCATCCTGATCGATATGACCGCTGCTTCTTTAACTTCCGTTTCAGGCGAACCTGAAACGATGGGGCTCCGAAGCAACATCTGCTGCTTAATAAATGGACTCCTTGGTGTATACATGGGTTATTAATGCTGGGTCATTAATATGTCCCAATTCTTTTTCCAGGCCCATTGGCTTGGACTCCTAACCCCTTACCCCACCAGTAGTTTGTCACACTTGGGGGTCCAAAAGAAGCCGTATTAATTGCTTTTGGGGGTTTTCTTAGTTTATTTATAATGTGTTTCAAGTCTATCACAGAATACTAAACTTTAGGTTAATTATATCTAATAGTGTATACAAATATCTCTAAGCTTACAAATATTTTTTGTACATTATGGCCTTTGTACATGATGTTAGAAGTTTGTTTCATTTTAATTCTATACTTTAATTTCATAACCTCAATAAAAATATAATTTAAAAAATCTACCGTTAGGTTTACATGTATAAGCTGTATTATGACATGTAAATATTGCCTAATTTACGTAAAATATTGTTATTAATACTTGTTTTCACCCCCTTGGCAAACTGTCTAATTTTACAGATACAAACATTCCAAAATCCATACTATCCCAAAATCCAAACCTTTTCTGTTCCCAAGCAGTTTGGATAAAAGATTTTCTACCTGTATATACATATACTGCACATTGTGTTTTGTAATAAGCTAATGTTTTTCTTCTAAAGTTCAGCTCATTTTTAAATGCTGCTATTGTCTACGTATCTTAAAAAGGACAACAGATCATGCACATATGGTATTTTGTACTCATATCACCACAAGGCAGGGATGAGCATTTTAACTGTGGTTCAATGAATTTAGCTAATTTCTTTTAAATATCTCCCCCTTAGCATGTCTGCTGAAGGCAAAACCAGCACTTTGAATGCTGTATATAGATATGCTTCAAGTGTGCATTTTAAATATTTTTATTTGTGCTTTACGCTGACAAAAAAGAAATCCATTGAATATCAACTTTCCATAAAAATAAAAAATCTATACTTTTTTTTCTTTTCTTTTAAAGGGACATGATACCCATATGATGAAGCACATGAAAGTGATGCAGCATAACTGTAAAAAGCTGTCTAGAAAATATCACCTGAACATCTCTATGTAAAAATATTTTTACCTCAAAATTTCCTCCATTGTAAATGGACTTTAAGTTGCCAATCAGGATGCTAGTCTTGGGACTTATAAGGGAGCCTGCATCTGGCATTTGCAGGCCCAGTTATGTAATTTACCTCCTCAGTTTAAGGAAGTATACTCTTGTAAGATTTCAGTGAAATCTTATGACTTCAGAGCAAAGCAAACTGTAGCGTCTTCACTGATGAAGCTGATTGGCTGCTGGGTTTTTTTCAACGTGTAGATAGCTGATGGTAGCTGAAGAATAACTATTTATAGAGCACTTTCTATTGTGAGCTGAAGAAATGTTGAGGTAAAATCTTCCTTTTTTTTACATGGAAATATTCAGGTGATATTTTCTTGTCAGCTTTTTACAGTTATGCTGCATCACTTTCAAGTGATTTAACATGTGAGTATTATGTCCCTTTAAATTCTATTTTACTTAAAGGGAAACTAGATTTTAAAACCTACTGTAATGCATATTCAGTATTACATTAACTAGACAGTATATATTCGTTGCATGTAAACAGGATGTACAGCCAATAGGATGCCATCACCACCCGCCTCATACACAGTAACCAAAGCTAACTTCTGCTACTCTCTCCATCAGAGACTTTTCAATGACATTTTAAGAAGCATTACTGTTTAACCTGTGTATGGTGCAGGCAGCAAGGGATCTGATTGTCTGTATTGTCTGAAAAAAAGGATTTTAACAACAGCGAAAGCACTAGAATACACATACCTACAGGGTTACAAAATAACACCTTCTACTGTTTAACATTTACTTGTCCTTTAAGTAACTTTGGTGGCTGAGCTACGTAAATAATATATAATGTACCAATGAAATCTAGTTTCTAGTTAGCTGCAAATATTTGTAATTCTATCAAAAACTGTTTGCATTTTATGAAATCTATATCTCGTTGTAAAGTTAAAGTACTTTATTTAACTAAAATCATTTTTTTTTTTGCAAATCAACAGTTTCTTGCAAAATACCAGTATTTTTTCATATTCTCCATTATGTTTGCATGAAAATGCCACCATATGTTTTTTGATTATTACAATTATTATTGCTGTGTTCAACCCCATGTTCACTTTCAGCATTGGTAAATAACTTCTGAATGAAGAAAAGGGTCATTGGATACATATTTACTAAATCTTACAGTTAATTTACCTCATGTTTCTTTTATGCAAATAAACTTGGCAGCAGGGATGCAAATCTTTCACAGTGGTTAATTTATGTGCACACTACAATATGCATCACTACATACAGAAGATGATTATCCGTTACTTACCAGGATTCAAAGCAAAAAGTGTTATAAATAATATGGTACGTACCAGTGGTATAAAATTCTTAGTATGAGAAGAAAATCTTTTTGAAAAGTAAGATATCCATCAATGCTTTTGCAGTGATAGCTGCATGAGTTTGATTTTAAATTGATGATTAATTATTCTGTTTACCAATAACAGAAAAAAAAATAATAATTGCTTACACGAGACTTCATATTAAACAGACATGGCAATAGAAATCCTGTAGACAGAAGCATAACTAGAGCTCACTGGGCCCCAGGGCATAGTCAGTGGCAGGCCCTCCTCATTTGAACAGCACCTCTTCTAACGCATAGCTAATGAGCAATATATTTACTGTATATATATATATATATATATATATATATATATATATATATATACTGCATATACATACAGTGTGTTATATACTGTGTATATATATAAATATATATACATATATATATATATATATATATATATATATATATATATATATATATATATAGATCCAATCCCAACAAAGGCAGGCACTCTCCGGATTTAAGCAAAACTATTTTAATCAATACGAAAATGTGACGTTTCGGGGTTTTACCCCCGCCACATTTTCGTATGGATTAAAAGGCAGGCACTCTCCGAATTTAAGCAAAACTATTTAATCCATACGAAAATGTGACGTTTCGGGGTTTTACCCCCGTCACATTTTCGGAGGGTTCCTGCCTTTGTTGGAATCTGTGTATTGTCTGCTGAGCACCCCGGTCCAATATGGGATATCGTGAGTGCTAAACCCCAGTAATATATATATATATATATATATATATATATATATATATATATACATATACAGTATATATATATATATATATATATACATACACCCACACGTGCACACACATATACACATAAACATACATGCACACATACAAATACGTACATACACACACGTATATTTACACACATACATAATATGTGTTACATATACAGTCATAGAGAGATATATTCATAGTAAAATAGCTGCTTAAGAACATCCCATTGAAAGTGTGATCATTTAGTAAGCAAAATCTACTATTACAAATCATTTGAGGCATCTCTGTGGATTACAAATCAGAAACTATAGATGCTAAATGCTATAAAGCAACTTGAAGAGAGAGAGAGGAGATCAATGGAGGGAGGGTATACTGGTTAGCTCACAGCACCTATTCTGGACATCATTAGCAGAGGTGACACTGACTGCTCCTAAATCCAGCGTTGCTGCCGTGCTTCGCCCACCTACTCCTTCCCCTCTCTCTAAAGAAGCCTGTGCAGTGCTGATTTATAGCAGGTAGAGGGGCATAAAAGTTAATTAAAAATAAATACAACTAATAAAATGAGTAAGTGCATAGCTTAGAGGGAGCAGTGGCTTTGGGCCCCCTAAAAGGATTGGCCTAGTAGCATTGGTTACCCTGTAGTTAGGCCTCTGCCTGTAGATACATTTTCAGCTTAAGTCTGTATGCATTTGACAACAATAATATTCTGTTATTACTCATTATTAATTAACATAAAGATTGTTATTTTGATGAAAAAAAGAAGGCACAGAAGTGCCATTCTATTCATTGTGCAATTTGCAACAATAATTACTTCTGCATACTGACCATAAATTAGTTTTGTGGTTTCTCTCCCACTACCACCTCTTTTCCAGTTTTCTCTCTCGCTCCCTCATCTCTGTCATATAATATAGTCTGTAAAGTCATTAATAGCATAATTTGTCATGTGCATTACCATCAATCCTGTCATTGACGGTATATAAGCAGTTATCAGTCAAGAAATGGTATTGGATACAGAATTTTATTTGCCAAAAATGTTCTATAGTTTTTTGATTTCTCAAAAAAGAAAACAAAAAAAGGAAGACTATAATATATATGTTTAGAATATATATACAGGTGGCCCTCGTTTTACAACGGTTCAATTTACACCGTTTCAGAATAACAACCTTTTTTTCCAGTCATGTGACTGCTATTGAAAAGCATTGAGAAGCAGTGCATTTATTAAAATAGCCAGTAGGTGGAGCTGTCCGCTTGTGTTGCAGCAAAGCCAAGCAAGCTGAAATTAATCAGTTTAACTAGACCTGAGCTATAGAGCAGATTTCAAAGGAACAAGATCTTCCTGTCTATAAATCAGTCCAGATTGGAATGCATAGAAAGAACTGTTTGCAGAAAAATGCAAGTGAAGTCTGTGTTGTGTGATTATTGTATTAGGTTTATAATGCTGTTTAGCAAATGTTTTTGTTCATTTAACTTAGTTTAATTATATATTCTGTGTTGTGTGATTATTTTATTAGGTTTATAATGCTGTTTAGCATTTAAAGTCTTCATTGCAAAGCTTTAAAAATAATGTATTAGGTGTTACTTATGACAATTTTGAGAGGGGCCTGGAACCTATCTCCCTCACTTCCCATTGACTTACATTATAAACTGGGTTTCAATTTACAACAGTTTCGATTTACAACCATTCCTTCTGGAACCTAACCCCGGCATAAACTGAGCGCTACCTGTATATAGTTTTCTTGGCCATAAAACTCAAGATTAAATCTCCTTTCCTTAAAAGTTAAGCACAGCAATGCACTTATTAATATTTAATTTGCCTGCTTTTCATGTCCTTTAAATCTGAAAGTCATAGTGGGGGTTTTTTTTAAGCTGGCGTGCATTCTATGGAATTCAGAACCCTCACCCTTCTACCTATTGCGTGGTGATTGCTTGATCAGTGCAATAGCTAATTTATATATTTTCCTAATTGTCTACAACAAAAGAGAAAAGATAAAGATCACTCAAGAGTTTTTCTGAACTGCTAACAACAAAATAACTGTTTAAATACTTTCAAAACATGTATTCTATATGCAGATCCTTTAAAATACAGTGATTAATATCTGACACTTGACTTTTATTTCCCTTTAATCCTTTGATGCTCTGAAAATTAATGTTGCAAATAGGTTTTCCAGATTGTGTCTGTTGCAGGGAGCCACCACATCATGGATTAAGCCTTTCTTACTGCCTACAGATCAGTGTTATAGGGTGGGCAGGAATAATTCTAGATAAAAGAGTGGGATAACTATTGATTTCAGTTCCGTCATAAGAGCAGCACTAGGTATCATCATCCTCCTCTGGAAATGCACTGGTACAGTTCTGAATTGCTCTTATTGGCTTTTAAAGTTCTTTCAAAAACATAAAAGAATATTGTAACAAGAAGTAATCATAAAATACAGGAGCAACATCAACCCAGCAAAATGTCTGCTTTTTATCAGAAAAGATCAAAAGATCAAATAATACACCTAAGGAGCTATTTCAAATTCTAACACAGAGCACTGGCACTAACTATCTGAACAACTAAATCAGATAATCAATAATGAAATACAAAAAATGTGAACAGTACTTTGCAAGTAATGTCTTAGAATTCATCAGTATGATATGAAATGCGAATGAACTATTCCAAGCATGAACACTGGCAATTATCTATTCTTCGGTTTCCCCTCCATATATGACCTAATTACCATCATACCCATGGTAGGGCCTACTTCATATAAATTACATAAGACTGAGTGCCTCAGCGCTCTATTAGGAAATAATAATTCTATGAACAAATCATCATAGTATTGCTTTAACATGATTGCTATCATCTGATGTATACCAAAATAAACCCTAATAAAAGGATCCCAAAATGAAAGATAATACTCTCTCTCTGATACTCCTGAGCATAGGAAATATAATGGAATAAAAGAAGATACAAACCCATTTTTTCCATGAGATAAAATAAGTTAATTTGAAGAATTTGCAAAGATTTTTAAAAACAAATATGATAATGTACACAAAATAATCATAAGGACAAAAACCCTTATGAATAAGTAGTATTTGGGATGCTAATAACAATTAATGGGTGTCTGACTAGACATGCTTGGGATTATAAAAAAAAAGTTTACTAATAAAAAACCAGAATAAAACAATGTTTAAATTATGTAAAATCTACTTACTATAGGGCTTATTCCATGAACTGATTGCAATGCTTTACATGAGTTCAGGGGTGTGTCAATGGTACTTGCTACCTGGCGAGCTTCATAAAATATTACCACAACATGGGGAAAAAATACAAAGTCACTTTATTGAAAACACAAATAAAAAATCCATTACAAGATACAAGGGTGATATAGAAAACAATCTGTTTGGCTCACTTCCTCAGAGACTGCTTGCTGTAGGAATATGGAGGGGATGGAAGAGGAATTAAGGTTCTTTAATTTAGGGTGTGAGAGCAAGACACATGTTAGGGAGCCACTGCCACAATGCACCAAGCACTGGTACACAGTCGCCTATGCCATGGGTTTTCCCAAGATTTTTTAGTTTAGGGTAACTTAAATCGATCGGGAAACCAGGTTTTCAAATTAGTTTGAATAATGGAAACCACTAAGACACTTGGCATCAAAACACCTCCTCAACAATATTCAAGTCCATAAAAAAAACGTAATTCTTAGATTTTCACGTTTTTTTTTTTTAGATTTATGTGGTTAGGCAGCCTTATTCACTTGAAAACCTGTTTAGGCTTTTTCACTCATCATAACTTGTTCTTTCGCATAATTTTATTTTATACCAAAGCTGCTGTAGGTACACCCTTTCAAATAGGCTGGTCTCTCTCTCCCTCTCCTACCTTTTCTATTGCTAATACTGCAGTAGTGACATTTTCAGTATAGGTTGTGGTATCAACAGGATAAAATAAAGGTAAATGAGCTATGTGTAAACATTTAATATACACTAGCAGGTAAAATGGATAACTGGAAACACATTAAGGGCCAGATTACAAGTGAGTGCTAATTAATGCTCCCGCTCGAGCGTTAATTGCTCTAAAAGTTAGCTTTTTGCGCTCGTCCAGTTGCGCTTGTATAATGAATTGAAAGTAAACTGTTTTTGCTCACACTATAACACGATGAGCACAAAAAGCTGAACTTAGAATATCGCGTGCGTGTTCACATATTGCCCCATAAAAGTCAATGGAGAAAAAACGATCAAATATTCTCATGTGTGCTAACCCGTCATAAAAAGATGAATATTTTACATTCCCATGTTCTTCACATAGAAGAATGTTCTATTTATTCATACATAATTATTTTGGTACTATATATATATATATATATATATATATATATATATATATATATATATATATATATATATATATGATTATAAATAGGTATAGATATATACAGGTATATATATAAGAGTATCTATTTATAAATACATATAACATATTCTGTGAAATATTCACAGTAAATACATAGTTAAACCATTATAAGATATGAATATTGCATACATATGTTTTTACATGTTTTCATCTACTTGACAGCAAAGGACTCAATGCACTTATATATGTCTATATATGTGTACATATGTCTTTATATGTGTATATATGTCTGTAAATACATATATACACATATAAATACAAATGTACATATATATATAAACATATATATATATATATATATATATATATATATATATATATATACAGGGAGTGCAGAATTATTAGGCAAATGAGTATTTTGACCACATCATCCTCTTTATGCATGTTGTCTTACTCCAAGCTGTATAGGTTCGAAAGCCTACTACCAATTAAGCATATTAGGTGATGTGCATCTCTGTAATGAGAAGGGGTGTGGTCTAATGACATCAACACCCTATATCAAGTGTGCATAATTATTAGGCAACTTCCTTTCCTTTGGCAAAATGGGTCAAAAGAAGGACTTGACAGGCTCAGAAAAGTCAAAAATAGTGAGATATCTTGCAGAGGGATGCAGCACTCTTAAAATTGCAAAGCTTCTGAAGCGTGATCATCGAACAATCAAGCGTTTCATTCAAAATAGTCAACAGGGTCGCAAGAAGCGTGTGGAAAAACCAAGGCGCAAAATAACTGCCCATGAACTGAGAAAAGTCAAGCGTGCAGCTGCCAAGATGCCACTTTCCACCAGTTTGGCCATATTTCAGAGCTGCAACATCACTGGAGTGCCCAAAAGCACAAGGTGTGCAATACTCAGAGACATGGCCAAGGTAAGAAAGGCTGAAAGACAAACACCACTGAGCAAGACACACAAGCTGAAACGTCAAGACTGGGCCAAGAAATATCTCAAGACTGATTTTTCTAAGGTTTTATGGACTGATGAAATGAGAGCGAGTCTTGATGGGCCAGATGGATGGGCCCGTGGCTGGATTGGTAAAGGGCAGAGAGCTCCAGTCCGACTCAGACGCCAGCAAGGTGGAGGTGGAGTACTGGTTTGGGCTGGTATCATCAAAGATGAGCTTGTGGGGCCTTTTCGGGTTGAGGATGGAGTCAAGCTCAACTCCCAGTCCTACTGCCAGTTTCTGGAAGACACCTTCTTCAAGCAGTGGTACAGGAAGAAGTCTGCATCCTTCAAGAAAAACATGATTTTCATGCAGGACAATGCTCCATCACATGCGTCCAAGTACTCCACAGCGTGGCTGGCAAGAAAGGGTATAAAAGAAGAAAATCTAATGACATGGCCTCCTTGTTCACCTGATCTGAACCCCATTGAGAACCTGTGGTCCATCATCAAATGTGAGATTTACAAGGAGGGAAAACAGTACACCTCTCTGAACAGTGTCTGGGAGGCTGTGGTTGCTGCTGCACGTAATGTTGATGGTGAACAGATCAAAACACTGACAGAATCCATGGATGGCAGGCTTTTGAGTGTCCTTGCAAAGAAAGGTGGCTATATTGGTCACTGATTTGTTTTTGTTTTGTTTTTGAATGTCAGAAATGTATATTTGTGAATGTTGAGATGTTATATTGGTTTCACTGTTAAAAATAAATAATTGAAATGGGTATATATTTGTTTTTTGTTAAGTTGCCTAATAATTATGCACAGTAATAGTCACCTGCACACACAGATATCCCCCTAAAATAGCTAAAACTAAAAACAAACTAAAAACTACTTCCAAAAATATTCAGCTTTGATATTAATGAGTTTTTTGGGTTCATTGAGAACATGGTTGTTGTTCAATAATAAAATTAATCCTCAAAAATACAACTTGCCTAATAATTCTGCACTCCTTGTATATATATTTATATATATTTTTAAAGATTACATTTTATTTCATAGTGTTGAGAGTCCATGAACCGTGACCTGTGGGATTGAATTCCTGCCACTAGAAGGATGCAAAGAACCCCAACAACAAGAACTTTAAACCATCCCACTACCCAGTTTTGTTTTTTGCATCCCAGTAGGAAGGTGAGGATTTGAGGTGTTCCAGTTTCTACATTGACAGGGGTGCCCAGTTCTATGTGAGACCTGTTACCACTCTGGTTTGTTGATTTCTGAAATCTGGCGTATAGGAGAACTTGGTTATTGGGGCAGTATTTCCTTATGGGATTTCAGCCATAACCCCCCTCAGGTGTTGCAGAGACTTGTCCCTTAGACTCCTCCTGTGGGATCATCGTGTACTCCTCTCCTATATCCTCTGCTGTTACATTCACAGTACTAGATGGGTTCTGTACTGGATAGAGCTTTTTCTCATTTTCTGGCTTACAGGTTAGGTTTTCAAACCAGACCTCCTCAAGGACAGTTCTTTCTGTCACATATCCCCAAAGATCCTTGAAGGCGGTTGCCTTTTTTTCAATGTGTTCAAGACTTGGAAATGATGGGAGTTATTCATCTGGTTCCAGTCTTAGAACAGAGTCAGGGGTTCTATTCCAGCTCCTTTATTGTTCCAAAAAAGGAGGACATTTTCAGACCCATATTGGTTTTAAAGACTTTAAACAATTTCTTGAGAGTTATAACCTTCAAAATGGAGACCATTTAATTTTACCACTAGTACAAAAAGGTCAGTTCATGTCCACAATAGTCCTGAATGATGCATACCTTCATATCCCTATTTACAAGGAATATTATCCATTCCTCAGGTTTGCCTTATGGGACAAACATTTTCAGTTTGTTGCCCTTCCATTTGGGTTTGCCACTGCCCCGCATATTCATGAAAGTTACTTTTGCTTGGTTTAATTTACATCTTCATCTGAATATGCTAGAGCAATGGACGAAGAATTATGTTCAGTTAGATCAACAGATTGTTCTTTATTCCTTAGTAAAACAATCCCTATACTGGGGGATAGACAATCAGTCTTTGGCCCTTAAAGCTTCATTTCTTCATCCATCCTGGGCTGTAGTGATGACTGATGCCAGTCTTTAGGGCTTTGAGGAGCTTGGAGAGCACAATGAGTTTGGTCTACTCAGGAGGCGAGATTACCAATAAACATCTTGGAGCTTTGGGCAATTTTTCAGGTTCTCCAATCATTACCTCTCCTAAAACAAGAAAAGTGTATTTGGTTTCAGACAGACAATATCACAGCAGTGGTATACATCAGTCATCAGGGAGGGACCTGGAGTCCTTGAGCATTGAAAGAAGTATCCCAGAACTTGTTCTGGGCTGAACAACATCATTGTATCCTCTCAGCAATCCACATTTCTGGAGCTCAGAATTGGGAAGCAGACTATCTCAGTCATCAGTCCCTACCCCCAGGAGAATGGTCCCTCAATCAGAGGGTCTTCAATCAGCTTGTCTCCAGGTGAGGTCTTCCAGACCTCATGGCTTCCCACCTCAATTATAAGCTTCCCAGATACTGTGCCAGATCCAAGGATCCAAGAGCAGAAATGCTTTGGTCAATCCGTGGAATTTTCACCTAGCTTATATTTTCCCTCCATTTGTTCTCCTGCTAAAGATTTTGTCTCGACTAAAACAAGAGAGGGCATCAGTCATTGTGATTGCTGCAGCTTGGCCCTGCAGGACCGGGTTAGCAATTCTAGTTCAAATGTCCAGCTCAGTCTCTGTGGCTTCTTCCTCAACATCAGGACCTATTATCTTAAGGTTCTCTATTTTTCCAATTCCTAAAATCTCTAAGTTTGACATTGTGGAGGCTGAACTCTTAATTTTAAAGCATAGAGTTTTTCAGATCCAGTAATTGACACCCTTCTGCAGGCTAGAAAGCCGGTGAGTAATAAAATTTATGATAAATCTGGAAAGTATATTTTTCCTGGTGTGAGTCTCGTGGTTTCAATGGGCTTTCCTTTAGAATTCGTCAGTGTCTTCAGAATGGATTAGACAAGGGAATGTCTTTGAGTTCCTTAAAGAGTCAAATATCAGCTCTTTCTTTTTTGTTTCACAAAAAGATAGCAAAGTCACCTGATGTACAGACATTTGTGCAGGCCTTGATTAATATTAAACTTGTCTGTTTTGCAGGGCCCCCTATAGATATTGTTTCTATCTTGGAAGGTTCTCTTTCTCTTGGCAATTTATTCCACTAGGAGAGTTTTGGAGCTTCCAGCTTTATCATCTGTATCTTCTTTTCTCATTTTTCACAGAGATAAAGCAGTCCTGTGTATCAAATTGGATTTTTTTCCGAAGGTTGTTTCTTCTGAAAACATAAACCAGGAAATTGTGGTCCCTTCTTTGTGTCCTAATAGTTTCAGTTTTAAAGAGTGACTACTTCATAACCTACATGTGGTTAGGGCCTTAGTTTTATTTTCAGGCCACTAAAGATTTCAGACAGAGTTCCAATTTATTTATCCATTTTTTTGGTCCTAGTAGGCGACAAAAGGCTTCAGCAGCTTCTTGGCTAAAACAGGGGATTCACAAAAGCTTACTTGGTGGTGTGGAAGTCACCCCCTAAACGTATCACTGCTCATTCCACTGGATCAGTTTCTACTTTTCAGGCTTTCAAGAACGAAGCTTCAATAAAACAGATTTGCAAAGCTGCAACTTGATCTTCCTTACACACATTTGCCAAATTTTATCATTTTTGATGTATTTGCCTCCTTTGAGAACTTTTTTGGCAGGAAAGTCCTTCAAACCGCAGTGTCTGGCAAATAGGAACTGCCTTTTCTTCCACCCTTTTTTAGGTTGGGTATTAGATCCCACACCACAAGGCTTGTGAGCTCTCACCACATTATGAAAGAAAAGATAATTTATGCTTACCTGATAAATTAATTTCTTTCATTGTGGTAAGAGTCCACGATACCTCACACAGTTTATTTTGTTCTTTTGGCAGCAGTTTAATTTGCACTTTTTTATCCCCTGCTTTGTCTTTCCTACCTTTCTCTTCACCTTTCTCTGCTCTGCTATACGTTAAACTGAGTAGTACAGGGAGGTGGGAGGGTTTAAAAGTTTTGTTGGGGTTCTTTACCTCAGAGTGGCGGAATTAAATCCCACACATCAAGGCTTGTGGACTCTCACCACCATGAAGGAAATTAATTTATCAGGTAAACATAAATTAGGTTTTTACAAGCTTCTCAGTGTAAAATAATCTAATATAAATGTACATGAGCATGAAAAAAGAAACACAAGTAATATAAGAAAAACGCAAATTTATATGGATCTTCTATAGTTTTCTCCTGGCTAGTTATATAGTTGTATATATATTTATATCACTTAATTTTACCCTTCAGCTTTATAAAGATTTCAGTTTGCGTAACACTATAAAAACTGCGTACATATGTCCTTGGGCTGTCCATACCACTCATTTAAAATCAATAATATATAGTAATGGAATGAGACGTTCTTAGTGTGCTTTTTCAGCATGTATGTGATATCTGAAATGGATAGGGTTTATTTCTGTGAAGACTAGTTACTCTACCTTACTGCAGCAAAATTATAAGATTGCTGGGTGACTCCTGTGTGCCACCCAGCATAGGAAAGCTCTGTGTGTTTGGGTGTATTTGTATATATAGTGAAAAGCTGTCACATACATACAAGAAATACAACAAATTGAGCTGTATGGACACGCATAAATGTTTTATTTTCAAATGTACTCATTTTTACATTATATATATATATATATATATATATATATATATATATTCTTAATCTGTTTTTAGGATTTTTATTTATGGCTTTAAGCAAATAATTTATTTACTTTGAATCATGTGTATACAAATTGAACAATGCTTTATGTGGTAATTGAAGAGAGAGATTATTTAAAGGGTCAGTTTAGTCAAAATTAAACTTTCATTATTCAGATAGGACTTAATTTTATTCAACTTTCCATTTTACTTTTATCATCAAATTTACTTTGTTCTCTTGGTATTATTAGTTGAAACTAAACCTAAGTAGGCTTATATGCTAATTTTTAAGCCCTTGAGGGCTGCCTCTTATCACATGCTTTTTAAATTGTTTTTTACAACAAGTGATTGATAAGTTCATGTGGGCCATATAGATAACACTGTGTTAACGCCCGGGGAGTTATTTAAGATTTGGGAAAGCCCAATACTAAATGCAACTCAATAAATTTTATGTAGTCACAGTCATGTGATCAGAGGGCTGTCAGAAGGTTCTTAGATACAAGGTAATCACATAGGTAAAAAGTGTATTAATATAACTGTCTTAGTGATGCAAACCTAGGGAATGAGTGATAAATGGATTATCTATCTTTAAAAACTATAAAAATTCAGTGTAAAGAGAGTCCCAAGAGTAGTCCTCTTGGAACTCTCTTCACACTGAGGTATTCATTAATAAAAATACATTCTGTTTTGTGACATATTTCTAAAATAAGTTTTTTTCTCTAATTGGTCTAGACATTCTAAAATTGTTTCTCTTTCTTTAGTATTTGGAATATGTTTTTTGTCCCTTCTTCAAAGATGTAGTGAATATTGTCATATATAGATGACCTAAGTTCAAAGATATCTTCCCTGTTTGAGGAGGTTTTTATTTTATTTTTCATTATATTCTGTGTATCAGTATTGTGAGTGATTATATCACTAGATCCACTCTCCATTTCTGTGGCAGAGAAATATATAATGAGGATTTGGAGAAATTTAAAAAGAAGAATATAAAAAAAGAATGTTTCTTTAAAAGTGACTCACAAAACTTTAAGGATAGGTGGAGGGAAATTTTAGAAGAGACCTCCTTTAAACTTATGAACATAATTAAAGAACATAGAGAATAATTACTTCAACATAGGTAATGAGATTAACAAACTAGAATCTAAATTACAATCATATAAAGAACTCAATGAGTACAAAAAAAAGAGAAACCCTAAAAAAATTAATTAAACAAACTAAAGAAGAGTTAGTAAGGTTGAAACTGAATAAGTTTGAGAGGGACAGAGAAGATTATGATACACATCTAAAACACAAACAAAAAAAACAATGAAGAACACTATATTAGCCATAGAGGGAGGGGAACACAAAAGGAATCCAATAATTTGGGACTAAAAAACAAAAACAAGGCAAACATAGAACCAAAACAGTGGATTCCTACTGAAATACATAGACCTCACAATAAGAATAGAGTCTACCCACAACAGAAATACACAAGCAATAAAGATACCAGAAATCATCAATATAACACTATCTCAGATAACCATAAATAATACCACTATGACAACAAACCTAGGGATGTAAACCTTAGACCTGCCTGGTAAAGGGTTGAATATAATAATAAACATGAAGAAAATAAAAGATCACAGGAATATTCATTATATTATAACAGGAATACACGACATGAGAGACAACCCTATGATAGACAATATGAAAATCCAAACATTAACAAAATGTGGAGGGATGAGAGAATAACGATCCCCAATAAGAATAGATTCGATCTACTCACTAATTACACAGAGGGGAAAAGCAAAGAGCACACGCAAGCAGCAAACACATCCAGAGAATTAGAACATAACCATACTAATAACTACAGGCAAGACTTACATTTTTAGGGGTAGGCCACACAAGTCATGGCACAAGAAGAAAAAGATACGTATCAGAGGAAGAGGAAATAGAGGAAAAGGATATAAGGCAAAGATTGAATGAACCACAAACAGTAACCCACAACCAGAAAATAAAAAGAATGAGCTAGACATAAAATGAAGATATAATCTTAGCAGTGTCAATTTAGAAAAGAACCATATGGAGATACTCTCCAAAGGCCTAACCTTTGCACCAACAAGAAAATTAGATAAATGTAATGCTTATATAGATGCCAACAAGTTCATTAGAAACTTTAAAAAATGTTTTCATGAAGACACCAATAGAAAGAAATATAACACCAAACACAAATACTACAAGTGCAGTGCAAGACACAGAAGGATATATACACTCTGGTCTAAAAAAACAAATCAAACTTCTGTCCTAAGCAAGAAAAAGGCAAATTTATAGAAACCTTTAAAAACTGGTTCTAGACGACATTAACAAAATACAACAAACGGAAAAAATCAAACATAATATAAGTCTAAAACAAAGGAATCTCATTAGAGAACTAGAAAACAATAAAGACATAATCAAACCAGCAGACAAGGGAGGGGGATAGTTATCCTAGATAAAATAAAATACAACGAAATGGTAAACACACTGATTAATGACGAATTAACGTATAAAAAACTTAAATGCAACCCCACCCAAGTCTATAAAACATTTTTAAAACACCATCTGGGTAAAGCTAAGGAGATAGGGATCACAAATGATAAAGAATTTGATTTCTTCTACCTATAAGACCCTGTTATACCTGTCCTATATGCTCTTCCAAAGATCCACAAGTCTATAAGTAACCCCCCAGGAGGCCGATAATCTCCGTATCAACTCCCTTACATCTAATCTATCAGCATATATAGATAAATATCTCCAAAAATATGTGACCCAACTACCATCCTATCTAAGAGATTCTACTAATCTACTGATCTTACTTAACAATATAAAATGAGAACTAGACTATATACTAATCACGTGTTTATACACGTGCATCAAACAGGATGATGGCATAAAAACTGTTGACAAGTTCATTAGCTCAGACACAGACAT
Source organism: Bombina bombina (assembly GCF_027579735.1). Lineage (NCBI taxonomy): Eukaryota > Metazoa > Chordata > Amphibia > Anura > Bombinatoridae > Bombina > Bombina bombina. Next base: position 702,303,344 of record NC_069502.1, on the reverse strand, counting down.
CAAAAAAGAACAGAAAAACTTTATTTTAGACAGTATTAGATTCATATTAACACATAATATCTTTGTATATGAAGACAAATTCTATGAAAAGATTTGCGGCACAGCGATGGGCACAAAATTTACGCCCAGCTATGCAAATCTGTTCATGGGTCTATGGGAATCTCAGTTCCTCGAATCCACTCCATTTAAAAACAACTATATCATCTACAAAAGATATATAGATGATGTCTTCTTTATTTGCAGGGGAGTGAGAGCGATTTATCTATGTGCTTAGACCAAATGAATATAAATGACATGAACCTGAAATTTATGGCAGAGTACAGCACAAATAAAGTACACTATCTAGATATTAAGCTCAAAATAGAGAACAGCGAAATAAACATCAGAACTTACTTTAAAGAAGTTGATTCAAACAACTTTATACGCGAGTCAAGTTGCAATCTATACAGATGGAAGCATAATATACCAAAAGGCCAGTTTCTTAGAATCAGACATAATTGTAAAAAAGATAAAGACTCAATCACTAACGCTAAAGAACAAGTTTGTAGAAAGAGACTATAATACAGAGGATATTGAAATAGAAAGAAAGAATATACAACAAGTTAAGAGAACAGATATACTTCAGTATAGAAAAATCAGAGGTTATAAAAGCAGACCCACATATAGGCCTCTATTTATGAAAGGTCTTGCGGACCTGATCCGACAGTGCGGATCAGGTTCGCAAGACCTCGCTGAATGCGGAGAGCAATACGCCCCCTGCTGACTTGTGGCCAATCAGCTGCCATCAGGGAGGTGTCAATCAACCCGATCGTGTTCGATCGAGTTGAATTGCGGCGATTCCTGTCCGCCTGCTCAGAGCAGGCGGACAGGGTTATGGAGCAGTGGTCTTTAGACTCTGAAGACTCACCAGAAACACGGGCCATCAAGCTCCATTCGGAGCTTGATAGATATGCCCCATAGGGAATAGCCTACCCATTGCTCCCAAATTTGTCTACTGCAAAACAAGAAACTTGAAAAGCATCCCAGCACCCACGGTGAAACATAATACTTGTAAAATTGAGAAAGGAGTCACGGGTGAAATCCTACAAGGTTTCTATCTGTGCAGGATCTGCAAGGCCTGCCACCAAGACCAAAATATTCAAATCTAATCAAACTGGTAAGGAATTTAAAATAAAGAATACAATAAGGTGCATGGATAAAAATATCATATACCTTATAGAGTCCCAAAAAATGCGGTAAGCAATATACCGGAGAAACGGCGAGAACAGTAAGAGAGAGAACTAGGGAGCACATTCTCTCTATAGAACATGCAGGCGGAGACAGAAACAAAGATCTCCCAGTCCCAAAACATTTTAGGAAGTGTAGTAATGGCAATTTAAAATTCTTCAGTTTTACAGCTATTGCAAGAAATAAAACCCAATAAAAGTGGGGGAAACCTGTCTAGTACCCTCCTTAAAAATGAAGCTAAATGGATATTCGAGTTGCAAACACTACGCCCTAAAGGTCTAAATATAGACTTCAATATTAACTGCTTTCTCAAATAAAACATATCTGTGCCAATATAGAGTAATCTCTCTTCTCACTTAAATAAAAACATCATCCTACACTAATTCTCTAAAAAAAAAAACACATGATGAACAATTGTGATTGAAACATTGCGATGTATGAAAGTTTCTATGCAAAATTCATGAATGTTTAAAAATGTTTGAAATAAAATGTCTAACAATTGCAACTTGAAAATAGCAAGTAATGGGATTCAACAAAAATAGCAGACTATTGCTTATATATTGTGTTTTTATACAAATCAGTCAAGCATAATAAACAGCTGCTATTTGGTTGTCAAAAGACTTCTAAAAAGGACAGAATAGAAGAATATGCATCGATCTGAATTCTTACTTTTTTCAACATTGTATTTGCCAAAATTTGACCATATCATATACAAATTACTTGTGGCTCGCTATTCAAAGCCCCCAGATGTACAGAACAACAGATCTTTTTGAATATAATACAATCTTATGTTGTTTTCGTTGAGTGGGAACAAATCAATTATAACCAATTAACAATCAGGATCTAATCAAGTTTAGGTATAAATGGCCCCTAAATACAAACAGGTGTTTGCTTGAGAAAGGCTGGTAACACAGCCGAAATGCATTGCAATACACCTATTACAAATCTCCTGTTCACAGTGTTCTCCTTGAACACTCCAGCTTGCCGTAGAGCAGCCTTCACCCACGTGAAGCGCATTTATACAGCTGCGACCGCATCTCACACTGCCAGAAGGTCTGAAGCTCCATAATCGGCGAAATACACGGAAAGAAGACATCAGGACCTAGAGGGCACTTGGATCTGTTTGTCCATTAACAGACGCCAGGACAAACTAAGGTCAGAGCGTATAATTCACAGCACGACAAGCGTCCAGTGCAGTCAGGTTAGCATGTCCGCTTGGCTCTTGTGACCTAAATGGGATACATGGATGTTCTCTAAATACATTTGCAAGTATATTCTGAAACTCTGATACACTTAACATACCGGATTATCTCTGTTGCACTTCTACTTACAGGATTAACTTGGTTACACAAATTTGGATGCTTTAGCTGAATCGGATGATTTCTAACAGTTGCCTATAACGGTTACTTTTGACAGCTGTTTATAATAGTTACTTAAAATAGTAACTTATGCACTTTGTTTCTGTTTATCTGGTTGAGATTGTATATCATAGAACCGAGAGACACATTTGGCTACACATTATCAAAATATAACGGAATAGCATTGATTCCACCATTACATTGTACTTTTTTACAGTATTGAAAAATCTCATTTGTATGCATATGGTACTTTTTATATTTAGTTTGGCCAAACTTAATTTTCTTCTTTTTTTATGTATAAGAAATAACTTTTTATGTGTTTGATCAATATATTTTTTTACTTTCTACTTGAGGATCTTCTTTTCTTTTTTATTCTGTATATACCTCTATATAACTATATATATATATATACCTCTGAATAAATCTTTATTTGTATACTATCATCTGCATACTATTACTTGCATCATCTGTGTTCATTACACATATTAACCCTAGGCACTCTAGCCTCCGATATCCTTACATACACTCCCCATAAGTTTGTAGAAGCTTGGTATAGCACTTTCTTTACCTACCCCCCCACATCTCTTAGTTGCTCCCATAGTTCTAGAGGAGAACTTTTGGTTTAGAGAGCTTACAAACACTCAGCACAGGAAGTATAAAACTAATTTTTCAATTTGTTGAAAAGCATACCTAGGTAGTCAGGAGCAGCAGTTCACTACACTGCTGAATAGTATTTGCACATATATGCCTCTTGTCATTGGCTCACCTAATGTGTTCAGCTAACTCCTAGAAGTGCATTGCTGCTCCTTCATGAAAGGAGATCAAGAGAATGAAGCAAATTTGATAATAGAAGTACAACTGCTGCTTTAGAGTTCCCTCTGACCTTGTTATGCTTTATAGCAGCAATCCATGTAGCTTCCAAAAGAGTTTAACCCATTTATCTAGGGCTAGTAATGTAAAAATAGCATCCTCTAAATCTTAATTTTTGTTTCCCTTTATGTTTTTTTTTTTTACCATAGAGAGACAAATATTGCAAATTAAGATGTCCTGAAATTTATAAGGGAAAAGCAACATCATTTGAGAGTTAAGGCATTTTATATAAGCTCAATTCCACATAACAACTTATATTGACCCAGCAGCAAAGGAAAACCCACTGAGCCATGTATTTCATTAAAGCTTTATTGGCTGACTCACTCAGTGAATGCATCAGCGTATTTTACTTATGCCCAAACTCATACAAGTAAATATTAGTGGCTCCTTATATATAACATGGCAGTAGCCTACATAATTTATTGTACTCATTGAGATGTCACATGATCTACTGTATTTCCTGATATAAAAGATGTATCTAATATTTATAGAAAACAGCTTGGGGACCACTGAACATCTTTCCAATAGAATATAAAACATGACATTTAAAGGGAATTTTTGTAGATAAATCACGTGATACGCTTTTCAGAAAGATTGCGATTGACCCCTATATATTTAACCCCCTGAAAAGGGTTAAATATATAGGTAAATCTTGCTTACAATACTAAAAGGGACACTAAACTCATTTTTTTTCTTTCATGATTCAGATAGAGCATGCAATTTTAAGCAACTTTATAATTTACTCCTACTATCAATTTTTCTTCTTTCTCTTGCTATTTTTATTTAAAAAGCAGGAATTTAAAGCTTAGGAGCCAGCCCATTTTAGGTTCAGCACCCTGGATAGTGCTTGCTGATTGGTGGCTACATTTAGCAAACAAATTAGCAAGCATATCCCAGGTTCTCAACCAAAGATGGGCCGGCTCTTAAGCTTTACATTCTTGCTTTTTAAATAAAGATAGCAAGAGAACGAAGAAAAATTGATAATAGGAGTAAATTAGAAAGTTGCTTAAAATGTCATGCTCTATCTGAATTACACTTGGGTTTAGTGTCCCTATTTAAGCATTAGTTTTCCCATGCAGTAAACTTGTGATGATTGGCAGCTACAAGAAACTGCTGCTTTAGATTTGCCCACTGACCTTGCTATGCTCTGTAGCTGCAATGCTTGTAGCTTCCATGTGGTTCTTTAGCCCCTCACGAAAGAGTTTAACACAGTTAAAGGGACACTCAAGTCAAAATAAACTTTTATGATTCAGAAAGAGCAGTAGTTTCAAGACACTTTACCAATTTACTTCCATTATTACGTTTGCACAGTCTTTTTATATTCATACTTTCTGGGGAACAAGCTCCTTCTCACAGGGTATAGTTATACTAGTCTGTGATTGGCTGCTTATTTGAAATTCAGAGTATGGGTCAATTTATTAAATGCCGGGCGGACATGATTCGCTGTAGTGAATCGTGTCCACCCGGCATCGCTATATGCCGACAGCATACTCTGTCGGCATTTAACATTGCACAAGCATTTCTTGTGAAATGCTTGTTCAATGGCCGCCCCCTGCACATTCGCAGCTAATCAGCCGCTAGCAAGGGGTGTCAATCATCCCGATTGAGGTGGCGGAGAACTTACGACTGCTGCTGATCAACTTCTGTTTGCCGCAAGCCGGAAACAACATGGGTAGATTGCAGCATATACGCAATTCTACTGCATTGAGTGGCCCTTTAACACATTTATCTAGGTCAATAACATGCTCTAATTTTTGCACCATAATGACTGTTTAGGATGAACCTGATTTTAACCCTGTGTTATGGTGCAACATATTGTGTTTACATTTTTTTTATTTCTCAGCTACATCATTTTTTTTCTGTTTAAAATATTTGTATATTTGTATTTACAGGTAGCGGACTGTGCTTGGGATGAAACAGTGAAAATATACACTCCGTCCTGCTTTCCATTACTTCTGTCAAAATAAGTTTTCCTGATACAGTAATACAAGAAGAGGGATGAAAATATCTGTGGTCAATAATGAAGAGTTTTTTAGATCTGATCTTTTTTTTCAGCAATTCCTGTTTTGTCTCTTTTCTGTTTAATTAACATTGATCTTGAGAAATATTTTTGTGTTCAATGGGTACTGTGAGTAAAGGAGAAGCTATCTGTGTTATGGTGTTATCATATATACTCTATGATAATCCGTTTCTTCACATTCAGAGTGACAGGTGTTAGAAATCTGCTCATACATTGCCCCACATTCTGCTTGTTTTTCATGAGGTTTCTTTCCTTCTAACCTGGCTGTATCCTAACCTGTGACCTGGTAGAAAGAAGAAGAGTATATACAAAATGAGCCATAATACCATTAGCATTTAGAAGGTTTCTATGTTCTGTAACTTAGTGTAAGATAAGCTAAAGAATGCTCATAGACTGTCACTGGACATGAAGATGTTGATTTATTGTATTCTTGTTATTTATGCCTGAAGCTTGTTAATTACAAATATCCTTAGATGATACAGACTAGGTGCTCTTGAGACTTCATAAAGACTTAGGGGTAGATTATGAAATTTTGGACGGACATGATAAGCTGTAGCGAATCATGTCCACCCGACATCGCTAAATGCCGACAGCATACACTGTCTGCATTTATCATTGCACAAGCATTTCTGGTAAAATGTTTGGTGTCAATCATCCTGATCGTATCCAATTGGGAAGATTGCTGTCCACCACCTCAGAGGACCGCTGCTGTCCACCACCTCAGAGGCTCGCACGAAAACAGCTGTGTCCGCAGCATAATAAATCTACCCAATAATATGGACTTATTTGAAAACTGAGTTTTGATACTACTGTTGCACCTAGTAAGAAGCACCAGCTATTACATAAATAAAATGGTTTCATTTGATACTGCATACTCAGTGGCAATTTCAAATAAACGAAAGATTTTAATAAATGTCTTTGTTAATTGGTCCTCTCGATAAATTATTTTGAGTCAGTTTAATGATGGACAGATACTATTATTCATTGTAATGAACATTTTTTCTTGACCTTTCATTCAGTGTAAGTTAATGTATGCTGTTTTAAAGACAGGATGGCATTTATGAAAGAAATAACCAAATTTATTTATAAAATTTGTTTAAAAATCAGAATATGTTACACTGACATATACATGCTGCTGGTGTTTTTATTAAGGGTTATTATGCAAAGTCATTTTTTTAAAGGGACAGTCTTGTCAATATTAAACTTTCATGATTAAGATAAGTCATGCCATTTAAAAAAAAAAAGTTCCAATTTACTTTTATCATCAAATTTGCTTTGGTCTCCAGGTATTCTTTTTTGAAAGCTAAACCTAGGTAAGCTCATATGCTAATTTTTAAGCTCTTAAAGGCCACATTTTTACAGTTTTTCACAGTAAGACAGTGCTAGTTCATATATTCCATATAGATAAACATTGTGCTCATTCCTGTGGAGTTATTTATAAAAGAACTCAGATAAGCGGGCAGTCTGTAGAGGCTTAGATACAAGGTAATCACAGAGGTAAAAAGTGTATTAATATAGCTGTGTTGCTTATGCGAAACTGGATAATGAGTAATCAAGGGATTATCTATCTTTTTAAACAATAAAAACTCTGGATTAGACTGTCCCTTTTAGTACTTTCTTGCAAAATGACAATTATTTCTTATAGATATTTATATGTTATAAATTAACATTTACTTGAGTTACCATATGGCTCTAATGGTTGACAGTGGAATGCGGTGACAAGCATAGGAGCACAAAATGGCTATTTCTTTTATAAGATATGGTGAGACCACAACGTCATCATTTACTGTTGGGAATATCACTCATGTCCAGCAGGAGGAGGCAAAGAGCACCACAGCCAAGCTGTTAAGTATCACTCCCCTTCCCACAAACCCCAGTCATTCTCTTTGCCTTGGTGCATGGAGGAGGTGAAGTTTTGGTGTCTGAATAAAATTGGATTTCTTGGGGTCGGAGCTAACTGCCGAGCTGGCTGGAGGCATAGTGAAGGAGCTCCGTTAAAAACTAGCAGTCTTTTGACTAAAAATAGTAGTTTCTGGCAAACTTTAGTTTTTATTTTCATTCAGTGCCTGGCTACCAGGTGTTAACACCTCAGATCCTGCGTTTTGACTCTGTGGCTTTGACTATTGGCGACCCAGCCTGCCTACTTATAGTCACACTCCCGGACAACACATCTGAGGTTGAACAGACATCTACGTCTCCGGAGGGTCGGGGCTCCGCTCAGGAGCCGTCACTATTACACCCGGACTCATCTAAAAGAACATCCTGCCCTGGACGCTCTGGCTGCGCTGTGGCCTCTCAAGGACCATAAGTATTAAAAACAATAGAAGCGTCCAGGCTGCATCAGGGGGCCAGCACGTAGGCTCTAACAAACTCACCCTGCCGCCAACACCTTACCCTTTTTTGCTGGGGGCCTTCCCAGATCAAACACAGACGTCTTCTGCGCATACAAACGGCCGCTATCTTGACCGTGGCCTAGCAAGAAGAACAGCAACAGAGGGGTGCAGTAGCCAGGAGGGTGTATTGTAATTTGGCAGTAAAGGGACTTTGGTTTTACTGCACAGAGCCGCTTCTCAGCCATGGACTGATAATAGAAGAAAGGAACAGGTGCTGGGTTCCAGAAAACCACGCTCCCACTGCATATACGTGGTGCTGCTACCCCTGGTGACAACCCTGAAGCACGGGGGGGGGGGACTTAGCAACCGAACCTTATATTTGGGCATATCACTGAATACATACATTGAGGCCTATATGCGCCCTTCCACTCTGGCATTATAACTAGAGCCCCCCCCCCCTTCAAGAACCCTGAAGCAGGGCTGGGCCTATTGCATTCTGGGCCTACTCCGGAAGGACACCTAGGCAAATATCAAACTCTGAGACTAGCCTTTAATAATAGGGCACCACTCTGTACCGCATCAAACCTGGCACAGTCCATTCAGAGCCTTACACAATTTTTGATTCTCCTCCCATACTCGAGAGGCTAAACAAGGCCATATCCCTTTGGTAGAAGAAAACAGTACTAGGGAGCGCTCAAAAGAGCTAAAGAGTATGAAAAACTAAAAACTATCAGATCAAACCGATATATATATATATATATATATATATATATATATATATATATATATATATATATATATATATATAATCAGTATTTTATAACTTACAGCTGCAGAAGATTAACCACAAAAGTAAGGACAAATACGACAATAATAAATAGTCGTATTTGTACTTACTTTTGTGGTTAATCTGCAGCTGTAAGTTATAAAATACTGATTATATATATATATATATCGGTTTGATCTGATATTTTTTAGTTTTTCATACTCTTTAGCTCTTTTTAGCGCTCCCTAGTACTGTTTTCTTCTATTTTGCGTTTTTTATAGGTTTATTGAGAGATTCCTATATTCTAGTTGGAGTGTGTAGTATTAGTATTTTCTGGCGCTGGTCCCTTTATTCTGTTTGTCCATATCCCTTTGGTGCCTCATAGCCCTGATTCACATCAAAAGCAGCTACACTGCCACATCATAGAATTAGGAACAGAGAATCAACTTACCGCAGCTCACAGAGAAACCACTGTCCTAGCAATTCCCCTGTTTCTGCAGGTCATCCCCTCCTCTTAGACACAGCACAGAGCTACACGCTCTCCACCCCCCTTTCCCGCTGCCCTTGGTGACAGCGGGTCATACTCCACTTCCCCTGCCTGTGATCTCCCTGTGAGGGCATTTTCCCTGGGGAGAGCGGGTGGGGGTTGTCTTCTTTACGCTTCAAGACATCACAGTAGCTGGGAGGGGTCAGTATCTCTATATCTCAGAGTACAGTACCCACGTTGCATGACAATAACAACCTATCCCATCTGGGGCATGCCTGCTTGGCGTAAAATGGCAGCTTGCTAAGAACAAAATTGCGCTAGGGCTTGGGCCCAGGGGTGAACTAAAGTTATTCTACAGCAACATGAGGGCATCTTTTAACCCACGTCATCTTTCATAATCCACACCGGAGGTACCCGCCATATTCCACACTACCTGTTTACAAGCATTTCTCTGGTGGGAAAATGGCACAGGCCCAGAGGAGAAAATCAAAAGGTCTCACAGGCCCGAAAAGAACAATGAAAGATCATTTTCAGCAATCCCGAAGAGATCTGGAACAATGCTCAGAGGATGATCTATCCTACTCAACTTGCCTTTCAGAGCCAGGTAACGAGAGAGACCCTAATGCCACTTTTCAACCTGCAAGTCTGGCAGATATCGCAAGTGCTAGCAATAACATGATGGATCAGATAAAAACCATGCTGGCATCACACCATGAATCCATCTGCAAAAGGTTCGATAAATCATGCTCAGAACTAAGGAGAGACATAGCTGTAATCGGAGAATGCACTGACACCCTGAAGCGTAAACAGGTAGACCTTTCAGTGGATCATGCCAATCTGGTCTCATATTCAGAATGTCTTGCAGGGCAAATTACAGCACTTGAGTCTAAATTGGCAGACCTCGAAGACCGCTCCAGTCGTAACAACGTCCGCTTGAGGGGCATCCCTGAAAGTGTCCTCCCTAAGGAATTGCAAACCTACCTGCAGGAAGTATTTATGGCTGCACTGGGACCCCTACAAGATCCTGAATCTCTCATTGATAGGGCCCACAGGGCAACCAGACCGAGAGCCATGTCCGATGACAAGCCGAGAGATGTGGTTGTGAGGCTACATTACTACACCTTCCGGGAGAAATTCCTGAGAGCAGTTAACTCCGGGTCCTTAAAAACCACGAGGTTTGACAACCTACAGATCTTTCCAGACCTCTCCCCTCATTCTTTACAACAACGAAAGGCGTACAGAGACTTTACAAGAATCCTTAGGGATAAGGATATTAAGTACAGGTGGGGCTTTCCAGTAAGATTATTTGTGACTAAAGATGACATCCAGCACATTATCACCTCTCCGGAGCAAGCCAGAAACCTCTCTAAATGGGATCTTCTACCTGATAGATCTCCCACTTCAACCTCTAAAGCCCCCGCTGGGGATTTGAGAGTGGAGGCCCCTCCGTGGAAACCACTTACTCCTAGGGATAACAACAGAAACTCCCTGCAGGCTTCCTCATCCAAATCCCCACCTCCCGCCTGTGAAGCTGTGTGAGGCCCAGGGAATACCTCTCCTGACCTCCTTTCCTTGGTTCCTCACTGAGCTGGAGTACCTTTAGCTTAGAGCTAGGGCAATTGACCTTCGGCCTCCCTGATCTGGAGGGTCCTATTCACTACCATTTGTATCCTTCTTGACTGTCTACTAAATGGACCTTGAGTTATATACAGTGGACATTTTAAACCTGACTTATAGATATGGATACAAGAGACCTTATAAATGTTGTTGTTGTTGCTCTTGTTCTTTTCTTCCCTCAGGTACACAGTCCCAAAGTATCGGAGGATCCAAAGGACATGCTGGAAGATAACTTGGCCTGGGCTTTAACCCCACAAGAGTAAGAGGAAGGGGTCGCTGACTTCAGCACCCCCTCTAAACACTATGTTAGACATGTTTTGGTTTAGTTATGTTACTGTTTAAGTTGCCTGGTTAAAAATGTTATATTGTTAAGGGACTGCAACATGAGATCCCAAGGCTCTTCCCTCCACAAGACACCTAGGTAGCACTTGACTCCCGGAGTGGAACTGCTTAATTCCTCCCCACTCCCACTCTATAGACCTACCCCAGAGGCTTTCCCCATAGATTTAACTCTACATCCAGCTTACTGGTCACCCCCTCCTTTAGCTGCTCAGGGAGGGATTTAATTTCATTTAATTTCATTATCTTATCCCAGTGTTAGGGCCTAATGGGTTGAGTATCAGTCACTCCGGCCCCATCTAGCCCCTCACCTCGCTTAAAGATCACGCTTCTTTCCTTCTAGTTGTTAAAAGGGGGGAGCAGAGGGTAAAGAGTCTTATTATCCTAATGTTATAATTTAACTGTATTAATTTATGTTGCCTCAGTTTTACTTTTACTCTTACTTTCATCTAACCTTTTGTTGTTATCATGTCATTACATGCACTTGCTGTTATACACCAGCTGGAAACCTATTGTTGTTTTGATGATAGTCAATGTTTGCTGTAATAATTGTCCATTGTGAATGCCCATCCCAATCATTCCGGTTCACCCCCCCCCCCCCCCCCACTCTTGGATCTGCTTTGGTCTTCGCTGTTTAGGGAAGCACACCGCAGATATTGGCTGTGTTCTTTTATCACAGACCTTAGTTAATGTCACACACCTGAAGTATTTCACTCTCAAACAGTCTAAGAAACATTCGGCTAGATTACGAGTCTTGCGTTAGCCTTAAAAAGCAGCGTTAAGAGGTCCCAACGCTGCTTTTTAACGCCCGCTGGTATTAAGAGTCTGGCAGGTACAGGTGTACCGCTCACTTTTCTTCCACGACTCGAGCTTACCGCAAATCCCCTTACGTCAATTGCATATCCTATCTTTTCAATGGGACTTGCCTAACACCGGTATTACGAGTCTTGGAAGAAGTGAGCAGTAGACCCTCTCCTATCAAGACTCCTACCGCATTTAAAAGTCAGTAGTTAAGAGTTTTATGGGCTAATGCCGTAACATAAAACTCTTAACTAAAGTGCTAAAAAGTACACAAACACCCATAAACTACCTATTAACCCCTAAACCGAGCCCCCCCCCCCCACACACACACATCATAAACACTTAAATAAAGTTTTTAACCCCTAATCTGCCGACCGGACATCGCCGCCACTTTAATAAATATATTAACCCCTAAACCACCGCACTCCCGCCTCGCAAACACTAGTTAAATTTGATTAACCCCTAATCTGCCGCCCCTAACATCGCCGACAACTACCTACATTTATTAACCCCTAATCTGCCGTCCCTAACATCGCCGACACCTACCTACATTTATTAACCACTAATCTGCCGCCCCCAACGTCGCCGCCACTATATTAAAGTTATTAACCCCTAAATCTAAGTCTAACCCTAACCCCCCCCCAACTTAAATATAATTACAATAAATCTAAATAAAATTCCTATCATTAACTCCATTATACCTGTTTCAAACTAAATACTTACCTATAAAATAAACCCAGAGATAGCTACAATATAACTAATAGTTACATTTGTAGCTATCTTAGGATTTATTTTTATTTTACAGGCAACTTTGTATTTATTTTAACTAGGTACAATAGTTATTAAATAGTTATTAACTATTTTAATAACTACCTAGTTAAAATAAAGACAAATATACCTGTAAAATAAATCCTAACCTAAATTACAATTACACCTAACACTACACTATCATTAAATTAATTCCCTAAACTAACTACAATAAAATAAAATAAAGTACAAAAAAAACAAACACTAAATTACAGAAAATAAAAAATAATTACAAGAATTTTAAACTAATTACACCTAATCTAATCCCCCTAATAAAATAAAAAAGCCCCCCAAAATAATAAAATTCCCTACCCTATATTAAATTACAAATAGCCCTTAAAAGGGCTTTTTGCGGGGCCTTGCCCCAAAGTAATCAGCTCTTTTACCTGTAAAAAAAAATACAATACCCACCACCCACACTCCCAACCCTACTCTAAAACCCACTCAATCTCCCCTTAATAAAACCTAACACTACCCCCTTGAAGATCACCCTACCGTGAGCCGTCTTCACCCAGCCAGGCACAAGTGGTCCTCCAGAGGGGCAGAAGTCTTCATCCAGGCAGCATCTTCTATCTTCATCCATCCGGAGTGGAGCGGGTCCATCTTGAAGCCAGCCAACGCGGAGCATCCATCCAGACCGACGACTACACGACGAATGAATATTCCTTTAAATGACGTCATCCAAGATGGCATCCCTTGAATTCCGATTGGCTGATAGGATTCTATCAGCCAATCGGAATTAGAGTAGAAAAAATCCTATTGGCTGATTGGATCATCCAATAGGATTGAACTTCAATCCTATTGGCTGATCCAATCAGCAAAAAAGATTGAGCTTGCATTCTATTGGCTGTTCCAATCAACTAATAGAATGCAAGCTCAATTCTATTGACTGATTGCATCAGCCAATAGGATTTTTCCTACCTTAATTCTGATTGGCTAATAGAATCCTATCAGCCAATTGGAATTCAAGGGACGCCATCTTGGATGACGTCATTTAAAGGAACCTTCATTCGTCGGGAGTCGTCAGAAGAAGAGGATGCTCCGCGTCGGCTGGCTTCAAGATGGACCCACTCCGCTCCGGATGGATGAAGATAGAAGATCCCGCCTGGATGAAGACTTCTGCCCGTCTGGAGGTCCTCTTCTGCCCGGATCGGATGAAGACTTCTGCCCCTCTGGAGGTCCACTTGTGCCTGGCTGGGTGAAGACGGCTCACTGTAGGGTGATCTTCAAGGGGGTAGTGTTAGGTTTTATTAAGGGGGGATTGGGTGGGTTTTAGAGTAGGGTTGGGAGTGTGGGTGGTGGGTTTTATTGTTGGGGGGGTATTGTATTTTTTTTTTTACTGGTAATAGAGCTGATTACTTTGGTTCAATGCCCCGCAAAAAGCCCTTTTAAGGGCTATTTGTAATTTAGTATAGGGTAGGGAATTTTATTATTTTGGGGGGCTTTTTTATTTTATTGGCGGATTAGATTAGGTGTAATTAGTTTAAAATTCTTGTAATTATTTTTTTATTTTCTTTAATTTAGTGTTTGGTTTCTTTTGTACTTTAGTTTATTTAATTTAATTGTAGTTAGTTTAGGTAATTAATTTAATGATAGTGTAGTGTTAGGTGTAATTGTACAGGTGTATTTGTCTTTATTTTAACTAGGAAGTTATTAAATAGTTAATAACTATTTAATAACAATTGTACCTAGTTAAAATAAATACAAAGTTGCCTGTAAAATAAAAATAAACCCTAAGATAGATACAAATGTAACTATTAGTTATATTGTAGCTAGCTTAGGGTTTATTTTATAGGTAAGTATTTAGTTTTAAATAGGATTAATTTATTTAATTGTAGTAATTTTATTTCATTTTATTTAAATTATATTTAAGTTAGGGGGGTGTTAGACTTAGGTTTAGACTTAGGTTTAGGGGTTAATAAATTTAATATAGTAGCGGCGACGATGGGGGCGGAAGATTAGGGGTTAATAATTGTTGGTAGGTTGCGGCGACATTGGGGGCGGCAGATTAGGGGTTATTAAATATAATGTAGGTGTCGGCGATATTGGGGGCAGCAGATTAGGGGTTCATAGGGATAATGTAGGTGGCGGCGGTGTCCGGAGCGGCAGATTAGGGGTTAATAATATAATGCAAGTGTCGGCGATGTCGGGGGTGGCAGATTAGGGGTTAATAAGTGTAATATTAGGGGTATACAAAATCAAATATAGACTGCGCTTCTCTGACCCCACAACAAAAAAATACAAAGAAATATATGCTGAAAATAAATATATATTTTTCAGTCTCTACTAAAAGCTTCTATGTAATATAATTCGAATCTCACAGGTATAAACCTTAAGAACATGAAACTTTAATGAAGCAGGTTTTACACAATATCTAAAACATGACATATACAGGTATACCTCACTTTACAGCGCTTCACTTTACAGCGATTCGCTAATACAGCGCCTTGTGGAGCTGAAGTTCAATATCCAAGGATTTTGAAACAGTGCTGTAAATCATTGTGAGATTGCGAGAAAAGTGACTGGCACCATTTTGCTATGCTTAGTTCAATGTTAACTGCATTGCAGTGCAATCTGTGTCTCAGTGCTATAGTCAGGCAAATTTTACTACAGTAATTGTCACTATTTTACAGGTACAGTATTTATTGAATACTAATTGAATACTTGCTGTGCTAGTGTTAAGCTAAACATATCACTATTGCACCCCTAATATATGATAGTTCAAACATGTTTTTAAGATTTTAAACACTGAAAAGAAAGCTAAAACTGCCTTGTTTCACTTTAAGGCGGTTTTCACTTTACAGCGGGGCTCCGGTCCCTAACCCGCTGTATGAGCGGGGTATACCTGTAATTATATTTCAATAAGTGAAACAATACTTCCCAGAGAGAAAAACGCTGAGAAGACAGGTGGATGGAAGGGTGCTGCTCTGTTGAAGGGTGCAATGAACTGTGTTCCTGCTCCCAAGGAATAGACTGTAAAAACAAAAAGAACACAGAGCGCAAACCACTCTGAACGTAAAACTGTTTAATGTGAATTACAACTAGTAAACAGACATATATGGGCAAAGACGTACATAACACATAAAAAATGCAGGCATTAAAAGTCACCACTCGGCAGTAACACCGCTGGGCACAGACAATCCTCCGTCTCTTTCCAGCACACAGGGTCTTTCCACCGGCTAAGCTGTTAGAGATGTCCGCTATCCAATCAGGAAGTCCAAGACGTAACCGGAACTGATCACGGCAAGGGTAGCCTCACGGATTCCTGACAGTTAGATGTTATTTGTTGTTGTAAGCTACTTCAGTGTAGCTCAATACTCCTCAGTGCACAGAACTCTACGCGTTTCGTTGGGTTGCGACCCGACTTTTTCAAGAGAATATCATTACCCTGATTATGGCTTCCTATTTAAACATGGCGGGGAGGGGCACACCTCCAAAATAAAAAGATCTGATAGGTTGATATTCGCTGGATACACCCAATCAATGGATGAATGAAGTCCATCATATGCCCTTATAGTGAGGGGCTACGAGTATTTCTAAAAAAACACAGAGGTAAAAGGCGAGTCAGAAAACAATGTGATTGCTGCTAACCGCCCTTATAATGTAATATATATGAGAACAATTCATGCAGTATTTTAATATTTTTCTTCATAAAAGGAACATTAATAATAAATATTGTAAAGACATAAAACATACCTAACAGTGATTATTGTTAGTGAAGTTCATAAAAATACATAAAAATACATACACATGCATAATCTCTTAAACACAGATAAAAATGAATAAAAACACTTTACATATATCTAAAACATCAGTTCATAAAAGACATATTTCCTCAACCATAATTAATATAAATATAAGAGCACCTTCCCATCAATAAGTATACAAATACACTTCCCAAAGTAGTGCTATAAATTTACTCCAGAATGTGCTCCTATGGAACATAATAGAGCCATGTCTGATCCCCCTTTCTAGGGTCTAGGTACACATGACTCTAATAAAATACACTCTAGTCAGTTCCTAGACGTTCCCTTATTCTTACATAAAGGCCTGCAGGTCCAAATCTATATTTAGTGTAAGGAGGATAGGTGAGAATTGGAGCTTATATCAACCCTAATGCCAAGTATAGAAGGGTCTCTCTCTAAGAACCCTGAGGAGGATAGTAGAATAATTTAAGCGGAAATACTGGCGCTGAAAGCAGGGTAGTACACAAATACAATATACGGGTAACCTAAAAGGGTCTACCTTAGCAGAAATATAATCGTTATAAAAGTTAATAAATGGTAATAGCCTAATATATATCTTAGAAAATATATTTAATAGTGTAAAATTACAATACAATCAAGATTATAAAATCAGTGTTAATAAAATCAGTACATATATACTAAAAAGTAATTAATGGGGCCCTTTAAATTAGTTTGAAAAAACATACAGAAAGGGGAAAGATTAACCACAAATCTATATATATATATATACTGTGATTGAGGATAGAAGAAAACTATACTCAAATATAAGTATAAAGAGGGCAGAGATATTCAAACAGTATAAATAAAAACAAATAGCAGTACAAACAGACTTAATAACTGGACGTCCAGCGTAAAAAACAGGGGTTAAAACAGTAATAATATGGGGTTAAAACAGTATTAACCTGAAAGTGCACTATAGTGAACAAAAACACTTGTGACTAGATGATCATACTAATAGCATTGGATTAAGCTAATGGGCGAGTGAGGTACCTTGCGCTAATCTGTGGAGCACAGATTGAATATTGTTCGTCCTGTACCTCCTCCTGAGGTGGGTGTGTACTCCTAGCGTAGTTCACTTACATCACCCTTTCTGAAAATGTCCAGATGATTTCGGGAGGAACAGAGTGTAAACGATCTCTGGGGTAATAGCAATCCTTTAGATGATGGTAGATAGTAACTTCAAGGCACTCTTGTTCTGTGGTGCTTAGTGCAGGTACTAGATCATCTGGCAGTATATTCAATTTGTAGACTGGTGCGCTCCCTCAGAGAGCTGTATTCAAATTCACAGGCCTTGGGGGTAGTGAGCCAGGCGTTGGTAGTTGTCCTGTGTGCTTTTTCAACACAATAGCGATCCTTTCGGCGGCTGTATCAAGTTCACAAGCCTTAAAGGAGTTCAGCTTAGCAGTAGTTCTTCCTGTAGGAAATGAGACACAGTCATCAACCGGTTTCTCCCCTCACTTGGGGCTTTTTCAAGATGTGTTCTCATTGCTGGCAGGTATTCCTTTATAGGGCTATCCTGCATCCTTATTGGTTAGTTCAAAGGGGTGTGTGATCCCAGTTAAGGTGGAAATTGAGTTATATCCCTTAAACTTTTGTTCCTCCCGAAATCAGCTGGACATTTTCAGAAAGGGTGATGTAAGTGAACTACGCTAGGAGTACACACCCACCTCAGGAGGAGGTACAGGACGAACAATATTCAATCTGTGCTCCACAGATTAGCGCAAGGTACCTCACTCGCCCATTAGCTTGATCCAATGCTATTAGTATGATCATCTAGTCACGAGTGTTTTTGTTCACTATAGTGCACTTTCAGGTTAATACTGTTTTAACCCCATATTATTACTGTTTTAACCCCTGGTTTTTACGCTGGACGTCCAGTTATTAAGTCTGTTTGTATTGCTATTTGTTTTTATTTATACTGTTTGAATATCTCTGCCCTCTTTATACTTATATTTATTTGAGTATAGTTTTCTTCTATCCTCAATCACAGTATATATATATATATATATATATATATATATATATATATATATATATATATATATATATATAGATTTGTGGTTAATCTTTCCCCTTTCTGTATGTTTTTTCAAACTAATTTAAAGGGCCCCATTAATTACTTTTTAGTATATATGTACTGATTTTATTAACACTGATTTTATAATCTTGATTGTATTGTAATTTTACACTATTAAATATATTTTCTAAGATATATATTAGGCTATTACCATTTATTAACTTTTATAACGATTATATTTCTGCTAAGGTAGACCCTTTTAGGTTACCCGTATATTGTATTTGTGTACTACCCTGCTTTCAGCGCCAGTATTTCCGCTTAAATTATTCTACAAATCTATATTTAGACCTTTTGGATTATCAATATTGAGGGTTCTGAGTTCGTGAATCCAAAAGGTTTCACGTTGTCTCAGACACCTCAATCTATTGTTGGAGCAATTTGGAGGAATCCAATCGAGTATCATGACTCTTAGGCTTTTATTATTAGCCTCATGGAACTGTTTAAAATGAAAGGGTACACTATGGTTTTCAATTTTATTTTTAATTTTCCCCAGATGTTCATTAAACCTACTTCTGATCATTCTTTTGGTTCTACCTATATAGTAACAATTGCAGTCGCATATAAGGAGATACACCACAAAATTGGATGTACATGAAAATTTATGTTTAACCTTATATGATTTGGTCAGATCTATATTTTTGAACATATCTCCTCCAATAATGCGACTGCACATGTTGCAATTCTTAGCCCTACAAGGCCAAGTTCCGTTTTTTTCTACTAAGCCAGTGGTTGTTAGAGCTTATGGAGGGAGCTTTTGTAGATGTAAATCTGGAAGGAGCTAACGTATTTTTAAAATCCCTATTTTTTCTAAAAGTGATGGTGGGCTGGTTTGGTAATAGTTTCCCTATGATGGGATCGGATGTTAGAATTCTCCAATGTTTTTTCAGGATATTACTTATTTCTCTACTTCCCTGGCTATAGGTAGTAATGAATCTAATTTCCTCTTTCCCTGTGTCCAGATTCTTGTTTTTATTCGTGGGCTTTAACATGGTTCCCCTGTCCAAATTAGAAATTTTTTCTTTGACAGTATTCAGGAGATTCTTATCATATCCTTTTTCTATAAACCTGAGGTCTAGTAACTTAGACTCTTCCAAATAGTCCTCATAGTGGGTACAATTACGGCGTATCCTCTGATACTGACCCAGGGGGATATTGTTCTTCCACCTCGGAAGATGTCCACTTTTGGCATTAAGAAAGCCATTTTTATCTGTGGGCTTCCGAAAGTTCTTAACGGCAACCTGATTATTATGGTCTATGTACAGAATTAGATCTAAAAATTCCATAACGTCCCTATGGATCTTACTGGTAAATCTGAGATTCATGTTATTATTTAGATGTGCAATAAATTCACTTGCCTCATCCTCCTGTCCCTTCCATATAAAGATCACGTCATCAATGTACCGAAAATAGTTAATAATTTTAGTGCTAAAAGGATTATGATTCCAAACATAACTATTCTCAAAAAAATTCATAAAAAGATTTGCATAGGATGGGGCAAATGTGGTCCCCATCGCTGTGCCTCGTAGCTGTAAATAAAAATTAGAATCAAATTAGAAATAGTTATGCTTTAAAATGAACTCAATTCCTCTCAAAATAAAATCTTTTTGTAATTGGGGAAGGGGACTATTTTGTAGACTATCCTCTATTGCCATGATACCCAGGTCGTGGGGGATACAGGTATAGAGGGCCGTGACATCGCACGTCACCCATAAAAACTCCTTTTCCCATCTAATACCTTCAAAGGTCCTGATTGTTTGGGTAGTGTCTTTCAAAAAGGACCTAGTGCTCCGAACCAGGGGTTGTAAAAAGTGGTCAATATAAGTGGAGAGGTTGCTAGACAGGGACCCTATTCCATAATATTAGGGGTGATTAGACTCGGGGTTCATGTTTTTAGGTGTAGACATAACTTTTATTTCCCCATAGGAATCAATGGGGCTGTGTTAGGAGCTGAACGCTGCTTTTTTGCAGGTGTTAGGTTTTTTTTTCAGCAGATTCTGCCCCATTGATTCCTATGGGGAAATCGTGCACGAGCACGTTTAGCCAGCTCACCGCTACCGTAAGCAACGCTGGTATTGAGGTGAGATGTGGAGCTAAATTTTGCTCTACGCTCACCTTTTTGCGGCTAACGCCGGGTTTAAAGAAACCTGTAATACCAGCGTTGTCTTAAGTGAGCGGTGAAAAAAAAAGGTTCGTTAGCAACTCACCCCTGTTACCGCAAAACTCATAATCTTGGTGTATATTTTTACTAGTTTGTGTTGTAGTAGATAGAGAACATTACCCACTAATCCTTACCTCCCTTCCCTCCATCTTCCTTCCCCCCCTTTTTCTTTTCCCTTTCTTTCTAGTATGGCTCTTAAATTTGCCACTTCGAATACTCAAGTACTAAATTCTCCTTCAAAGAGAAGCCTCCTCCTTCGCTACCTTTTAAAAAATGGCATGGGGGTTGCCTTCCTCCAGGAGACCCATTGTCCTCAGGGATCCTCTTTCCAGCAGAATTCTAAACTGTTCCCGATCTGCCTGTCTGCCTCTCACCCAACAAAAAAGAGAGGGGTCACCATCGTTGCTCACAAGTCAGTTGCATGTGTGATCCAACACGTGGAGAGGGACCCGAAGGGCAGGTATTTACTGGTAGTCTGTACTCTGGATGGAGCCCAATACATCCTTGCTTCGCTGTACGCCCGAATGTTGGCCAACTCGCTTTTTTGATATTGGTTCTCCCCCAGATAGACCAACTGTGCAGAGGCATTCTTTTGATAGGGGGGATCTTAACATCGTATGGGACCCAATTCTGGACAGGAAATCCCCCAAGCACAAACTTCTAGACCCCGTAGCCAAACGGACCTCAAACCAGTTCAGATCATTAATGTACCAGTACAATTTGTATGATGCATGGCATTGCCTGTCCCCTTCGGAGAAAGATTTCACTTTCTACTCAAACCCCCACCTCTGCTACTCAAGAATTGATTACCTGTTATGCCATTCCCCCCTTTTAGACAGGCTGTCTCACCCTTCTATTCGGGTTTGCCCATGGTCAGACCATGATATGGTCTCCATCGCCTTGACAGGCACTCATCTTCAGGGATCCCCCTACCCCAACTGGAGACTACATCCCTTGTTAATATCTGGACCGGCTGGAGTTGACACCTCCAAGGTTATATCTGAATTTTTGGTCACCATTGACAATGCAGTGACTGATGATCCTGTACTATGGGCAACCCTGAAGGCTTTTATGAGGGGCCACTTTATAAAACAGGCTTCAATAAAACACAATCTCATGGGAAAGCCCCTGGCTCAATTATATTCAGAGTTACGTTCTATGGAAAACCTCAACAGAGGAGGCCCCTCGAGACAGCTGAACAAATAGCAGCCATTAGATCCAAAATTAATGTAATCAAGGAAAAAAGGGTGCAATCAAACCTTTTGAGCCTCAAACAACTGTACTATTACAAAGGTATTAGAGCCGACCGACTCCTAGCCCATAAGCTCAGAATCTGTACACAGCAACGCCGAATCCCGTCTGCTAAAACCCCTAAAGGGACTGTATACGCCCCTAAAGACATAGCAAGCGCATTTGCTCATTACCACACCGCCTTATATAATTTGGACTCCTCCCCTGAGAACTTTAAAGCCCCAAAATGGCAGATTGAACAGTTCCTGTCTTCCCTCCCCCTCCCAGTCCAATCGGAAGAAGATGCCCAAAGTCTCTCTTGCCCTCTGACTGCCGAGGAATTGAAAAAGGAAGTGATTTCTTCACTCCAGTCAGATAAAGCCCGGGGACCAGATGGGTTTACCACCTTATTTTAAAAAACGTATTCCTCGCAATTGATACCTCTCCTTACCAGATATTTCAACTTTACCTTCAATACAGGCGAACTCCGCCCTGAATTTCTTGAGGCTTTTATCATTACTCTGCCTAAAGAGGGTAAAGATCATTCTCTATGCGAGAGTTACAGGCCAATCTCTCTCATTATCCTAGATATAAAACTATACGCGAAAATATTGGCCACAAGATTAAATAGATTTCTCCCAGAACTAGTCGACCCAGACCAGGTTGGCTTTATCCCAGGTAGAAAGGGTTTGGATAACACGAGGCGTCTCCTGAACATTTTTACTGAAGCTGCAGACATGGGGGTCCCTCTCCTTGCCCTGTCAATGGACGCCGAAAAAGCGTTGGACAGGGTGAGATGGGACTACATGTTCTCAACTCTATTAGCATTTGGCCTTCCGGAGTCCTTTGTTACTGCAGTAAGATCCCTGTACTCTTGCCCCACGGCGAAGGTGAGAGGCCTGGGCTTTTGCTCAGACAATGTGCAGATCTCTAACGGCACAAGACAAGGATGTCCCTTGTCCCCCCTACTGTTTGCCCTAGCTATTGAACCGCTGGCTGCGGCAATAAGGACCTCAACCCAAGTCAGGGGTCTAGTTCTGCATGACACTCCCCAGAAATTAGCCCTTTATGCGGACGATTTGACTCTTTTTATCACAGCCAGAGGAATCACTTCCTGCACTATTCGACCTTTTAGACTGGTTTGGCAACATCTCTTACTACAAATTGAACTGAAGTCAAACAGAGGCATACCCCTTAAACCTACCCAATTCCGAACTAAACTCACTCAAAATGAAATATCACTTCCAATGGTCCTTATCAGGACTAAAACATCTCGGGGTGTTTCTCTCTCATGGCATTAGCACAGTTCTAGCTAAGAATTTCCATACCTTTCTCTCCCAACTCCAAACATATCTGTGCTCCAGAAGATATGATGAAATCTCCTGGTTTGGGAGAATAGCCGCAGTCAAGATGATGCAGCTCCCCAAGTTAACCTACTTCTTTCGTTGCCTGCCAATAAAAGTCCCACTCTCACTGCTTAATAAATTCCAAGCGGTAATTGGTACATATGGAACGGGAAGAGGCCTCGCATCGCAGCCTCCTTGCTACAACGCCCAGTTTTGGCTGGTGGCCTAGGTCTTCCGAATATAAGGCTTTACTGCGAGGCCGCCCTCTTATCTCATATCTCAGAATAGAACACAAAAAAGGCCATTCCCCGCTGGCTAGAATGAGAACAGGCCTCCATACCGGCCCACCTAACTTTGATGGATCTTATCTGGATCCCTTCTCACTGTGCCTCTGATTTTTCGATTCACAACTAAATCATCCTGCTCTGCAGGAACTCCTGGTCAAACCTTCGCCACCATAATCTGGTCTCTCTGCATCCCTCGCCATGTCACTCAATGTCGGGCCTCCTGCTAGGGCTCCCATTCGCGGGGCTGGCAGTGCGCCGGGCATTCTCCGCTCTTAAAATCATGGACCTCTTCTCAGGAGGTAATCCAGTAGCCCCTGAAGTCCTGGCCCATAGCCATGATATTCAACCCAAATTTAGATTTGATCTACTAAGGCTCTTCTCGATACTAAAGTCATGGGAATTCCTGGGTGCCCCTCCTAGACCGCAGACACCATGCGAGAGTCGGTTATCTACAGACTCTCAGCACATCTCCCCCTTGTCCTCCCCTTATCAAAATCTTCTTGATGCTTCAAAACTCACTAAAACCAGGCAAATGGGGGACTGGGAGAGAGACTGGGGTTGATTTATCAATAGAGGTTTGGTCGGAAGCAATCCAGCATACTAAATCATCTATTCATTGCATAACGCTCTTTGAGCTGTTCTACAAGCTGCTGACTAGGTGGCATTACGTTCCTTCAAAGCTACACAAAATGTTTCCAGGCAGTTCCCCCCACTGTTGGAAAGGTTGTCAGCAGGTGGGCGACCCCCAACATATTTGGTGGGCCTGCCCCTTCATTGCCCCCTTGTGGAGCAAACTGGAAGTTCTGTGCTGCCGCCTGGGATTGGTAGCGTCCCTGCCCCCGGAAATGGCCCTAGTTCATGCCGGTCTATGACCCCTCCCTGCACCAAACCGCATCCATCTGATAACAATCACGATGGCGGCAAAACTATTAATTGCTAGAAACTGGAAGAAACCTGACTCCCCCAACTGGCAGGCCTTGATCCAACTCATTTCCTACTTTCAGTTTATGGAGAGCTATGTATATAGCTCCCACCAACAAACAGACCTGTATGCTATGATTTTGGAACCCTGGGACTCACTGGCGGAGGGCATGATTCTTTCTATGTAAAAGGAAGGTAGCTGATACCAACATCTTGCTGTGTTTTCCTAACATATTTGCTGCCATGGTATAGAGAGATAAAGTAGGTTTACTCTGTTCTTTCTCTTTCTACAGGTCTCTGTGAGGAGTATATGTCCTCTCATACCCTGTAAGTTGTCCTCCTGCCGGACGGCTAGATACAGATAAGTGCTTTGGCTTCTATGTATGGGGGCTTGCACTTTTGATATTCAGTCTGAAACTTTATTTGAGACATGTATATCCTTGGGAAGAATATCTTAGTCAGGATACAGGCACTTTCTGGTGACATGGAGACTAGGGGTTAATACTGTTATGTATATAGTATTCCCTAACTAACTATTTTGGTCTTATTATGGCTTGTGCTAACGTTTCAGAGGCTCATTAGGGGTTAATTATTTCCTCTATTTATGCCTTTTTGTTTTGATTCATGAAGATTAATCTTCTGTTAATCTATTTTTATTTTAGGGGGGATTTGTTGTAATATACCCCTGTAGGTCTGACACAGTATATTCTAATGAGCGATTTTCCCTGTTACGAGTGCGCCCTTTTTCAATCCTCTAGCCTGTTGCTAGTGTCTCAAGCGAGCTGCGCCATTATGGACT
The DNA here is from genome assembly GCF_027579735.1 of Bombina bombina. Taxonomy (NCBI): domain Eukaryota; kingdom Metazoa; phylum Chordata; class Amphibia; order Anura; family Bombinatoridae; genus Bombina; species Bombina bombina. The sequence continues at coordinate 702,278,155 of NC_069502.1, read as the reverse complement.
TTCATGACAAGGGTGCTGAAATTCTTTTAGCTGTGAGCTAGTCATGTAACGCTTAATGTACTGTAGTTTATCTCCTACTGAGCCGGTCATGTGAACACGCCCCTTTTCTCCGGCTCGATCGGAGCGGTTTCCTTATTTAGCATGTCTCTGTATGTTGAGAGACGTTAAATTCTATCAGAGCTGCTTATTAAATATTCATTTGAATTCTTTCAGTGTATTGTGTTTTTTTTTTTTTTAATTCTTTATTTATATCCAGCACTGAACAAAGCAACAAATGGTATATACAACAAAATTCCGCAAAATACAAAAACATAAATTGCTACTCTGAACAGTACTGTATTTTATATTATTCTATATTCCCTTAACTGAGCTACTCCAGACAATTCCTACTTCTCTCTCTCCTCATCTATCCTAATTTTTGCCAAGTTGCCTCACATATTCTTATTTATCAGGTAATGATAGTGTTTGCACAAACTAATAACATAGACAAAAAAAAATTCCTTCAGGAGTCTCTGGCGTTTTGTATTCTTTTCCATAGATTAAGTCTTTATAGCTCTATTATAAATGAGTCTCTCATTCAACAGTAGGTTTAATTTATCATCCAGTTGATTTTCCCCTTCCTCCCCATTCAGGTCTGATTCCTACTTTCTCCTAACCTATTACAAGGTGCTTCCCCAGGGTCCTGTCTCTCCCTCCCGTCTCACTTTGGTCACTGATCTGTTATGTTGTTGATTGATAAATTAAAAGATGTTCCATCCACCACGCAATTGGGCTTCCAGCAGAAAGAGTCTTTGAGTGGGTACAGAATTTGTCTCTGATGTGCTAAATCTAAGCTGGAAATTAAAGGTTCCCATTTGTTTAGGAAGTGTTTAGTCCTTATTGTGATGTCTCCCTGTGTGTCTACTTGTTCACGGGTCATTTGCTGTTGTAGTTCTATTTTAAGTTGCGTTAGGGTTGGTGGGTCGGGTACAATCCACTTCTTGAGGATTAATTTTCTAGCGAACAGTATGACATTGTGAATAAACGCTGTATGTTTTTTTATATCTGACTGTGTGTGGAGGAATATGACTGTGGGTATGGCCAGCTCTATGTTCCCTCCAGTAACTTTCATTGCCCATCTTTGTGTCATGTTCCAGAATTTCGTAAGTTTTGGACATTGCCATATCATATGAAGTATGTTAGGGTTTGGGTATGAACATTTTGGGCATAATCCCGAAGCTTCGGGACTCCACCTACGAAACATCTTCGGTGTTATGTATGCGTTATGTAGTAGTTTAGTGTGTGACTCTCGGATGTCATTTGACAGGGATGCTTTTCTCACCTTTAAGACACTATTTTCAATGATTTGGTCTGTAACTGGCTGTTCAATCCGTGCACTCCATATATTCTGGAGTTGGTCTCTGGTGGTCGTGTTAGTCACAGTTTGCAGTGCTTTATATGTATGCGAGATTGAGGTCAGTCCTCCCCTTGTCAGGGTCAGTAGCTTGTAGATTTCGCAATTACTGTCCGGCAAGTCACCCGCTCCCAGAAGGCTCTGTGCGTAATGTCTTATCTGCAGGAATGCAAAGTGATGTTTATTGGGTAAGTTAAAATCTATTTGCAAATCAGCAAATGTTCTGATTGATTTCTGGTCTGGTGTCAGGATCTGTTTGATAGTAGTCAGTCCTCTCGTTTCCCACTGTCTAAAAGGTACGGTGGTGAAACCTGCCTGAAAGTTTGGGTTTCCTCGCAGTGTATTGTGTTTTTTATCCCCTAGAACAGTGGTTCCCAACCTGGGGTACGCAAAAATATTGTTGGTAATGGCGGAACCACACACAATGGACTTATATTTGCACGTCGCCTTTAAATTCATAACAAGTGACTTTATCTTTGATCTGCCTGGGATTCTATCTACGGATCAGATACTGGTGTGTTTTGGGCTAGAGGTGATGTAGGAGTCGGTCTGGTGGTTTGGACCGGGTTGGGGCTTTCGGAGTCAGGTGGTAAGGAAGTGCGGAAGAGAGAAAGCGGAGTTTCCGGCGGCGACAGTCCTGGGGCCAAGTACTTACTCGCAACTCTGGTAAGAGTTTACCTTTACAATGTACTCAACACCTGTACGTAGCCTCTGACACTGTCCCTTACATAACTGACATAGCCCACTGAGCGATCTCCTCCCTGAAAGGTTCACACACGACCAAGTTTTGAATACACTTCAGTTTCTCTTGCAGATACAAAGACAGCAATCCTATTCCGTTTTGAGCTTAGTACACATGCTTTGGGACCGACTACTTTTGAATGTGTATTAATAGGCCTAGCCCGCCTAGATCGTTCTTTTTTTATGAGTGCTTAATTTTAAGTGTTTAGCTATTATTTATTGATTTGAGTGATTTTGTGTGCCCCAAAATGGATAAGTGGTTGAAAAAAGAGTTGCACTGCACACATTAATGTATATATACATGTGAATCCTTCTTTTTCTTTTCTGTCAACCAGAGGGGTTTCAGAGCCTTATTCACAACCTCTATTGTCTGGTTGGTTGTTCAGTATAAGTCATCCATTTTCCATACGAAAATGCCTCATACTTCTAGAAGACACCCGAAAACTCCTGGATCTGTGAAAAAAACAGTCCTGGACCACTTTACACAACCTTCCAAGGAGCACTTAGGAGAATCCAATGATGGTCAGAGTGACTCTGAATCAATGGGTGATGGTTCTCTGCCCGATCCTATGCCAACTGCCAAGCCCCAAAATTTTATCACGGAAGCCACCCTCAAAAAAATGCTTGCAAACCAAACCCATTCCATAACTAAGGAGATCCAGCGAAGCCATGCTGAACTTCAAAAGGACATCTCAGAAATTGGAGGAAGAGTAGACTCCTTAGAGAGAAAACAGGACGATATGGCCACAGACCAGACAAACCTCCTGGCATACTCAGAATCCCTAGCCAAACAGATAAACCTGCTGGAGTTCAAGCTTGCTGATGTGGAAGATAGAGCCCGCAGAAATAATGTTAGGTTTAGAGGGATTCCGGAGGATGTGCAACCTGCTGATTTACAAAACTTCCTAAAGGACCTCTTCAAGGATCTTCTTGACCCAACAGGAGGGATGACTGACACCATGGAAAGGGCCCATAAAGCCTTGCGTCAGCGAACGGTTTCGCAAGAGAAACCGAGAGACGTCATTGTCTGCTTCCATAGCTTTTTATACAAGGATAGACTTATGCAGGCTGCCTTTCGCAAACCAGAACTTTCGGAAAGGTTTAAAGACATCCAGTTGCTGCCCGACCTCTCAGCACATACCTTGCAGCACAGAAGATATTTCCAACCAGTTACACTAATTCTTCGGAGGGCAAGTATCAAGTATAGGAGGGGATACCCTACCAAATTGATAACAAAAGACAACAAATTACACACGGTGTTCTCTCTACCTCAAGGGACCGCTCATCTCACACAGTGGGGTCTTATGACTGACGACGTGAGGGAATCCCCCTCTTCACACTCGAAATTGAGAGTCACCGCTCCTGAATGGTCTGCCAAAGACCAGAGACCCAAGAGGTTGAAAACCCAGCAGATTCGGGACCCCCCTGGACCACATACTCTATCTCCTTGACTCCGAAACTAATACTGACAGCCTTGTTTTCCCCCTGGTATCTTCTGACATTCTTCATGTAGTTTAGGAGGTTGACATGGAGATATCAGGGCCACTTGGAGAAATAGTTATCTGAACAACATTCTAATGTACAGGCCTAATCAGGTTGATAGGGCTTCTTCTCCCTTAATGTCTGCTGTAATGCCTTATATGCTTAGGAGCAGTGTTGGTACATTATTAAATGTGTTATTTCTCCATTTTGACAGATAAATTTAGTTGTTAGTTCTGTTTACAGTAATTATCTGCGCATGGTTGTTGAAAAGTTTGTTGATGCCTCATAAGAGGCCCTACTGGTTGACGAATGTTAATTATTCATGACTTGTTTAGATCACTTTGTTCACGGAGTGGGGCTGGAGCTTCTGGCTCCCACACCCATAGTTCTACTCTTAGCTCCCCCCCATAAAGGGTAGCACACGCCAGGGTTCCATCTAGGTGGACTATTTCCACCTCATATTGTCGATACATCCTTCTGACTTAAGTGTTGTTTGACTTCCTTTCCCCTTCCCTTTCCAACTCCCTCCCCCCCACTCGGAGATCACCACTCGACAGGGCACCAACTCGCTTCTCCCTCCTCCCCCCCCCCTTCATCCTACTTTCATTTCAGGAATAGACCTAGAAAATGAACCGCCTTAGAATCCTCACACACAATTCCAGAGGCCTTAACTCCCCCTTTAAGCGTAGTCTACTTACCCGTATGCTTAAGTTTCATAACCCGGATCTTGTATTTTTACAGGAAACTCATTGGCAGATAGACACTCCACAGATTTTATTCACGTTCTTATACGACTATAGAATACTCCCCATTTACAAAGAAAGCCAGAGGAACAGCAGTAATAATACATAAGAGGATAGCTTTTGAACAAATACTGGTAATAAAAGACCCCCAAGCCAGGTTTACACTTTTTAGTCTGTAAGCTAGACCATGTCCTACACACCTTAGCCTCAATATACTTGCCCAACTCCCACCAACCCGCGTATTTTAGGAAAATTCTACCGATAGTAGACCAACACAGACAAGCTAGGGTTCTTCTGGCAGGAGATTTTAATATGATTTGGGACACTAAAATGGACCGTAAAACTCTGACCCCGACTAAAGTTCACCCCCAATTGAGCCTTCTTTCCACAAGGTTCAAGATCATTATGTCAGAATTTGGATACTTTGATATGTGGAGGTCGCTGCACACGACAGACAGGGATTACACCCATTATTCTCACGCGCACAAAACCTACTCCAGATTAGCCACATATTCTGTTCAGCAGCGATACTAGACTCAGTTTCTCACACTAGCATTTCCCTCTGCTTATGGTCAGACCAGTCCTCGCTGACTTACGACCCAGTGACCAACACCTAAACAAAGACAAGTGGTCCTTACCTCGCAACATTCTGTCAGACACTCCCTTTCGGGAAGAGTTACGCAGAGATATAATTGAACTCATCCAACATAATGATAACGGACAGACTGCAGACGACACACTTTGGGGGTCCATTAAAGCCGTAATTAGGGGGGTACATCATTCGTAAGCAAGCTCTCCCTGGCCCAGGCCCATTGCAAACTTAGAATGTTGGAAACCGCTAATCGGGCCAACATTACAGATGAAAGGCTAGCACAGATTTCGGCCATTCGGACACACATTAACCAATTAGAATTGCGTCGCACCCAAGAAAATCTTACAAAGCTCAGGCATTTATTTTACCATAAAGGCAATAGAGCAGACACTATGCTAGCCCATAAATTACGTCATCGGAATGAGGCGTCCTGAATTCATCAAATTCAATACAATAACAAGGTGATTAGACTGCCCTCATTGATAGGGGATTGTTTCGCAGATTATTACTCCAAACTATATAATATTGAAAAACATGAAAATAAATATCCTGCCCCCACACAACACGTTAGACAATTTCTTAGCTCTCTAAATCTTCCGACTCTAACGTTGGAACAATTAGAGTAATTGACTAGCCCATTCACTCTGCTTGAACTTAAACAAGTAATCAAGCATCTGAAACCCTTTAAGGCCCCTGGGCCAGATGGATTCTCCGCACAATTTTATAAGACCTATTGCCAAGAGCTGACGCCATTGCTTCTCAGGTTTTTTAGCTTAGTGAGACAGGAAGGTAGCTTTAAGCAAGAATTTTTAGAAGCCAGCATTGTCATGATCCCCAAGCCAAACAAAGACCCCTCATTGTGCCCTAACTACAGGCCCATCTCATTGATCAACATAGACATCAAATTATATTCAAAATTGTTGGCCAACTGTATTCGCAAACTTTTACCTAGCTAAATCAATCCGGACCAGGTAGGATTTATATACAATCGAGAGGGCCCAGATAACACAAGGCGTCTTGTTAATGTTGTGTGTGAGTCGATGAGAATGAACAAGCCTTTCCCGGTTATCTCTTTAGATGCCGAGAAGGCCTTTGATCGGGTTAGATGGGTTTATCTTTGGGAGACATTGAGAGCCTCCAAGTTTCCCTCGGACACGTGCCTTGTGGTACAAGCCTTATATTCCAGGCCGACGGCAGTGGTTAGGGGTTTAGGTTTCCAATCCAATCCATTCTCAATTTCTAATGGAACGAGGCAGGGTTGCCCACTCTCCCCGTTATTGTTTGCCCTAGCCATCGAGCCTCTAACAGAAAAAATATGTTCTGATTAGGGTCTGGAGGCAATTACGTTGTCTGGATCCAAACATAAAATCGCTCTGTTTGCAGACGATGTTACTGTGTTTTCAGCAGATCCGCTTTGTACAATTCCCAGACTCATGGAAATCTTGGAAGCCTTCGGCGCCCTCTCCTTTTACAAACTGAATGTACCTAAAACAGAGATATACTGGTGGGGGTATCCGGAAAGTTACATTCTGGATCTGCAAAATAAATTCAGCTTTAAATGGTCAAACAAGCAGGTTACCCACCTCGGAGTTAAGATCTCTAATAGTCTAGGGCAGATGGTCATAGATAACTATCTCCCTTTATTGGCAGATCTACGCACTCTTAAAATGAATGGGACCACAAGTCTATATCCTGGATGGGCCGCATAGCTTCTCTCAAAATGTCTTTCCTCCCTAGGCTTACTTACCTTTTTCGGTGTCTCCCAATCAGGATACCTACCCACCTTATATTACAATTTCAAAGTGAATGTACAAAGTTTATTTGGCAGGGAAAGACTCCCAGAGTTGCCCATAGAACCCTACAATTTCCTATCCACCTTGGAGTGTTTGCCTCCCCATCCATAGTTAAATACTATGAAGGGGCTATGCTTACGCATATATCCCAATGGGGGGGTGCTTCAGGCACAAGATAGATGGAGAGAAATTGAACAAGCTTCATTGCCATATAACATTTTTCTCAAAGACCTAGCCTGGACCCCAGCCCATAGTCGCAGAACTCTGGGCATAACTTACCACGTAATACTAGAATGTCTGTCTGTCTGGGATATGATTCGACACCACAAGTTGATTTCACCCCACCCTTCCCCGATTACATCTGTCCCAGGCCTCCTTACAGGCCTAGCGGAAACGCATCCTAACACGTGGGCTCGAATAGGAATTAAACAAGTATCAGACTTTTGGTCAGGGTCCAGCCAAGATGGCTTTATCTCGTTGGCCCAAGATGCACCTTGCGAAAACATCCCGTCCTTCCTTCACTTTGAACTTACTAGAATTAAGAGTTTCCTCTCTAGCTGGGGATTTCTCCCCAATGCTACCCGCCCGCTAACCCCATGGGAATCCATCTGGCATGGGGGACACAGACTGATTAAGCCTCTATCGAGACACTATGGCTTACTCGATGGTACCATACCACCTGAACCGGCACCGCACTTACTCATGTGGAACACTTCACTTCATACTCACATTTCTGTAAATGCCTGGCAAAAGTCCATTACGCTAACTAAAAAAACATTACACTGCATAACAACGTTTGAAACCTAATATAAAGTCATAACTCAATGGTATTTGGTCCCCACGCGATTATCTAAAATGTTTCCTCAGACTTCCCCTCTATGTTGGAGGCAGTGCGGTCTTCCGGGTGATATGCTCCACATGTGGTGGGAGTGCCCAAAAATCAAACCCTTATGGAACTTGTGCTTTCATACTCTGTATTTAAGATTATGATACCTAAAAGCCCAGCTACGGCGCTCTTTCACCTAAATTTACATACCCTTCCTATACACCATATATCTACTGTCTTCTGTCAAAACTAATATTGCGAGGTCTTGGAAGAAAGAGCTTCCCCCACGATGGACTGAGATCCTAAACACTATGGCCTATCTGCACACAATGGCAAAAGACATATACTATAGTTTGAAATGGCCTGGGCTGACTGGAAGGACAAATATGACACTTTATGGAAACCACTGGCCAAGACTTTAGAAGTCCCGTCCCTGCGTAAGTAAAGAGGACTAACTGAAAAGTCCCCTTCCTCCTTCTCCCTTATCCTTGTTCTTCCCTCCTTTCCCCCCATGTGACTACGATGTGATGTAGCGACTACACTCTTGTTTCCGAGTATAACTGCTTACCACCTATTTTATTATTGTTCCCTCTCATCAGTTAGAGAGATTGTTGAATTTATATGACACGTGATGTTAAACTTGTGCATCTGCACACTTGATACGTATTCATATGTGTAGGGGTCCTGCGAGTCCCCAGATGTTATTTGTAATGTTTAAACTGAATAAAATTAATAAAATAATTTATATACAAAAAAAAAAAAGAGTTGCAGTTAGCATTGAAATTCGACCTGCTGATTCGGCAGCTGCAAGTACTAAAAAAAAGTTAAAAAAAAAAGTTTTTGGAGGGATGGGGGGGTAATGAAGAGAGGGGGTACTCATAAATTAAAAGCCTAATCAAGGGGTACGGGAAAGAAAAAAGGTTGGGAACTGCTGCCCTAGAAGGATTTAGAAATAATGCTTATTGCCACTGTAGTTTAGTGGTAATCGTATTAAATTTGGCAGTTTTGGCTAATCCAGCCTAAGATGTGTTAAGCCTTTTTTTCACATAGTGACTTGGGACATATTGTTCATGATTTTGGAACAAAGGCCTGTTCCTATGAATATATAATTGTTGTCCTTTGAGATCCAGAATTCTTTTTCCTAGACATTTCTGTTCCTCATTTTCGGAATTAAAATAATTTTTTTGGTTTGAGCCATCATGTTTCCCAGGATAATGCTGTTTAGGCAATGCCACAGCTCTCTCCTTAAATGTCCCATGCCTCAATGGCATCACATGCAGTGCCCTGCAGTTCTTCTAAATCTCCTGGAGGAGTGTATTTGCCTGCAGATTTTGCAATTTAGGTATCCTCGGCGATATCTGCAGCTTTAACTGTTTTTCCTTTCCTACAGGGAAAACGCAAGAGGACATTTAAAGATTCAGATAGTAAGGTTTCTGCTCCACATTCTGCTACACAGGTTGTTCTCTCTCCTAAGTCTGGTGAGGAATTCGCCGGTAGCTTCTGAGGGTGAAATCTCAGATTTGGACAGTATAATTCCTTCATCTGATGCTGAAGTAGTCACCTTCAGATGTATGCTTGAACACCTCATGTATTGTTAAAGGAGGTTTTAGCTACTTGGACGACACCGATACCCCTGTCGGTGTCAACCCTTGGAAGTTTTGTAAAATGTATCATTTATATGATGTTCCTTCCTATGAGGAAGTGTTTTCTAGACTTGCTATGGATTTTTCACAGGAATAGGAGAAGCTAGGGATATCTTTCTCCCTTTCTCCCACAAGTATTTGTCGCTGTCTCCATTAAAGTGCACGGTGCCCTAGGTAGAAGGGGGCATTTCTACTATGGCTCAGAGAACTTCAATCCCTATAGAGGATAGATGCTCCTTTACGGATCCATGGATAAGAAGCTGGAGGTTTATTTGATCATCAAGAGCAATGCCTGGTCTAATTAGACTTGCTGTGCTAGCCCGCGGGGCATTGTGGCTGAAATATTTGTCAGCTGAGAAGCCTACCTGTGGCTTAGTGGCACAGCCTAGGCTTTATAACACTGCAGGTTCAGTGTCCAATTCGACCAAGACATGTGACACCCATGGCCATATTTGAAATATATTTAATGTTTCCTCTAAGTCCAAGCTTCTGGCGCTACTTTACAAGGGTGAGACCTTGTTTGAACCTGGTCCGGCAGAATTATCCTCTGAGTTTACGGGTGGAAAAAGGTTTTTTCTACCACACGTCAAGAGGATTAGACTAAAGGAAAGTTTTCCTTTTCCTCCTACTGCAGGTACAGTCCAGTCTTTTTGGAATTCTAACCAGTCTTGGTACAGGCAACAATCTAAGATTTCCTCCCAGGGGCAGATTTCTCCTTTCTAGAGTATCTGCAGTCCAGGTATGATGAGAGGCATTCTTGAACTGGGTTCAGGACCTTCCTCTTTGGGAGTGCTTGTTCCAGTAAGGGAACGGGGTCTAGGTTTTTATTCTCTAGTGTCTCAGAGTACCGTCTTTCTAGTAGAATCCATTCTCCTTTGGTTCAAGGGGGTCTGTTTGTGACTATAGACCTGAAGGATGTGTATCTTCTTGTTCCCATTATCCGGGATATTCTCAAATTCTGAGAGTCGCTATTCTAGAAAGACTCTTTCAGGTCTCATGGAATTGCAGGGGTGCCTTCCTGGACAATATTGTTTCAGGTGCGATCCTTCCTTTGAGCAGACTCTTTTTCAAGAGATCTTGTCTATTCTACGTTGCCATGGACGGGAAGTGATTCTGGGTAAGAGTTCCCTTGTTCCAGTTACAAGGGTGATTTTCTAAGGGACCTTAATAGATTCTCTATCTATAAGTACATTCCTAACAGAGCTCAGACAATCAAAGATTTCTTCCACTTACCTCTCTCTACAGTCTACTGTTCAGCCAACAGCAGAGTTCTCAGTCCGGTAGATAGCTTCGCCATCGTGCAACCAGAGGTTTGGGAGTTTGAATCCAGCTGCTGCTAATTTTACCTTCATGTTTCTGTGGCTCAAGGTGTGGAGGTTATTGGTTTGATGGTTCCATGGAGTCAACCCTTTGCTCAAGTCCATTTGAGAGCTCTTCAGTTATGCATGCTCAGTCAATGGAGTGGTGACCATTCGGATCTTTCTGAGGATAGATCTAGTTCTACGTAAAAAGGCTTTGTCCCGTGGTGGTTTTCTCAGGAGTATCTGTCTCAGGGCACATGCTTCTGGAGATCTTCCTGGCAGATTGTGACCATGGACGCCAGCCTGCTGGGCTGGGGAACAGTCTGGGACTCATTAAAGCGCTAGGACTATGGACTCGAGAGGAGTCGTCTCTCCCCATTAACATCTTGGAGTTGAGAGTGATTTACAATGCTCTGATGGCTGGGCCACAGTTGTCCTTAGACCGGTTTATCAGGTTCCAGTCGGACAACATCACCTCAGTGGCTTACTTCAACCACCAGGGAGGAACTTAGAGTTTCTTAGCCACGAAGGAGGTGGCTTGGATGGTTCGGTGGGCAGAAGCTCACAATTGCTGTCTATCTGCCATCCACATTCCAGGAGTGGACAACTGGGAAGTGAATTTCCTGAGCAGACAGACATTTCATCCCGGGGAGGGGGCTCTCCATCTGGAGGTGTTCTCCAGGTTAACCCTCCTTTGGGGGGTGCCGGAGTTTGAGCTGATGATGTCTCGGCAGAACGTCAAGCTTCCAAGGTACGGTTCAAGGTTAAGAGATCCGCAGGCCGCTCTGATAGATGCTCTGGCGATTCCTTGGGTTTTCAGTCTAGCATACATGTTTCCTCCGTTTGCTTTCCTTCCATGAGTCATTGCTCGTATCAGTCAGGAGAGAGCATTTTAAATTTTAATAGCTCCTGCGTGGTCTTGCAGAACCTGGTATGCAGACCTAGTGAAGATGTCATATCTTCAACCTTGGAGGTTGCCTTTGAGGAAGGACTTTTTAACACAAGGTCTTTTCCTTCATCCAAATCTAGTTCCTCTGAAGCTGACTGCTTGGAGATTGAACGCTTAGTCCTATCTAAGTGTAGCTTCTCTGAGTCAGTCATTGAGACCTTGATTCAGGCTCTGAAGCCTGTTACTAGAAAGATTTACAATAAGGTATGGCATAAATATCTTTATTCGTGTGAATCCAGGGGCTACTCTTGGAGTAAGGTCAGGATTCCTAGGATTTTGTCTTTTCTCCAGGAGGGTTTGGAGAAATGATTGTCAATCAGTACTCTGAAAGGTCAGATTTCTGCATTGTCATTTTGTTACATAGACGTCTGGCGGATGTGCCAGATGTTCAATATTTTTGTCAGGCTCTGGTCAGAATCAGGCCTGTGTTTAAGTCTATTGCTCTTTCTTGGAGCTTTAACCTTGTTCTTAAGGTTTTGCAGCAGGCTCCGTTTGAGCCATTGCATTCCATGGATATTGAGTTATTATCTTGTAAGGTTTTGTTTCTTTTTGCTATTTCTTCTGCTCGGAGAGTTTCGGAACTCTTGGCTTTGCAGTGTGATTCGCCTTATCTTATATTTCATGCTGATAAGACGGTTCTTCGTACTAGGTTGGGTTTCTTCCTAAAGTGGTTTCAGAGAAGAAATATTAATCAGGAAATTGTTGTTTCCTTCTTTATGTCCTATTCCTTCTGCTCATAAGGAACGGTTGTTACTCAATTTGGACATTGTGAGTGTTTTCAAATTTTACCTACAAACGACTAAGGATTTTCGCCAGTCCTCTGCCCTGTTTGTTTTGCTTCTGAGATTGCTGGTCAGCAGTCTCCTGAGAGAATTACAGCTCATTCCACGAGGGCTGTATCCTCTTCTTAGGCTTTCGAAATGAAGCTTTGGTGGAACGGATTTGCAAGGCCGCAACTTGGTCCTCTCTGCATACTTTTTCCAAATTTGATATTTTTGCCTCGGCTGAGTCTTCTTTTTGGAGAAAGGTTCTTGAAGCAGTGGTGCCGTCTGTTTAGGTACCCTGTCTTGTCCCTCCCTAGTCATCTGTGTCCTCTAGCTTGGGTATTGGTTCCAAACAGTAAATGATGACGTTGTGGACAAAAATGTATGCTTACCTGATAAATTTATTTATTTCCGGATATGGTAAGTCCATGACCCCCACCCTTTATTTTAAGACAGTTTATTTTGACTAAACCTCAAACACTTCTACACCTTTGTGTTACTTTTTTTTTCCATTTCCCTTCGGTCGAATGACTGGGGTTTGTTGGAAGGGGAGTGATACTTAACAGCTTGGCTGTGGTGCTCTTTGCCTCCTCCTGCTGGCCAGGAGTGATATTCCCAACAGTAAATGATGATGTTGTGGACTCACCATATCCGGAAATAAATAAATTTATTAGACAAGCATAAATTTTGTTTTTTTAGCAAAGGAAAATCCATTTATTTAATTAGTGTATTACATATTAAAATGCTTTAAAAGGATATGAACCCCAAAAATGTTTTCTTTCATAATTCAGAAAGAGTATGCAATTTAAGCAACTTTTTTTTTTTTTTTTTTTTTTTAATATAAATTTTTATTGGGGTTGTGCGAAAACAATACAACTCATATAAGACATGACAATAGGACAAGCATGAATGGTACATTTCAATGTGACAATATCTGAATATATAGAAGACAAAATTCTGAATGAGAATAATCAGATGGAACCCCATTTTCTATTATACCTGAGCTGAAATTAACAATTTGAACGGTCATTTTTAGTCACATAAACATTTTTCTTTGCAGAGATAGTTTTATAACCATTTGAACTTCGTATAGACTTAGGCAGGCTTAGAAATGCAGTTGTAGCTGCGACATTGGTGAAATAGTGTTCTGTGATTCGCATAAAAAGGAATATTTTAGAATTAGTAGTGTGATAACAAGGAAATTGACAAGTATAAATTAAAATAGCATAGTATGGTAACTAAGTATGGAATACAATCTATAATCTATAATTGGGAGCCCCCTAAATACCTCTTGAGGTCACTCTTGGACCTACAATAAATTCTGAATGAACCAAGCTACAGGGGGTTAAAATGAACATGAAGAGACTACTCTTGAGTCTCAGAGCACGGTTATAAGTGTGGTATATAAAAGAGTAACCACTTAGGTAGTCCTCCACTTGATGGAGGCACATTATGTTGGGTTGGGGGGGGAAGCGGAGGTGGTTATTCAAAGTGTAATATAGAGATAAAGTAACCTATAACATACTAACTCAAAAAAATAAAATGAGCTTTAATATTGCTCTCAAAAGTCTATGGGTTGCTGAGGGAGTAGTAAAAAGAAATGGAATGTGAGGGCTGGCTTCACGCTGATCTTTCCTTTCCTCGTAGACTGTCCTGTTAACATTTAAAGGTGTGAGTCGTTTGTTTACACATGGCTTATATGGGGTTTTATGCATAGGGGGACTATTAGTTAGAAGAGCAGTGTGGGTCCAGCCCATTGAAATGGCATAACATGTATATAACATTAAAATTGAATCTGAGCTCAAAAGCCAGGAGTCCTCTGCGCAAGATGAGTAATTAACTATTCCAGCTGTACCCTGTTGTAGTGGTAAGTGCTGTAGTGTAGGTGTTCCCTGTTGAAGTCTGAGCTGCTCCGCCTCGGCCGCAGACGGCGCAGGCAAACCTATTACGATAGGAAGATTCAGGAACCTAATGTTACTGCCCATATAATGCTTTAGATGTTATTGCTAAATAAGTAAGGAATACGGGGGAGCCTACACGTTAAGGAGGGCAGTCTAATAAGCCACAGTCGTATCGTGAATACATAAATAGTTAAATATATCTAAAACTCAACGAATAAATAGCAGGAGGGTGAGCTAACTGAGGCTAAAAATATCCCACATATTTCTTAATGGAGAGGCATGTTTGTACCAAAAAACCTCAAGTGCATACCTATACAGGCTTTATATAAGGGCAGACTATCTAAATAGAAAGTGTGCGAGGGCAACCATCAACTATAAAACATAAATTAGAATGGGCTAAGTAGGATTGACAGGGCTATGTACTGATATCTGGATATAATGAACACAACGTTTGATTCAGCATGGCATTTGTGGATATCATGGGGATCACAGCAAATAGTCTGCGTGTCAGATGACCCTAGCTGACAACAGTGCAGTCTAGTAAACAATATCAACCCCACAAAACCATAAACTTACAATTTAACAGATAGTGTATAAACATTGGGAGTTCATAGACTTTAGCATGAACATTCTGCTATTAGAATCCTCTGATAAGTACGTACAGGCCATCAGGGTGAAATATATATCAGTATGACTTGAAACAGATAAACCTGAAAAACAGCGTGCATGAAACAGAGTACACTTTAAATATAACTAGCAGTTCGCAGTATAGGGGTATAACATATAAGGCAGTCCAATATATAAGTACAACTTAGGTGTTGATGATTTTTAAGAGAAAGTAGTATGTCCAAGTTAACCTATACCTCTCCTCCACTTCTGATTGTGGGCTGTCGCCATCCAACATAGCTGAGCAAAGTATTCCGGCGATGAGAGGGAAACTGATGCTGTAAAGTAAGAGCCATCCCGGGTTGCTTTAACTGTAGAAGGTAGGACCCACATGCAACTGAGCTGGGTAAGAGGTGCTTGCCGTCGCGTTAGGCTGAAGCTCTGTAGCGTGTTCAGTGATAAGCTGGTGAGGGCTGCATTGCTTAAAGGTACCAAGTGTTCAGCCGCAAGCATCGTGACCTCAGGATCTCTCCATGCTAGGTAGGTTACTGCAGATCCACTCTTTGTCACCAAACCGGAATGCTCAGAAGGCGGGGGACGCCGGGGCCCCAAAGCGCCGCCACCTCCCGGAGTGTCAATGTAGATAGACGGGTGGTCTGAGAGATCCAGAATCTTGTCATCCGTCAGCCGAAGCGTCAGGCCGGGTGAGCGCTCAAGCAGACTGCAGCACCTGTCTATAAAAAGATGGATCTCCTCCATAATTTGCTCTGCAGTAGTCATGTCTGCAGATGGTGGTAGGCGCCCGGCTTGAGGGTAATGCAATGTTGAGAGGCCCAAGATGGCCGACTTTAGCGTTTCTAGTTAGCAAACCGCACGTCAGAAACATAAGATTCTATCCTTTTAGTGAAGTACCCAATATTGGTGGTGGATATACAGGTCATTTGCGGTAATCAGCCTTCATTTAGAGATAGATATTTAAGCAGAAGCAGTTCGTTAAATTAGTTTTTTTTATGTAATGTAGACAGAGCTACTGAAGTGTGCGTCTGAACTGTTTCGCTGCTGGCTCCGCCCCCCCAGCATTTAAGCAACTTTTTAATTTACTCCTTTTATCAGTTTTTCTTTGTTGTCTTGGTATCTTTATTTGAAAAGCATGAATGTAAGCTTAGGACCCTTGCCATTTTTGTTTCAGCACCTGGGTAGCTAAAATGTAGCCACCAATCAGCAAGCACTACCCAGGGTGCTGAACCAAAAATGGGTTAGCTCCTAGGCTTACATTCCTGCTTTTTCAAATAAAGATTCCAAGAGAACAAGAAAAATTGATAATAGGAGTTAATTGGAAAGTTGCTTAAAATTGCACTTTGTATCTGAATCATGAAAGAAAAAAATTTAAGTTTCATATCCCTTTAAAGTCCATTTAAAAAAAAAACAAGCCTAGATGCACAGCATTTTGCATTGCATTTGTTAAAAGTAACTTTTTAAATAAAATTATACATTTTTTTATACAGAATTACATTACATTAAACATATTTTTACAATACACAACAGTAGAAATTATAATCACCATGCAATAGTTATTTTACTTACTATGACAATAAGTGAAAATCTTCATTGCAAACATTGGCCACAACAGGCATAAATATATATTTTTTAGTTGTTAATATTGGTTTTAATTGTTAATATTTTTAAATTTGGAAGGGACTACACAGGTAAATTCTTGTGCATTGATAAATGTAGGCAGAGTATGCAGTCTCACTAGCCTCAAATGCATGGTGAACGTGTTCCCTGTCTGGAAACATTGTCTACCCACTAATTGATAAATAGGACTAGATCACGGATTTTCAAACCTGTCCAACAGGCCAGGTTTTCAGGATTGCCTTGGTATTAGAGCAGGTAAAATAACCAGGTTTACTATTTAGCTGATTGTTTCATCTGTGCTCTAGTTCAGATATCCTCAAAATGTGGCCTATTAGGGAGGTCTGAGGACAGGTTTGAAAACCAGTGGACTAGATCAGCGGTCACCAACCAGTGGTCCATGGACCACTGGTGGTACACGAGAAGATGATGATGGTCCTTGACACCATCAAGCAGGAATTAATCTCCTCTGATGGTGTCACCCCGTTGTGCCGCAACTCCTTACAGTGCCTGGCTGGACATCAGTGAAAACCGACGGAGGAGGAGTTAAATTACAATCTCCCTATGCACGTTGCATAATAATGCGTAACTTGCTAGTTAGATTGTATTTTTAACTCCTCTTGCCCAGCGCGCTGTTCAGAGGAAGATGCTTCCATTCTAAAGCCAGCAGAGGTTGGTAGAGTCTTGGCTTGAAATAGTGGAATTAAAGTATATAAAAAAAGAAAATCTTAAAAAAAAATATCTTTTATATTTCACTTATTTTCTTCCCTTTACCTTTATAGTAGTTTTCCTAATTCCTTCAGACTGACTTACATCACTGTTTGTCTTCCTCCCCTTCATCTTCTTTTTTTTAATTAAATATTAATTCTTTTTTATTCTAATAATTTTATTCCACCTGAATTCTAGTAATTGCCATCCAGCAGATCAGCCATATCCCGCCAGTATTATAGTAATTGCCAGTAACATCAATCAGGGTTAGCTCACATCCATCTTAAGAGCTTTCTGATATAAACTTAATTTATGACTCTGATGTCTGTCCATGATCATAAGTAGTTTTTAATAATTCCTAACTGTGGAGGTAAGTTGGAAGTCTTTTGGTCCTTTTAAACATTATTCTTTTTTTCCCCACTTTCTGCCTCTCTGTTTCCAGCTCAAAAGTTGGCACTCACCCTTCATCTGTCATTTGGAAGTATTATCTAATTTCTGTCATTCAGTTATTTAATTCCAAAAAAAAAATTAAAAATGTGTAACTATATACATAATGTAAACTTAGCTATGGTTATACTAGTTATATACAGTATGTGTGTGTATATATATATATATATATATACACACACATATATATACTGTATATACATAATGTAAATTTACTTATGGTTATACTAGTTATATACAGTATGTGTATATATATATATATATATATATATATATATATATATGTGTGTGTAAATATATACACATTATAGAGGTTTGTACCTTTTTAAAAAAAATCATGTTAGTGGTCCACGGGATTCAAAATTGTGAGTTCAGTGGTCCCTGAGGTCCGAATGGTTGGCGACCCCTGGACTAGATGTATTAAATTGTAAAATTTGTCATAGCCATATTGAGGGGGGGCAAACAATCCCAAATTAGGTCTCAATCATTTATAATAGTCGCCTATAGGGAATTACAACTGTAGGTGAGTTAGGTGAGGCTAATTAGTACAGATGAATAAAGATTAACCTATCAGGAGCCACCCTAGGTTCTCTTTATTCGTTAGCCTTCAACACACTTCAGTGTTGTCGACTAACATAACCCCTTTAATTTAGAAAAAAGGATACCCTTCCCTCATACGGGCATACTCCTTAAGGAGATCCTCGGCATTGTAGTAACCAAGTTCGTGACTAGTAGAAGTGGGAGGGAGCGCGACAGTCCGCTGACTATCTCTATACATACAGCTTTAGCCCCAGGTGTATAATAGCCGTAACTCATAAGAAACTATTGGTAATTGAGATTTTAAAATAAACCTGTACAGTCAATAAATAAAACAGACAATATGCATTAGGAGGAAAAGGCATTAAACAAAATCAAGTAAATTTTGGTGTATCTGGCACCTTCCTCATAAATTAGAAAGTGTAGCATAGTACATTGAGTATAAAATGAGAGCATAGTTAGGTACAATATTATTTCACATAAAAGATAATGAAAGCAGATCATAACAGGGGTGGTTGCGCTCAGAAGATATAAAACAGAGTCCTACGAACAATAAATGAGTGCAAAGATTGTATTAATTTGCAAATGTTCTCTTCCTTCATGAGGGAAGTAAAAGTCAGTGCCCCCATTGCAAAGTACCATGTGGGCTCAAAAAAATGAAACAACACATATTAAACTCTAACTGCGTATATTAAGAAAGACAACAATATAAGCCACATGATACTCATCTGAGTCAAACCGCCATCTCCTGCACACCCTCCAGTACATGGTCCCAAGTGAAAAGGACCTAGCGAGTATAAGAAGGGGTTTAGGGTCCTAGCTAGAGGCTCCTGCTCTCAGGGACCCCTCTCCCAGGGGGTGAACAGACAGGGTGTTTCACAAAACCCTCTCCTGAAGTGTATTTTCAGGTCCAGCTTTGGGCAAAGTTGAGGGGGGTCATCTCCTGAGTGAAGATTCCAGGACTGAACCAATTTCAAACCTTGGGAAGCATCTGGAATGATGAAAGTGTGGTCCTCTCTAGACACGATCAGCTTTGTCGGAAACCCCCATCTGTATCTAATGTTATTTTGTTGCACACTCAGGTAACTTCTCCAAAGGACCTGCGTTGCTGGAGAGTACGGGACGCCAGATCTGAAAATATTCGAACATCTTTAAATTTCTCTGGTAGAACAGGCTTTCGAAGATGTGCTGTTTGCACTCTCTCTTTGTATGTGTAGAAATTAAGTCTCACTACAATGTCTCTGGGCTGCTCAGACGAGGATCCTCTAGGTCCCCAGGGTTATGAGGGGTATTAAAATGGTCCATAACAGTCCTCTTTAAAACATTAATTCACTTTTCTTCTTCTGAGAGTGAGACATTTTTGCAAAGAAAACACTGCTTAGAATAGGTGAGATAAAAGTGCACTGCTCCAACTAGAGTTAAAACTGTGTATCATGCACCTCTATGAGACATCCAGGTTTTTATATGCTGTTAATAAACATTCCCTGAACCACGATACATTAGGGCCCAAGGGATCCCTCTCTCAACTCCCCCATAGGTGCTACTTAATCCCTCATGCTATTCTGTTATGGGGTATCCTGAGAGGTTACTAGTGATGCTTGGGTAAAAAACTTCTGCCTTAATAAAGGGCCTTCTGTGTCTGTATGTGTTCCAAGACTGCAATATGTAGGGCTCGTTGCAGCACTAACACCCACTGACATCCCAAGCACCTCCGCTTCCATTTTCACAGACCCAGGGATGTCAGGACGCCACGTGGGCGTGTAAGGCTAAGTCTCTGTGAGACCAGGGTATTGGCTACCCACCGGATCTATCTGGGGAAGTTCCTTCACTATCTTCTCCCAACTTACCACTTCAGGGGGTCTGTAAAAGAGCCACTTATCTCTGAGACACCAACGACCAGGATAGCGCAACACACAGGCTCCAAGATGGCCAACGGATCACCTCCTCAGAAGCTGCGTGTGCAGCGGTAAAGGTCTGTTCTCTGCAGCCCTCAAAGTTGCAAGCCGGCAATCCTATCCGGACGGCTCCCGAATCAGTCTGGCACTTATAAGAGCAGTTCTACTCCTCAGATTGTCCAGAGATATATGGGCACAAAGTGAGACGGCACGTAGCTCTCTGAAAATACATGCACTCACTAGCCCGGCTGGCCCCGCCTCGACTGTGCACTTTTTAATTTTGGAATTAAATTGGAAAATTGTTTAAAATTACATGCTCTATCTGAATCAAGAAATTTTAATTTTGACTTGAGTGTCCCTTTAAGTTTCATGATTTATAGAGAGCATGCAATAAAAAAAATACATATGATTGAGCATGTGCAAAAGTGCACAGTTTAGACTATGTGCATTTTGTGATTGGCTGATGGCTGTCAGATAATACAGGGGGAGGGAAAATTGAATTAACCTTGATATTTGCCTTAAAAAATTGTACTGCTCATTTGAAATTCAAAGTGTCATTGTGTTGTCTTTTTATTGTGTATGTGTCAATTATTCTACAGTATTCATTGGCCCTTTAAATGTCAATGGCAGAGGCGTAACTAGAAACCACAGGGCCCAGGTGCAAGAATCTAAGAAGGGGCCCACCTCACCCAAAAAAAAGTGAATTTGATACATATCTTTTTTTAAAACATTTAACACAGAAAAAAAATGTGAATCAGATTACATGTCTGCAAAAGGAGGTAAAGAACAGGCAGGGGATGACAGCAAAGTAACTTTTATTCAATAGTTACAGACAAAACAGAAGGGCCAAAAGGAGGTACCCTGTGCCCACAGTCTATGAGATGGTCTGACCCCTTATTACTGTATATAGTGACACTGTTTAACCCACCAGTTTAATTTAGAAAGTTGCTTAAAATTGCATGCTCTATCTGAATTAGCAAAGAAAAAATTTGGGTTCAATATCACTTTAAAGATTTTTTTTAGTTTTTTTTATGATTTTAAACATGAAATTCATGTTTGTGCGTTTGTGGTAAGTACAACTCCTATAGGTTTAATTGTAGACAGATCTACACATTCATTAGAACAGAAACAAATACTATTTTTATTTTGGAGAGCAACATTCGTATACCTTTTGCTTTTGAATCTGTTGTGTTTTCACGTATTCAAATTAACCACAGTCCTTTTTTTCCCACTAACACTTCTTTGCTTCAGGTACCCCAAGCTGCAGTTGGTTGCTTCAACTAACTGAGAAACAATGATTATTTCAATGCATGAAATTTTTGTTGTTGCTTTAGCATAAAAATAGTACACAATAATTTATATTTCTGACAAAAAAGCTGTAAAAACCAATATTACATTTTGTTTCATCTTTTTTTTTCCTTATGTTTCATGCCCTTCTATTGTTTCAGAGCAATTTGATAATACAGACTAGCAATTAGGTGGAGATGCTGAAAATGTACTATATATACAAGTCAGCCCCCACAGACACTACACAAGATGAATCCCAGGCAACTGTGCTAATATAAAATGCAAGCAATTGTTCTTATTGAAGAGAAAAAAAAATCCTTTGAATAATAGGTTAACTGTATCTTTTCAGGCTAGTTAGCATCTTGTTTGACTTAAAGGGACAGTTTACTCAAAAAAATGTTCCCCCCTTTAATTTGTTCCCAATGATCCACTTTACCTGCTGGAGTGTATAAAATGATTTACAAGTATTTCCATTACCCTTATATTGGCATTTGCAATAGTTTATTTAGCCTGGGGTATCCCCACCTATCCTGAAAGTTTTTGGCCTTAAGGCCAAGCTATAGATAATCTTTGTAAACACAGCCTGCAGAATAAATTACACTCCCAGTTGGGTATAGAAGAGATAAGGTAATAAAATGTTAATTTTCCATTGTTCTCTACAAGTATTGATCTTTGGTTTACTGACAGATATAAGATAAAGAAGCAGGTATATGTACACAATGTGATAAAGTAATGAGATCTGATTATACCTACAAGCTCAACCCATTTTATTAGGTTGTGACTTCAAAACACAAAATCAGCTAATTCATATACACAAATTAGCCTTAAAAAGCAAATCTCGGAGAGCGGCCGTTACGGACCTCCTTTCCTTGGAGAGATATCACTACTTAAAAATACACCACTTAGAAGTCCACAAAATGATGTTGGCTCTATGGAGTAGACAGATTTGATATGGTTTTGAAGATGCTGTGCTCCCCGAGAGATACTGTCATTATGTTCCCTTTACCCCCTTTTTTTTTTTTCTCTTTCTTCCCTTCTCTCCTCTTCCTCCTTTCGCTCTTTACCCTCTCCTTACTATCTTCCTCTGGCTGAGAGAAGTCTCCCTCAGCCTTAACTGTTATATTAATGTTTGGTTTATAAACATGTTTAAACGTTATTAAAAAATCTGTGCAATTCAAGAGAGATCGACATAACTCGATACTCCA